>NC_062286.1:120299081-120602111 GCF_902655055.1 Lutra lutra | reverse complement strand
GAAAGGGCACCTTGGGGTACCCACTGGGTGATACTGCAGGAGTGAAAGACAGGCAGACAGGATGGGCATGGTATATACACGGGGGCCGTGACAAATATGAACCCAAATGTAAGTCTGGAAAGTAGGGCACGATGGCCTACGCAGATCTTACTCGATTGTTGTCTGATCCAATACCCCTGTGACGGGGATCCCATAAAACTGCTGCATGGTGGAGACTGCTGACTGTAAGGCCTTCCCTGAGTGCAGCGCGGGCGCCCGGGAGTCCGAGGGGAGCAGGTAGCCATAGGACTTTAGCCAGTTCTGAAAGACACGGGAAAGAGAAAGACGCATCATAATGCAGAAGGCTCCGATCTACCGATCTGCCCTTGAAACTCGGGATCATTTTACTGAAGGGATTCATGCTCTGATTGCTTCCTCCTTCGTTCCCTCCTGCACACGCACTGGTAAGCTAATCTCCAGAAAACCCAGCTCTCGTTTGCTCCCTCGCCATGACGTGTTCATGGGCTCTCTACTGGCTACAGAATAAAAGATTAAATTTGCATTCAAGGCTGTCTGGTACCCTGCCTCTTTACTCCCTTATGCAGTGGTTTCCGCTGAAATGTAACTAGTCATGCATGAGCATAAGAATGCTTCTTCTCTGAAGCAGACCAGCCTGTTAAAATGTGCGCTCCAGAACCGCTGTGTCGAACGTCAGAGTCGGCTGAAGAATCATGTTATAGAATCCTTATTGACCTGAGATTATATACCGGCTTTATCGCTAACCCCTCCAAAAGAGCAAGCCATCCTAAGTACATATAAGCAAAATAATGCATTCTTTAATTTAAATATAAATACATAAATGCATGCATAGGAAAAAAGCATAGACGGGCACACATAAAAAAATAAAAAAAATAATAGCATGGTTATGTAAGAGAATTTCTTGTTTTTAGAAAATATCCACTGAAGTATTTTGGCTTATATAATGGTGCACGATGTCTGCAACTTTTTCTTAAACAGATTCAGAAAAGAGAGAGGGAGAGGAGGGGCGGGGGACAAATGTAGTAAAACGTTAAGAATTGGGAAAACCAGGTGAAGGGTATTCAGGACTTCTTTGTCCTATTCTGGAAAAGTTCTCCAAAAGTCTGAAATGATGTCAAAAATATTTTTTTTAAATAAAAATAGAATTAACCAGGAGCATCCTCCATTAGAGGATCACGGAGGAGCATTTCTGTTTTCTAAGTTTTAGGCATGGAGTCATTTAAAAAGGGGAGGAACACTTTGAAAGGGCAAGAATGTTGGAAAGTAACTTGGAAGAAGAAACTCAAACAGACAATGACTCCGGAAGACAGCAAAGTAGAAATGTTTATTCCCACTGACAGGCATGCGGGGATGGAAGCCTGAAGAAACCAGAGCACGGGGAAATATCTGTGGCATCAGTTGGAAAATGAGGGAAACCCCCATGGGACTCTTGAACCCACCAGCATTTACAGCGCCACCGCCCCATGCTGGTCTCTGAGCCAGATGGAAGCTTCAGCCCACCCTCAGAGAATTACCCTGCACACCACGTGATTTAAGGAAGGAGAAAGAACTTAGAAAACAATATTATTCCCATTGTGATTTTTGCTTCTTGTTTCTATACCAACAGTCTTATTGTGGATGTGTCTATCATTACAAGTCAAAGCAAACCAGGGAAGGAAGCAGACCAGAAACTAGAAATAAGTTATTATTTTTTTCATCTAAGGTGACTATAACATCTTTATTGCCTTGTGATAAATGCAGCTGACTGATTAAAAACAAAACAGAACAATAAAGTCTTAACCTCTACAACAGCATGACAGCCTTACCACCTTCACACTGAGACCTAGAACATGTCTTTCACTCCAAATTATGGCAACAAGATACCAATACTTCTTGCACTTTTTCAAACACTGACTCTCTCTCATGCTTTTGTATGTTTTTCCCTGGCCCTGGCATACTCACTCCTTAGGCGAAAATCTTTCATTATTTTAAGGCTCCACTCATAAATTACTAGAAGACTTCCCTCACCCCCCCCAAACTAAGTCATTTTCTTCCTCTTTTGTGCTCCCCCAATCCCCCATCGTAGATAGTATAGACCTTACAGTACTGGGTTCTAATCCTTACTTGACCTTTGAGACTCTAAGTGCCTTAAGGGAAGGGTCTGTGTTCTACTCATCTCTCTTCATCCAGTGCCTGGAAGTGCCTGACACCCAGTGCTGCTCCTCATATCTGCTCAATGAACATAACTGGGCAGTCACTGCATGCCAGGCACCGTGCAATGCTCTGGGGATACAAAGATGCCTAAGGAGCTCACAGCCCCACAAGTAAACCCACCATGAAAACACAGCCCTAAAAGTCAGGTGTGTACAGGGTTCTATGGGAGAATGAGAGAGATGTGTCTTCTCCACATGGGGGTGGGGACCAGGAGAGGGGAACTCAGGGGACGCTCCCAGGCAGAGAGGGACTGAAGCAGTGTTGAGGCATACAGTATGAGCAATTGTGGGAGGGGAGCACAGCGCATTCCAAGAGGGGTTTGAAATGATGAAGAATTGGGGGAGCACAGCGCATTCCAAGAGGGGTTTGAAATGATGAAGAATCGGGGGAGGGTAGCGTGGTGATGAGAGGAGGAGAAGGAGGATGTGGAGGGAGATGATATGTCATTATGTGTTCACAAAGTGGGAAAATTACAGAGAATCACTTGTGACTTTGACTGTGGCCCAGGATCAGCCAAAAAGCTCAAGTAAATAATCTAGAAATGGACATGACAGCACAGCTAAGTTACCCACTATTCATCCTGGTGCTCTAGCTGCTACCCCCAGGTTAAGTCATGCCATCGAAACATTACATCCCTGCACTGCATCCTTTCAGCCAGAATGGTACATTCTGGTACATTAGGTTCCTTTTTAAAATGAAAACCTCAGTGAAGAATTATTGGGTTGAATAAACAAGGCGTATGGTGGGAAAGAGGTACACAGTTCTGAGATCAAATCCTGACTTCTCTGCTCACTGGCCATGTGATGCCAGGCAAACTGAACTTCAGTTTCCTAGTGTGTAAAATGCGAACTGTAATTCCTCCTCCACAGGATTACTGTTAAGATAAAATGAACAAATGTCCTTGACACATAATCACGCAAAGGTGTTTGCTATTGCTGGGGATGGTGTCTCTGTTATCTTTTGCAAACTCAACATGGAAAACTTGGTCTCTGACTCCTTTGGCTTTTGAAATCTAGTCATCCCACCCTCCCACATTCTCCCTGGACCAAGAGCCAGTCCTAATGGGTCCTGTGGAGGGCAGCAGTCTGCTTGCCCCTAACTGGCAGGTGGCCGTGACCATCTCTTCCACAGTGCCTGGAGCACTGCTCAGAGGAGAACTGACAGCTGGCTTGAATTGGATACTCTTCACCCTCACTCAACTTTCTTAGGCCCAAATACAGTCGCTTTCTATCAAGCTTTAGCTTGATGAAAATGTTTTCCCTGCAGGAGATTATGTTTTCTGGATCCAGAAAGTGGACACTGGGTGACCCAGGGGTTTTCCCTCTTGGCCTTTCCCCCAAGAATCCGTCAGCCAAATGTATGGCTTAAATATGGAACATGGTGAGACCTGGAAGTAACTTACTTTTTTCATCTTTCCCACCGCCAAGTTATGTTTCATCCTTAAAAGTCTTACTTACAACCCTTGTCTCAACCTGTAAGCTGTCTCAAACCCTTCCAGAAAGAGGTGTGGCACAGATCTAAAATAAATGGAATTCCTCGTTATCTGTGGAGTTTACACTCTGGAAACCCAACTAAGATGAATTATGGCATTTGGGAAATGGCTGGGGATCTTTGGACAGATACCACTGACAAACCAGGCAGCCAACTGAGTTCTTTGAGCCAACTGAGGAGTTCCTCTGAACTAGCACAGGAATTCAGAACTTTCTCCCCTTCTGCCCTCATTACTGTTTATGGTAAGAGATAAGGAACAGGGAACTCTGGGCATAAACCTACTCCAGCCTTTGACAACCTGGGGGAATTAAAAATAGCTCCTCCTCAGTAAATGGCAACCTGGTTTACCCCTCTTTTTCTGGGCTACCCGAGCAAGGAGTCACTCAGGGGCCACATAGGATGTGCTATGAAGGTCACAGAGTCTAGCTCAGCAGCATCGGGAGCTAGGACCTAAGGATCCTAGGCAGGTCCTAGGCAAATGTCTCTATCAGACCGAAACACGAGAATGGATCAGCCTTCTCTAAGCTCTGCTTCTGCTTCCCTCCCAGGTTCACTGGAAACTATCCTCAGAGCTCAGGGGCAGACCCCTAAGAAGGAAAATGGGAGGGGGAAGGGCTAGTCAAAGGACAGCTCCAAACCAGGGAACAGGGCATAGAGATTAGACCTGTGTGTGTATATGTACGTGAACGCGTGTGTGAGAGGCTAAAAGGCTAGGGACCAGATAATTCCAACTTCTGCTGCATAACCCAGTCTCTGCCACTCACTTGCTTCTGCTACTGTGTGACCCACGCAGTCCCTCTTGACCTCTCTGGGCAGAATCTCCTCATGTCGGTGCATGTCTTCTATGCTCCAGCCATGCCTATTCCAAAATAGCCCCTGCCCTTGCATACTCTCAGGCTGTTCCTGCTGCTTTCCAAGCCCATTCTCTTTATGTGTTTTAGCAAACTCATCCTTCAGGGTCTAGCTGAAATGTTACCTCTCTTGGTAAATCTTCCTTAAGTCTCCCGGCAGAACTAGCGGGCACCCTCCTTACTCCTGCAGGGCTTTGCTTGTCTGCCACTCTAAACGCAGATGCCACAGTGAGTCCTACCTGTCGGTTGATATGTTTTCCCCACTAGATTGAGACCTGGAGGAGCAGAGATTGTCTTATTTATTTTTGTATCTGTTACAGCACTCAGAACAGTGCCTGGCATAACAAATCATCACTAGATGAATGAATAAATGAATAAATGAATAAATGAACGAACAAATGAATGAATGAACCAACAAATGAACAGTTGGTCCAGGAGGCATTGCCTGGGTACCAAGGAAGGGATTTCATCTTGCGAAGGCTTCCTGAGCAATACACACAAAAAACACCAAGCACAATTCTTGGTATCTGTTAGAGGCTGAGAAAAACATTTGCTGAAATTCAGTCTATCGTAGTTTGACTTTTCTGCTTGATGAGGCAATAAGCGCCATTGTCCCATCGGAAAGAAGATAAAATCCATGAAAGGAAAAAAAAAAAAGCCCCATTCAGTTTTAAACACAATGACCTACCTTCCGTCCTTTTACACCTGGATCCATTAACCAATCACCAGCCATGTCAGAAGTCTGATCTTTATAACTCAGTTCACCAACTCTAGGATGTCTGTCACCCTTTAAGTGCTGAAAGAGGTGTAAACCCAGAAAAAAGTGAGAAAAATCTCAGAATGTGGCGAGCAGGGACCAAAATAGCGGGGCTGAACCGAAGATGTAGAGATGGCAGACAGTATGTGTGATTGGTTTGCTGGCCAGAAGGCGGGATTTCAGTTCCTGAGAAGCCAGAGCTGAGATATTCAGTAGTGGCAGGCAAAGGAGAGAGCGGAAAATAACAAGGAGAAGAAACGTGGCCCGGAGAGGGAAGAGAGCGGCAGACAGCAGAGGCGGTGGTGACATTAGAAGTGGCGCTGGGGGCAGCAAGAAGTGGATCAGCGGGTGGTGCTGCTGTTTGCTCTTGGAGAACAGAGAAAGCGGTGGAGGAGGAGAGAAAGATGGATCCGCTAAAGCAGCATGGCCTCCAGGGTTATCCCGGAGCATCGCACCGTCCGGGTGTGCGGCCAACGCCAACTGCGCAGGTCTGGAGAAGGAGCGGCAGAATGGTTAGGATCGGATGTTTGATCAGGATCGCAGCGGGCTGGAAGGTATTATCAGAAAGGTCCAAGGGGAAGCCCACAAAGAAGGACCAGGCAAGAGGTGTCCAATTTGGAAGCATGAGCTAAAATGAAGAGGAAAGAATGAAAGACCCCCGATCAAAGAGTTTGGGTAGCTGAGGTCATAGTCTAGGACAATGATGTGAGTAACAGGAAGAAGGCATGACCTCAACAATCCTAGGACGTCCAGGTCCCATCCCACAGAAGGACAGTGACTAAGGAAGGGAGAGTGGCTGGGTGAATGAAGGAACCACTCATATGAAGCATGTCCTACTAGAAGGGAAGTAGGAGGGATGTTTAGGCTGGAGAAGGGGGAGTTGCAGGGGACATGCCAGTCTTCATAAAGCTAACTCGCTATAGATGAAGAGGATTTATTCTGGTTGATCCTGATCCTAAGACCAGCACAGGAGATGATAGGACATAGATTTTGACTCCTGATAGGAAACAACTTTGAAACAGAGGTGTTCTAATTACAGCAACAATGATAACCGCTACTGTGTTAGAATGCCAGCTATATACCTGGCATTACTCTAGATCACAATGACCCCACAAGGTAGGAATCTCCCCGATTTGCAGATGAGGAAACAGGTTCAGAGAAGTAACCTAACCATCCAGAGTCACAAAGCTAAGAAGTGGCCGGAGTCAAACCCAGATATGGTTGAAACCAGGCATTACATACTGTCAGACATCTTGGACAAGAATCTCTTTCCCCTCCCAGGACATCTTACACCTCATACTCCAAAGAGCAATGTCTTATCTCACATCCTAGTGAGTTCCATACCCTTCTACTGTGACCCCTGTGCCAGGGCACCATCACATACCCAGTTATCCAACCAGAAGCCTCATATAACCCATGACTCTACCCTCTCCTTCACAGTCCACATCCATCTTTTGTCAAAGAACTATTGGTTCTACTTCCTAAATATCAGATGTGCTTCTGTCCATTCATTTATTCACTCACTCATTCATTCTGTAAGTATTAAAGGTCCTATTCCTATGTACCAGGCACTGTGTGGCTAGGCTCTGGGATAGAACAGCAAACAGAAACATTCTTGTTAATGTCTAGTTACAGGCTAGGAAGAACCATGGGGCAATATGTGCTGTGAAACATAAAGCAGGTTGAGGAGCTAAGAGGGATAGGACAACTGTTTTATAAAGGATGGTCCGAGAAGGTGGCCCCATGGAAGTGACATCTGGGCAAGAGACCTGAAGAGGGAACAGAAAGTGCCATTACCTCCAAGGCTTCAAAGACTTTCCATCAAGAACTTTCCAGGGAGAGAACAAGAGGTGTTAGTCAAAGGGGACAGTGTTTCACAATGTTAGTAAGTTCTAGAGATCTACTGTACAGCACGGGGTCTAGAATGAACAATACTGTACTATATACTTAAAAAATTTGCTAAGAGGGCAGATCTTAAGTGTTCTTGGCATGAAATAATAGTGATAAACAATGAGGGCAGGAGGAAACCCCTGGAAGGGATGGATTTGTTCATGGCCTAGACTGTGGTGATGGCTTCAAAGGTGTTTATCTCCCAACTCATTAAGCTGCCTACATTGAATATATACAGCTTTTTGGGTGTCAATTATACCTCAGTAAAGTGGTTTAAAAAAAAAAAAAAAAGAGGGACGCCTGGGTGGCTCAGTGAGTTAAGCCTCTGCCTTCGGCTCAGGTCATGATCTCAGGGTCCTGGGATCGAGCCCCGCATCGGGCTCTTTGCTCAGCAGGGAGTCTGCTTCCCGCCCCCCTCTCTGCTTGCCTCTCTGCCTACTTGTAATCTTCATCTGTCAAATAAATAAATAAAATCTTTAAAAAAAAAAAAAAGAGCCCTCATGACTTGACCCCTGACTCCCTTTGCAGCCTCTTCTACCATTCCCCACCTAGCACTCTGTGTTTCTGGTGTGTTCCAAGTCTTCCAGACCCTTCCATACATTGGTCCTTCTATCTAGGTCTCGTTCCTATCTCTGGGGAGGTCTTCCTTGACCCCTTAACTTATCACAACTCTTATCACGCACTGTTGTCATCACATGCTGTTAACTGGTTACCTCTTCTTGACTGCACAGTTCCCCGGGCAGGGCCCATAGTCTGTCTTCTCCACCACAGCGCCTTGACACCTAGCACAGGGCCTGGCTTGGATACGTATTTATTGAATGAAAATGAGTGGACGTGTTCGGGGAGAGGGAGAATCATGGGGTCAGAACTTGCTGTAGAACAGGCTTTCTCAAACTCAGCACTACCGATAGTTTGGGCAGATCATTCTTCATTGCAGGATAGCTGTCCTGTGCTCTGTAGGACGTTTAGCAGAATCCCTTGTTTCTTTAACTAGAATACTAATAGCACCACCTCTCAGCTGTGACAATCGAGAAAATGCCTCTAGACATTGCCAAAAGTCTCCCTGAGGGTGGGCAAAATTGTCCCGGATTGAGAACCTCTGCTATAAGAAGATTCCCACATAGAGCTGCCTTGACTATCCTGTAAGGGTCTGTTCGACCCTATATTTTGTTTTAGAGAAAGCATGAGGCCTCAGTCAGTAGCCTCCCAGGTCGAGGGTCAGAGTGAGAACTGGTTTCCTCATCTGGGCAGGTGGGCAGGAGTGGCCTTGATGTGGGGTTGGCTGAGCGGTGAGGACTAAGGCAATTCCAGAGGATGTGTAGGGTCGTGGTTAAAAACATATGTTTTGGAGACAAGATGATCACATGCTCTGTTCAAATCCTAATTCGTCCGTCTACTGTTGCACAACCTTAGGCACAGTATTCAACCTCCCTTATGCTCACTTCCTCCAACCGCTTTGTGTCATTCGCACATGCCTCGTGGAGTGGTTGTGGAGACGAAATAACATAGCTCATGGTATTAATCCTCAGTAAAAGATAGCAATAATAACAACTATTATTTTCCTGAGAGGTGACAGGCAACTTAAACACCTCGTTGTACTAAGCCCCATCACCAAGGCTGTGTCCCTCAGTGCACAGTCCTTATGTGTCATGGGCTGTCAGCATCACAGGGTTCCGGGAACTCATTAAAAGTCCATATTCCTAACTCTGAACCTAGAGCCTACTAAACTGTGTGAGGCTGGAAACTGGGAATCTGCATTTTTAAACTTGGCATCAAGAGTGGTCTAACATCATTCTTCCCCATCTATTGCTATGTTAGCTCAATCCTCATATCTGGGTTTCTGCCTTGGTTTCCCTGTCTGGCACTTAGGTCCCAAACTGAGATTGCTATGACCCTAATCTGTTTCTCAAGGTCTCATATTCCCTGCCTGGTTCCCGGTCTTCTCCAGAGAGTGAGACTCTAGTCCCTGTACAGCTGGGAGCTGGGTAGGGTCCTATCTGAAAAGACAGGTCACTTGGGACCAAGATATCACCACATACCAAATATCACCTAGCTTTGCTCTTTCCGGCTGAGTGTCCTTGGGCAAATGACCTTACTTCCTTAAGGTTCATTTTCTTCATTTATTAAGCAGAGGATGATAAAAAAAAGTTGTGAGGAGGATCCAGTGAGATGATCACTGTGGTAGGTGAAAAAAATGGCCCTCCAAAGATGGCTGCAGCCTAGTCCCTGGACCCCATGACTATGTGAACTCACGTGGCAAAGGAGCCTTTATAGATATGAGGGGAAGGATCTTCAGGTGGGGAGATTATCCTAGAACATCCAAGTGGGCTCAATGTTAATCACGGGTTCCTTGTGAGAGGGAGGCAAGAGTCAGAGTCAGAGAAGGAGAAGTGACGACAGAAGCAAGAGTCAGAGTGTGCCATGCTGGAAGGGGCCACACGCATGGCCACACTGTGGGAGGCCTCTAGAAGCTGGGAAAGGCCAGGTACGCATCCTCCCGTGAGCCTCCAGAAGGAAGCCAGCCCTTCAGAGACCTTCCTTTTAGTCCTGGTAAATCCTTTTTCAGACTTCTGAGCTCCAGAAGATGAGAAATCCGTGTTTTAAGCCACTAAGTGTGTGATCATTTGTTTCAGCAGCAATAGGAAATGAATGCAGGCAAAGCATTGAGCAGATTCTGGCCGGTAGTAAGCATTCTCACAATGCTGTTGTCTGTGTTCTCGCTCCTGCACTCTCTGGCAGGAGATGGGCCACCATCTTTGGTGACCCAAATCACGGTGCGGCGACGTCTCAGAGATCAGCCCTACCATCATGTCAGTCCCCCAGCTCCTGTCCCACCAGAGCTCTGCTTCCTTCTCCAGCCATACCTCTGGGATCCCAGTCTTGCCACGGAGCCCACCTCCGTTATAGCTAAGTTTTAAAAATTGCAAACTTGGAGGCTTAACCATTCAGGTATCTAGAAAAGGCACTGGTCAACATGCTTTGGAACCATCTGCTTTCATACACTTGTTTTGCAGAAGAGCAAGATAAAACAATGAAGGGAGAAATTACTTATCCAAAATCACTGAGCAAGTTGAGAGAGGAAATGGAGCTGGGTCCCTGCCTGCTAGGGAGCCTTCTCTCTGTCATGCTACACCCTCCGCTCTAGCTCTGGTTTGCCTCCAAGTGCTAGCTTTTTTTTTTTTTCTTTTTCTTTTTTTTCTTTCTCACTTACAGCCAGTCTAAAAAGGGCCCTCAGGATCGCCCACAATGCCCAGCTTAGCTTCTTGACAAACACCTTAATGGCACAGCGTTGCCTCTTGGCTGCCACCAGCTCCTGAGTGGGTGGTGAGTGCACTGGCGGGAACTCCCTGGCGCTCTGCTCCGTGTCCTTGGCCCATTCCCAGGAGGCCACCACAAGCCAGACAATCACCATCCCCAAGGAGATGGCACATTTGGGGTTTGGGGCCAGCACGGGGATGTCCAAGTTTCACAATTCCGGGGAGGCCTCCTCCCGGGGCCAGGAGAGGGGCCACACTCTTATTCACTCTCCGAGGAGGGAGGAGCTTCGTCGTCCTCACTCTTTGCAGGGCCTTCCTGCCAATCTGCCACAGTTTTCTGTCCCCTGGGGTTTGACGTACTGATGAGTCAAGAACAGGGAAGAGGGAACACAAGACCATGGTCAGGCCTCAGTTTTTCAATTGTAACAGGCAGGTGGCTGAAGTAGATAACCCGTAAATAATCACACAAAGTATAAAATGTATAATAATTTTAGTTTGATGGGTTTGGGTGTGGAACCCGTCTTCTGCTTCCTCGCTGCGAGTTTAAAATCCAGGCTCCTTCGTGTGGCACCCAAGCTTCCCAGTCCGACCCAATGCACCTTTCTAGCCTTATCTTCTGTCAAGAGAGTTTTACTATTTGACTGCCCACCCCAAGGTTCCCTCTGGAGCTACTGACAACCTCTTTGTGTTGACAGCACTCGTCCCACCGTTTCCTTCCTCTGTGCCTCTTTCCTTCCCTCTCTACAGAAGGCCTTTCCCTCATGGCTTCTCCATGACGAACTATTAAATATCCTTCCAAAGGCCACTTCATCTGGGAAGGCTATCCAGGGGTGGGTGGGCTTTCTCTGGGCTCCCGGTGGCGTTCCATGCCCCCCTCACTCACATGACATTACACATCATGTTTCACAGACCCTTGGCCCCCACTGAATGCTGCAGCTCACGGCCTGGTGAGGGGGACAGACACAGAAAGACTCAATGTTTCATTGAGTGGGATGAAGGAGAAGGAGAAGGTGTCGTGAACGTGTTTGACAGGAGACCCGGGCTGTGATGTCAGGGATGGCCTCCCTGAGGATGCGTGGCACCTCAGTGGCAACGTGTGTCTGAGCAGAAGGCGCCCAGGTGAAGGCAGAAGAATGAGCAGCCTGGGAGGAAGCATATCTTCCTGAATTCCTGAGATGGGAAGGAGTCTACACATTAGCAAAAGAGAAAGAAGGCCAGGGTGGCCAGACTTGAGTAAGAAGGTGGCATATGGAGAAGAAAGCAAGAGAGCCGGGAAGGACTCAGTCACGCAGGCCATTGTCGGCCTTATGTGGCAGCCCGGTGGGTGCCGGATACGAGGGGGTTCGTAATACTATGAACTTCCATCTGTGTTTGAGATGTTCCCATAACAAGAATCAAAAGGAAGAAGTGGTGGTAGAGTAGTAATACTAGTTAGTCTCCCTCCTCAAAGCCACTTTTAGCCAAGGTGAGTGTGGGAGTAGCATGATCAGATTTTTTTGTTTAAAAAGTTTTTTTTTATTATTAAATATTTCTAGCACTCAGTAAGGCATAAAAATAATCAAACAGGCCTTGGATAATCGCCGACCAGCTTTGTTAAATCTTAGCTTTGGCCATATTTGCTTCAGATATAACTGACCCCTGTGTGGATTTATTTTTAAAAGGTCACTCTGGCTGCCATTTGAGGAAGGATTAGAGGCAGGCGAGAGAGGCAGAGCAGGTGGGAAATTTCTGAAGTCCAGATGAGAGAGAGTAGACGTTCAGACTACGAAGGAGGCAGTGGAGGTGGAGAGAAGTAGATGCATGGGAGATCCAGTCAGGAGGAAGAACTTCTGGGGCCTGGTCATTGATTGCAAGGTGAGGTGAGGAAAAGGTGGGGGGCGAGCCCCATCTCTCTGGCCCAGAGCTTTTGGGGCACAGAGAACGGTGTGCCCAGGAGCGTATGTGTGCTGTAGAATCGAGTTCTAAAATTATTATGGCCAACAAAAGTTGTTATAACAATGCCTGTTTTTCTCTACCTGCTTTGTTACAACAGCCTGTCCGATCTTTGAGAAAATGTTGCCTTTTATGTATAGGCTTTGCCATTTTCCTATATGTCATTAAAGCCCAGTTCAAAGTTGCCTTTTAAAACAAAGGCATAGAAGGGGACACCTGGGTGTCTCAGTTGGTTAAGTCACTGCCTTCGGCTCAGGTCATGATCCC
Organism: Lutra lutra; assembly: GCF_902655055.1. NCBI lineage: Eukaryota > Metazoa > Chordata > Mammalia > Carnivora > Mustelidae > Lutra > Lutra lutra. The sequence goes on along the minus strand of NC_062286.1, from coordinate 120,589,455 downwards.
AGGGTCCTGGGGTAGAGTCCCACATCGGGCTTCTTGCTCAGTGGGGAGTCTGCTTCTCCCTCTGTCTCTGCCTGCCTCTCTACCTGCTTGTGCTCTCTCTCTCTCTCTCTGTGACAAATAAATAAATAAATATCTTAAAAAAAAATGATGGAATAATGATGAAGGAAAACTAGCGAAGGATGTGAATGCAATCAATCCTGAGGTCCAGAGAAACCAAAAGCTTTTTTCCAAAATCTCTTAGCTAGGGAGGGCTGGAGCTGGGCATTCCTAATTTCTATCCACACACTATTCCCTCAAACCGGTATGCAGATCTAAGCTATGGTAGGAAAAACTCAAGCATCTGGCCAGGAGCCAGCACCCAGCTGGCTCTGGAACAGGCCCCTGTCCCTCCATCTCTCAACCCAGCTCTGAGCAGGTCACTTCTCTGCTCAGAAACCTTTAATGACTCCCCTCAGCCTTTGGACGAAAGCCAGCTTCACAATCTGCTCTCAGCCTCCCTGTCCAGCCTCTTCTCCTGCTCTCTTACTGGAAACACCCAGTAACGTGATGCCTCTAGCTCATCAAGTTAGCTGCCGTTTCCTAAACATGCCATGCGCTTTTGTAGAGCCTTGGTTCCTGGTTTTCCTTCTGTCTGGACTGTCCCCTCACTGCTGACTGCCCTTCTCTTCCCTCAATGGTTCATCTTTAATACCAACCTTCTTCCTAAAACATTCTCTGAGAGCCTCATCTCCTCCCCATGCTATGTTCTCAGCCCTCATTTATACCTCTAGCATGCATTCATCTGTTCTTCAAAAAAAAGGTGCTGAATGTGTGTATGTGTATGAAGCGTGTATGAAGTGTGATCGAGAGAAGTTGGTGGGGGCCCGGACAATAGAATCAATTAAAAAATATTTAGAATGTGCCAAGCACTGTTCTTGATACTCAGGAGACATTGGCTGCCATCTATTAAGAACTGGTTCCTCTCATTTTGAGTTCAAACTATACTGTATCATAAGGATAGACATGTCCCAAGATCAGTCTCTTTAGTACAATTATAATTAACTTTTCTTTACTCTGAAACTACCTTGTCTCAAGGACTGGAAAGGACAACCCTGAAAGTGGAAAAGATTGGCTGAAAGGCTATTGCAGTACTCCAGAACAAGCACGCAGACCAAGGACAAAAAATATAGCTTCTAGTCCTAGCCTTACTCTTTATTAGCTACATGTGGGTCCCTGGACAAGCTGTGGACAGGTTACATCCCTTCTCAGAGTCTCTGTTTGCACATCCATAAAATGATGACAGTATTTTCCCTGTCTCACTCATAGTGTTGTTGCCAGGATCAAGGGGGGCCACACACATGATGGCATCTGGAAAGTGCAAAGCACCTTTCAGATATGAGGCTGTTAAAGTCATAGGGAAAAAACACATAAGAGAAATGAATTAAAATGCAGCAGACTAGGTTCAGATTAGGTAAAAGGGAGAACTTCCTAACAGTGAGAACTTTTTTTCCCCCCAGACAAGAATGAAGCTATAATGGGAGGCCATGATCATATTGAAAGAAATTTATGGTTTGGGAATCTGTTTGTGCTTCTTAATAGGCCTGCCTCACTTGCTAGACTCATTGGGGCTCTAACTTTTCTTGACTATAGATGCAAACCAAAGAATGCTCTCTATCCACTCAGGGCAGATCCCTCCAAACTGGTCTAGAGGGCAAGAGTCCATTATGCCTTGGGTCCCCCTGTCACACTCCGTTATTTGTGTGACCCATGTTGATCAGCTTGTCTCTGTCTGTACTGACCTTCCTCAGAATCAAACTGGAAAGTAGCAGGACCAAAACACTATCTGTGGGACATTCTACTCCGCTAATAATAAAAGAAAGGGATGCTTTAAATAAACCAACACAGGAAGCCAATTAGGGAATCAGTGGGACCCCCTGATGTGCAAAATACAAAAGAAAGACTCAAGAATGCAAAGGAGAAAACAGATTGAATGAGCTGGGTTGTTTTTCTTTTTCTTCATTTTGTCTTTTGGTAATGATAGATCAGAGATATAAAATTAAAAGCCAAAGATAGTGAAAATGCTTTCAACTGAGAAGTCAGGAGACCAGGGAAAAGTTTCTGAATCACCTACTATCAGATTGAGAATCCTTGGGCAACTCCCAGCAATTCAAGAAGTGTCTATTAGGTACTACCATGTGCTTATTTGGTGATCTCTAGGATCACGGCCACCTCTCAGTGCCTCTCTGTGGTATGTCACTACCACCAGATGATGACCTACTGAGCAGGTTTTCAAGGGTGAGATTGTGAGACCACTGCCAAAAGGAATAACCTCTGTTTCCAATGAAAGAAGGACAGATGGGCAATGAGTCCCATCCCTAAGAAGCATTTTAGAAGGACCCACCTGTCCTAAGCATCTATTTCAGATCCATGTAACTTTTTGGCACAAGGGACAAAGAGTAGAGTCACCAAATGCTTATTGAGTGATTAATGATGAGCATTGGGGATTATGTTAGATCTAAAAACAGAAGATGTGTTTAGGCCCTGCCTAAGAACTGCCCAAATGATGTTTACATGTTAAAAAAAAAATTAAATGGCAAAATGGCTGGGGCTGCTTCAGAGTGTTAACCTGAAAAGAGAGGAATAAATAACTAGAGAAGTCAGGGAGTTTCCTGAAGAAGTAGGTCTTGGGCTGAAACTGTAAGGAAAGGTCACAGATGGATGAGTGGAGGTACAGACACAAAGGGCATGTGATGTGCAGAGAAATGTGGATAGTTAGTTTGTCTTAGGATAAAGGAGAGACAAGCTTGTTTGCAATAAGACTGTATACCGATGAGCAGTGGGAAACACAGCCTTCTAGAGAGGAGGTCGTGTGGGTTCAGACTCCAGAGGATTTAAAAAACAGAAAGAGGAGTTAAACATTATCTGCTGGCTGAAAAGCAACCATATTTCTGTAAGGTTTCAATCACGTGAGCTGCTAGTGTTCAACGAAGAGATAATTAGGAGCAAATTGTTGAGAGAAGCAGAGGAAATAATTCTTCTATCTTTTAAAAACTTTTGGGCAATATATTAGACATTGAAAATGGAGTCATCATGGAATTAAGGGTGTTTTTTTTTTTTAATCGGGTCACTTGGAAATAGGAAACAATAGAAATATAGGGTCACTTCTCACAATGACAGGAAATGAAGAGTTCAGGGGGCCCCAGGAGACCATGCTGGGACTTGTCTCATGTAAATTTTTTATAAGTGATCCAGAAGTAGAGCAAAGTGAAAATTTCAAGAACTGCAGATCCTCTCAAACCTTTTCAGGAAGGGAAATGCTCTGCCAAAGGAGACAGAGCTGAAGGAGGGTACTGAGTGGGATGCAAAATGGCAGGTAAACGTCAACGTGAGGAAACGTAAGGTAATGCACTCTGATAAAAATAATCCACGTACGGTGTGTTGGGTTCCAGGCTATCAGTTTTGACACAGGAAAGGGATCAGAGAACTACTGCAGATTGTTTCCTAAAGGCAGTGTCCTAACGTGGGGGTCAGGAAGGCTGACAAAGGGATAGGCAGGAGCGGGAATGGAGCTGAAAACCAAAGAAGGAATCATCCTTCCTTTGTGCCAGACTACAGAGTCCAACATCTGGGACAGTGGTCAGGTTTATATCTATTGAAAACTAGGGCCCAAGGATATCTAAAAAAAGGCAACTACAATGACCCAGAGGATGAATGTGGCTCTTCTATGGGTGGCTGTTCATAAGGGGGAAGCTCATGCACGAAAAGACAAAGGCTAAGAGAGGAGGAATAATCAAAGCCTATAAAGCTGATAAGGATAAGGCATTGGTATGCATAACCTTTCCTCCACATCCTGACATATTTAAGCAAATAGTCTCCTCTTGATGCTTGAAATATCACAGGAATAAAAGGGTTTCAGAGTTGAGGTCATCTAGCCCTATCTCTTTATATTTGAGATGGTAGAATTCAAGCCTAGAGAGGGCAAGGAAATGGTCCAAGGTCAAGAAGCCACCAGGAGCCAAGGTCAGATTAGAGCCCAGGCCGCCTAAATCCCAGGCCAAGTCTTCTACCTCACCCTTCGCACTCAGGAACACTAAGGGAATCCGACTTTTTATAGGGTATAAACCTATGAAACACATTACTTTGAGATGTAATAAAGCTGAAAACACAAACAGGCAAGGGAAAGTTTCCACTAAAAGTCAATGAGCAATGATAGATCTTTGAAAGACAAATACCAACCCGGACAAAAGAGACTTTTTACACACCCTAATTTTTTGGGATTGTGTACCCCTTTGACAATCTGAAGAAACCTAGGGATTCTCTTCTAGAAAAATACATTTGCTTGCACAAACACAATCTAGCACAAAATTTCAGTCCCCCTGAGTCCCATGCCCAGTTAAGAATCCCTGTTCTGGCACATTCTTCTGAACAGATTGCCTGCTTCAACAAATGGGCTCAATCTCACAGGATAACTGAGGCAATCGCTCTAATTTTCCTTGACAAAGAACTACTGTCCTAACTTATTACTTATCACATATTAGAACTGCAGACCTGCAGGTTGGAAGAGACCAGAAAAGTTACCTAGTCCAACTGCCCCCCCCCCCCACAACCCCTTCTCTGTGATACAGAATAGTGTCATGGTTAAATACATGGTGACTAGAGTCAGCTTGCCTAGGGTAGAATTCCAACATCATTGCTCCATAGCTGTGTGACCTTGGGCAAGTTACTGAAGCTCTTGAAGTTTGTATCCTCATCTCCAAAGGGGGATAATAATGACAACTATCTCATAAAGTAGTCATGAGGATGAAATTAGATTATTAATATAAATCACAGCACCAGGCCTGGCTCATCAGTAAATACTAGTTGGCATTATTGTTATTATTATGCATGTATCCATCCAAGCTCCGCCCCCCCCCCCCCACGAGCTTTTGCCTGCACATGTCAGCGATGAGCAGCTCACCGCTTCCTAAGCTGGTTGAGCAGCTCTGATTGTTACAAACTTCTTCTAATATTGAGCTGAAATTTGTCTTCTTGCAACCCCTACCCCCATCCCTGTTGACCCTAATTCTGCCCTGTGGGGCGACTCAGAGCAAGTCTATCCTTCCTCCACGAGACAGCTCTTCAGATACGAAGACAGTGATCGAGTCCTTCCCCCGCCCTCCCGTCCCCCACCCCCCCCATCCTCTCTTCTCCAGCTTGAACATCCTTGGTTTCTTCTCCCAGCCCACAACATACTGGCTGCGCTTACTATTTACTCCGAGGCGTTGTACGGTTTCCCTCACACATAGTCATGCAGGCCACACACCCCACCGCCACCACAACAATCCCGACCCTCCTGCTCCGCCCCCGCCCGCTGCCCCTGTCCGCGGTGCTGAAGCAGCTCCCAGCCCCGCGGCCCTTCTCGGCCCCTGCCCTGGGCAACCCCCGGCCGGGGCCGAGGCGCAGACCCCCGCGCGCCACCCCCGCGCCCCCAGCGGCAGACGCGGCCCGCCCCGGCCCAGGCCCGGCCCCGGCGCCGCCCCCCACCCTGCCCGGAGGCCCCGAGCCCGCGCCCCGGCCCGGCGCGCCAGCCCCACCTGCCCGGCGAAGGGCGCCTCCGCCTCGGCCGCCCGCGCCGCCGCCGCCGCCGCCGCCGCCGCCCGCGCGGCGCCCGGGAGGCAGCAGAGCGCCGGCAGCAGCAGCAGCAGCCGCCCGGGGACCCGCCAGCGGCTCCAGCGCGGGGCCCGGCCCGGCGGCGGCGGCCCCGGCGCGGCGCGGCCGCCCCGGCTCCTCGGCATCCCCGCGGCGGGGCCCGGCCGCCCGGCTGCGATGGCGGCGGCGGCGGCGGCGGCGGCGGCTCCGGCCGGGTCCTCCCGCTGCAGCCGCTGCGGAGCCGCCGAGTCACGGCGCCGCGGACACGCGCCCGGCCCGCCTGTCTTCGCCGCCGCCGCCGCCTCGGCCGCCAGCGCGCCCCCGCCTCCGCGCGCCCCGCCCCGGCGGGGGGCGGCCAGGGGCACCGGGGCAGCACCCGGGCCGGACCACGGGGGCAGCGGCTCCGGGCCAGCCCTGGGGCACTGGCTGGGGAGCTGTGCGGGGGAGGGGTCTCCGCGGCCCGAAGCACAGCTCCGAAGGGAGGGTCCGAAGGGGTGGAACCGGAGGCTGGGGTCTGGGGGCAGCCCTGAGGGAGGGGGAAGAGGCTAAATAAATAGTCGCAGAGGTAGACCGCGCTATAGGTCTGGGGGAGATATACTGGGTTCGGGATCCGAAGCCAAAAGACTAGCCCTGAGGAACGGAGTCTGAGGGGGTGGCCCTGGAGGAGGGGGGTATGGGAGACAGCACTGGGGGAAGGAACTGAGGAGACGCCCTGGGGTAACGGCGGGGGTGGGGCTGGTGGCCCTGGCGGAGAGGGTCTGAGAGGGGGGCCTTGGAGAAAGGAGGGCAGGGACGGTGGGACACTAAGGAATAGATTTGAGGAGTGTTTTGGGGGAGCATCCCTGGGAGACATTAGGTAAAATTAAGGTGAAGCTCATTCTCTCACCGCCCCCCCTTAGTTGGAGAGTGATCAACCAGTTGGGAAGATCATCTTTCATCCAAAACAACCCATATGTATTGAACACTTTCTATATATATGTAGGACTCTGGGCTACTTGGGACTTAAAAAGAAAAAAAAAAAAAAGGAGGCTGATTCCCTGAAGTGTAGAGGTTTACAGCTGGGTGCAAAAACAGAAGTGCAAAGAAACACAGAGTGTCAAAAAGGATCCAGGCAGGTGCTCCAGGGGTCAGACAGGCTTGATGGGGGACAGGATGAAGTCAGGTGTTATGAAGGGGGTGGGGGCTCTAGCTAGGTCTTGAGGAAAGGCTGGATTTAAATAAGGGAAGGAGAATGGGGAGGGCATGTCAGGTAGGAAGATGAGGGGCACAGGATATGGTTGGGGCTGTAGATCATTTCTCTGGAGCACAGGGATCCCATAGTAAAGTTCTGGGGAGTGAAGGAAGCAGAAAATTGTCGGTTCCAGGATCATGAATTTGGGAAGGGAAATGGGGGTGGTGGTGGTTGAAAGCTCCTTTAAGCAGGATAGTGGGTGGAAAATGGTGTTTTATGGTTACCTAGTAATTTGGAGGTGGGGAAAGGGAAAAAGCTTAGGAATCAGACCTATGTTCATATATTGGCTCTCTTCCATTTTTACAGAATGATGTTGATTTTAATGCATAAGGTTGTTCTAAAGATGTGCTTGGCACTTAAGAAATGTTCCATATTAGTTCCCCTTCCAGTGTACAGAATGATGACCAGAGGAAACAGAGAAAGTGGTTGGAGATGACTACAATAGTCTCAGTATAAAGAAATAATGATGACAATAATAACAAACACTTATTAAATGCCTAGTATGTAATAAACATTGGGCTAAGCCCTTAACTGTGTTATATCTCATTTAATCCTCATAAATAAACCCTATGAAACAGACACTATTAACACCCCCAATTTAGAATAAGGAAGTGGAGGCTCTGAATAAGTTTGCCAAATTTGCATGATTCACAAGTGGCAGAGTGGGAAGCAATCTGACCTCAGAACACATTTTTTTCTAGGATAGGGTTGGGGGAAGAGTTTTAAGAGACATTGGGCCAAAAAGAAAGAAAGGAGTTTGGAGTGATAACAAGTCCAGGAAGATGGATTGTAGTGTCTTTACAGAAATGGAGGTATCATAAGGAGGAAGATGGCAAAGAGTTTAGCCTTGCCGAGGCCAAGGCAATGATAAGATCCCTGAGATGGATATAGGAATGAGTTCAGAAGAGGGTGGAGAATGGACATTTTAGAAACCCTGAGGTCAATGTGATAGTTGAAACTGAGAGATTGGAGTAGAAAAAGCAAAGCTGCAGGCCCTGTGTTGAGACATACATATTCAGTCTAAAGAGTGCTCAAAAGATTGAGCAGTCAGAATCATGGAGTATATGGGAAAGGGGAGGAGCATTTCAAGGAGACAAGAGCGCTTGGCAATATCAGGGAGATCACAGAGATTGAGGACTGTATACACACCACTGATTTCCTGCTCACAGTCTAGCAGGAAGTTAGGGGCAGAGCTAGTCACATGGTTTCATGCTAAATTATGACAGAGATGGGAAGGAAGTGTTATGGAAATATTGAGGAAAGAGCAACAAATTACCCAATGTTGGAAGCTTTGGGAAAGGGTGCATTCCAGGAGGAAATAGTACATTCAAGCCAGATATCAAGGATGGTGGACATGGGTGGCCGTAGGTAATTAATGATAAAGAAGGAAGTTTTGGTATAAGCAAATGGATGCTTATAGAATGTAACCCTAAGGCAGGTCCCTAGTAGAGAAGGTCTGGAGTCTATTGTGAAGCCAGCCCAAGAGGAGGTTTAGAGACATCAAAGTAACTCTGTAAGATGAACTCACCAGGGCACAGGCTTTGCTTTTCCCTTTTTTCGTGGAAAAGTCACAGGTCTTAGAGTCAGATACCTAGATTCAATATTGGCTGTCACTAATTTGTAGTGCACCCTTGGGCAAGTCATTTCATATCCTTGATCCTCAGTTTCCTCATTTGTAAAGTAAAACTAATGACCCCTCCCTCTCTGCTTCATTAGAAGGACCACACAAATGGTTGGGATTCACTTTGTAAACTACATAGTCAACTGAGCAGATGTTGGGAGAAACTTAAATATTGATAATCTTACAGGACACATTATGCCAGTACCAGAGCTGGCTGTAGGGAAACTAGAACCCTACTCCCTTCACCTCCTCTCTTACTTCTTTATTCAACAAATATTTATTAAGTATCTTTTGGGTGCTAGCTGGGCGGGGATACAAAGATTAGGTTATAGTTGTCTCCTTTAGAAAGATAGTCAGCTGGGGAAATAGACACATATAGATAGCAAGAAGATAGCACAACATGTGCTATAAAAGAAAAGTTTTAGGAAAGTAGAGAGGAGAGAACAACTAATTGTCTAGAGATGGCAGGAGGTGAGATGGGCCTTGAATGACCAGCAGGAATTTGCTGTGTAGAGTGCAAAAGGAACTGTATATCCAAAGACACAGAAAAATGCAAGTGCCACGCTGAGGAGTTTGGACTTGATGTTCGAGGCCAGCAATTCTCAGAGTGTGGCTGAGACCCTTTCAGGGGGTCTGTGAGATCATAACTATTTTCCCAACAATACTAAGCATTGTTTGTCTCTTTAACTCTCCTTCCCTCCTGAGGGGGCTGTGTGGTTTTTTTGAGGCTTCACAACAGATTACAGAAGTAGACATGAGACTATAACCGTCTTCTTCTTCTTTTTTTTTTTTTTTTAAAGACCCTCTGGCCTCTTTTTTTTTTTTAATTTATTTGACAGAGAGAGATCACAAGCAGACGGAGAGGCAGGCAGAGAGAGAGGGAAGCAGGCTTCTTGCTGAGCAGAGAGCCCGATGTGGGACTCAATCCCAGGACCCCGAGATCATGACCTGAGCCGAAGGCAGCGGCTTAACCCACTGAGCCACCCAGGCGCCCTATAACCGTCTTCTATTAAGTCAGACAGTAAACAGGTTGTCAAAAATGTCAAGCAGGGATGCCTGGGTGCCTCAGTCCGTTGAGCTTCCAACTTTTGATTTCAGCTCAGGTCATGACCTCAGGGTCCTGATACCGAGCCCCACATGATGCTTGGCACAGAGCCTGTTTGTCTCGCTCCCTCTGCTCCTTCCCCCACTTGCTCTCTCTCTTAAAAAAAAAAAATGTAAAGCAATACCAGTCTTTTCAGTAATTTTTTTAAAAATCATAGCTATTTACCACAAGAATGTTATTTATGTTAAGCGGTTTATTATTGTTTTTTAAATGAATTAATATGAAAATGTTTTACAATTTCTCAGCTTTGATTTCTAGTGGTAATGATCAATAGATATGATTCACATAAACACAAGCTCTTTGGGGTCCTTGATAATTTTCAGGAGTGGAAAGGGGATACTGAGATTAAAAAGTTTGAAAACCCTGTTCTGAGCTGCTGGACCTCACCAAAGGGCTTTGAATAAAGGAGTGACATGATAACATTTCAGCAAATTGTTCAGCAAATATTTATTAAACACCTGGATGGGCCCGGCAGGATTTGAGGTGCTGGGATAGAGCAGTAAACAAATCAAATCAAACTCCCTGTTTTCACAGAACCTACATTATCCTGGTATGGCAGACAACAAGCAAAATAATTGATCTATGTAGTGTATTAGAAAGTAATAGCTGTTGAGAAAAGCAGGGAACTAGGATATGAAAGCTGAAAGGTGTGTGTGTGTGTGTGTGTGTGTGTGTGTGTGTGTGTGTGTGTGTTGTGTGTGATTTTGGATAGGGAAGGTCTCAGTAAGAAAGTGAGTTTTCGGGGTACCTGGGTGGCTCAGTGGGTTAAAGCCTCTACCTTCAGCTCAGGTCATGATCCCAGGGTCCTGGGATCAAGTGCCACATAAGGCTCTCTGCTCAGTGGGGAGCCTGCTTCCCCCTCTCTCTCTCTGCCTGCCTCTCTGCCTACTTGTGATCTCTGTCAAATAAATTAATAAAATTTAAAAAAAGAAAAGAAAGTGAGTTATCAGTAAAGGTCTGAAGGAATAAGGGAGTAGACTCTGCAGGTATCTGGGAGAAATGAAGTCAGACAGAGGGAACAGCAAGGGGGAAAGTTCGGAAGCAAGAGCATGGCTGGCAGGTTTGAGGAACAACATGGAAACCAGTGTGGTGGGAATGGAGGAAGGGCAAGAGTACTAGGGATGGGGGCGCCTGGGTGGCTCAGTGGGTTAAAGCCTCGGCCTTTGGCTCAGGTCATGATCCCGGGGTCCTGGGATCGAGCCCCACATCGGGCTCTCTGCTCAGCGGTGAGCCTGCTTTCCCCCCTCTCACTCTGCCTGCCTCTCTGCCTACTTGTGATCTCTCTCTGTCAAATAAATAAATAAAATCTTAAAAAAAAAAAAGCCCATGGAAGATTTTAAGACTAGAAGAGACATCTTCTGACTTACCTTTAACAGAATCACTTTGACTGTTGTACTCAGAGCAGGTTGAAGGGCTGTAATCAGAAAGGCTAGCTAGGCGGCCATGGTAAGACTCCCAATGCAGGATGATGGTGGTATGGACCAGGGTCCAAGCAGGGATGGGAGACATAGTTGGAGTCTCGATAGATTTTGAAAGTAGAGTTGACAGAACATGGCAATGGATGGACAGGAGGGATGAGGAAAAAAGAAGAGTCCAATGACACCAAACATTTGAGTAACTGGAAGAGTGGAGCTGCTGTTGTGTGACACAAAGAAGGCTGCAGGAGGGACTGGTTTGAAGAGAACTATCAAGAGCTTGGTTGGGGACATATTAAGTGGGAGATGTCTATTAAACATCCAAGCAGATGTGGCAAGTAGGCGGTTTCATATGTGAGTCTGACTTCAGAAAAGAAGTCTAGACTGGAAAATGAATTGGGAGGTTCTCAGAACAAAGACAGGATATAAAAGCCAAGGGATTGGGGCATCTGGGTGCCCCAGTTAACCAGTCAGTTAAGCATTGAGCCTAATTTCTCTCCCCCACTGCAAAATTCCATTGCGGTAGACACTATACCTATGGTGACACTCCTCCTCCCATGAATTAATCTCTTCCCTAATGGTCATTGAATTTTTTTCCTTTAACACTGCAAAGGAAGAAAATAACCTGCTAGCTCAACCATAGGGTAGAGATCCTTGCTTCTCATAAAGTTAAGAAACAGTTGAGTAGCCCTTGGTGCTGGAGTGCCCAAGGCCTGAAGCAAGACAAATTTACCCAAAAGATAAAGACAACAAGAGAACACAGGAATAGAAAAAAGTGAAGTTCTCACTTGGAATCTGAAAGCAAATATATCCATGTTTGTTTGTTTTTTTTTTTAAATATTTCTTCTTTTATTTATTTTTTTTAAAGATTTTATTTATTTATTTGACAGACAGAGATCACAAGTAGGCAGAGAGGCAGGCAGAGAGAAAGGAGGGAGCAGGCTCCCTGCTGAGCAGAGAGCCCGATGGAGGGCTAGATCCCAGGACCCTGGGATCATGACCTAAGCCGAAGGCAGAGGCTTTAACCCACTGAGCCACCCAGGCGCCCCTGAAAGCAAATATAGACAGGAGGGTGGAGAGCACCACCCAGCTCAGGAAATCTTGACTTCTCTCCTCCTTCTGAATTTCTACTATGGCAGCCAACCCATAATGAGGGCTTATTAAGGGCATTGCGATTGATCCCCATTACGTCACTGAATCCTCACAAGTGTCCTAGAATGTGGATTCTAAGGAAAGGGTGAGAAGAAAAGTGATTTAGCCAATGACACACCCAGAAAACAGCCAAACCAGGGAAAAACCCCAAATGTCTGGCACAGAAGCGTATGTCCTTAACTCCTTGTATATTTCCTCGTTCATTAATTACCTCAGAGATTCTATAAACATTACTAAGCAGCCATTTGGGAAGGCATCGGGTGAGTGAGACAGTGTTTAGGTAAAAGAGTGAAGACTTGAGCACATAGAGGATATGACAAATAACCACAACACATTACAATTACCATAGGATTTCAGGTCGCTCTGGCTGGGGAAAAAAAATCACAAGAGTTCAAGGAAAGCTTCAGAAAGGAAGTAGCATTTAGGATGAGCCTATGTAAGCAGAGGAGTTTTTTACACTGTTTTACCTGCAATATATGCTGCTCATTAGCACACACAAGGAATGGAAGACTGTGTGAAGTTTTCACTGGCAGAGATGGGAAGGTAAAGGAACAGAAGAAGGAAAAGGTTTGATTGTTCAGGATGTACTGAAGACCCCGTTCAGTTCGCCACGTTTGTCTCCACCTCCAGCCTCAAATCCAATGACTTAGGTGTATTTTCCGCTTACGACTGTATTCGGAAAGACGCACATTCAGTGAAACACTGTGATGCCATTTTAAAAAATGAATTACTTTATGAACTGATAGGAAATTGTTTCCAAAATGTAATGTTAAATGGAAAAAAAAAAAAAAAAGCCAGGTGCAGAATACAGGGTAGAGTATGGCATTATTGGTGTGATAATGGAGAACAAATGTGTGTGTGTGTGTGTGTGTGTGTGTGTGTGTGTGTGTGTACCCTTGTCTGTTAACGTGTAAAATATGGAAGGATCCCCAGGGCCCTGAGAACAGTAATTGCTTTCCTGGAGGGGAACCATGTGGCTGCGGGACAGGATGACAGGGAGATTTGTCACTGCCTACTTTTTTGTGCCCTTTGACTTTTTAACTATGTGGATGGATTATCTATTTGAAAAGTAAACAAATATGAGTTGAACTTTTTAAAAGTAAGTGTAATAGTCTCCAAAGGCCATTCCCTGAAAAGAGGGCATATGTTGTAATATGAAGGTAGAAGGAAAAGCGGTTCATAGGTGGGCAGTCTCAAAACTTCAGGCCTTAATCTGTATGGCAAATTTTTTTATATATATAATAAATAAACAACAGAATAGGTAATATATTTACTATTCATTTTCTTAACATAAGACAACTCTTTTTTTTTTTTTTTTTTTTTTTACATAAGACAACTCTTAGAAACCAATAAGGAAAAAAACCTATAACCCAGTTCAAGAATGGCAAAATGTGTTTCATCTTAACAGAATATAAATGGAGTTATAATCTATTTAAAAAAAAAAAACAATCAACCTCAGGCATCTGGGTGGCTCAGTTGGTTGGGTGTCTGCCTTCTGCTAAGGTCATGATCTCAGGATTCTGGGATCAGGTCCCACATCAGGCTCCCTGCTCAGCAGGGAGTCTGCTTCTCCCTCTCCCTCTGCCCCTCTGCCTGCTTATACTTAGACTCTCTCTCTCTCTCTCCCTCACTCTCTCAAAAAATAAATAAAATCTTAAAAAAAAAAAAAGACCAACCTCATTTGTAATTAAAGAAAGGCAAATTAGAACAATGAGCTCTTGCTTTCTCACCAACAAGACTGCAAATATCAAAAAGTTGGATGTTACAGAGTGTTAATGAGGGTATAATAAAAGTACTATTGGGAGGGGTATAAATTGGTATGCTTTCTTTGGAGTACAAATTAGCAATGCCTGTCAGCCTTGGAAATGAGCATGCCCTTGGCCCATCAATTCTAATTTTGAGAATTGATTCTAGAGAGAGAATCCTTACACGAGTACAAGGACAAATGTACAGAATTATTCATTGCAGCAGTCTTGGTGATTACAAAAGATCACAGTCAACCTAAATATTTTCCAACTAGAGAAACCGCTGCATCTAAACAGAGGGACACTAGGTAGGTGTTGAAAAGAATAATGTGGGTCTGTAGTGCTGTTGTGACAAGATGATCTTAATTTAGCCCCTCATTATCTCTTACTTGGAGGACAGGAATAGCTTCTCGGCAGGTCTCCCTGCTTTCGTCTTATCCCCCTCGCAGGACCTGCTACATAATGGGTGGGGCCCAGTGCAAAATGAAAATGCAGGGCCCTTGGTTAAAAAAATATTGAGAATTTCAAGAGAGTGATGGCAGAGCACTGGAACAAGGACGGGGGCCCTTCTAAGAGTGAGTCCCTGGGTGACTGCAGAGGTCACGTGCCCCTTCTACACAGGTTGCAAAGCTCTTTCTGCCTGAACCACCTTGCCCCCACCCTCTCTTTTTCTGTCTGATGCACTGCATGCCTGTCAAGAAATCACTCAAATGTCACCTGCTTTGGGAAGTTTTCCTTGGCTTCTCTTACCCCAGATGCTCTTCTTCAGTGCTCCCCCAGCTTTTGCACTGAAGCCGTATTCACTCTTCCTTACGATGAATTACAAGCATGTGTTTAAAAGTCTCTCTCCCCGAGCTTCTCCAGGGCTTGGCCTGTGGCTTGTGATTCTTCGGTAACCCCAGCACCTCACTCATTGCCTAGCACATGGGATTTGGGAGAATGAATGAGTCGCAGTGGATACCTTTGGGTGGCTGTGCTTAATAATCAGTCAGATTGCTTCCCGGTTCCACCTCCCCCTTGTGTTGCTAAATCAGGCTGGACTCTAATCTCACTGAGGACCGCAGGCCCTGATGGCTGGCTCTGGCTTCTGAGAGACGTGATACAGTTCCAAGATGGTCCCCTGGAGTGGTGGAAGATGCCTGAGCCTGAAGGCCTCTTGGAGGACCCCCCAAACCGCCCACACCTATCTCTGAAGCTCCTTATACAAGTTCAGGCTTTTAAAATGGGGGTCTGTAGGGGCACCTTGATGGCTCAGTGGGTTAAGCCTCTGCCTTCAGCTCACGTCATGATCTCAGGGTCCTGGGATCGAGCCCCGCATTGGGCTCTCTGTTCAGCAGGGAGCCTGCTTCCCTCTCTCTCACTGCCTGCCTCTCTGCCTACTTGTGATCTCTCTCTCTGTCAAATAAATAAATAAATAAAATCTTTAAAAATAAAATAAAATAAAATGGGGGGTCTGTAAACAAACATACAAAATAAAAATTAAATTAAATTAAATCAAATAAATAAAATCGGGGTCTGATTTTATCAGGGCTGGCCAGCTCCATCAGTCAGTTCGAGGTTCTAAGAACCTGATAGTAGTTCTAGGTTGTCCCTAATCCTTTGCAAATCTGGCCTTCAAATGGAAGTGTGCGATAACACGCTGATACATGAAGATTTCCCAAGAGGTAGTCACGTACTGGTATTTTTAAGGGAATTAATTTCCATATCCTCAACTTCCACAGGTACTCTGCCTGAGAAAGTTCCTGGGGATGAGACTCCAAGCCGGCTTTTCCTTTCCCTGCCCCCGCTCCTTCCCTCCCTCTCTTTCTTTCTTTCTTTCTTTCTTTCTTTCTTTCTTTCTTTCTTTCTTTCTCTGAGAGAAAGAAAGACAGCAAGTGAGCATGAGTGGGGGGAGGGGAAGAGGAAGAGGGATAAGCAGACTCCTCTATAAGCAGAGAGCCTGATGTGGGGCTCAATTCCAGGACCCTGGGACCATGACCCAACCTGAAGGCAGAGCTTAGCTGGTTGAGCCATGCCGGCGCCCCTAGCTCTTCCATTTAGATCTTTGATCCATTTTGCTAGTCTTCATAAGAAAGGTATATCCCTGGCCTGCCCTGAATCCCTGAGTCTTACCAGGGTATATTGCCCGAGGCAATTTAAAAAAATCCTGGAGGAAACAAAGGGACTTTTAAAAATAGCAGTTTCAGGGAAACATATTTTAATTATAGGGTGACATCATTTATCAAAATTATTTTGGGTGGTATGTGAAAAAGAGTATGAGGACTTGTCCAAGGCAACACATTCTGGTGGCCCCTGGAGGGTTTTCTGGGAAGTCCTGGCCTGGACCTTTCAGACTCCAAGGCCTCTGAAACTGAGCCTCCCTTCTGCCAGGTAAGCCAGGTAAATAAGTTCTACTTGATTTGTTCATAACTTCCACCACAGTTGACAGCCTCCCTCTTGGAACACACTCTCCCCTTGGCTTTGACTTTATCACACTCTCCTGACCTTTCTCCCTGTCTCTCTGGCTCCTCATTCCAAGCTTCCTGGTCTAGTTCCATCTCCTCTGAACTGGACTTTTAAAGCCAGGAGTTTCTCATGGCCGTGATAAGCCCTCTTACCTTTCCTTCTTTTCTTTTTCTTTTTTTTTTTTAAAGATTTTTGTTTATTTATTTGACAGAGATCATAAGTAGACAGAGAGGCAGGCAGAGAGAGAGGAGGAAGCAGGCTCCCCTCTGAGCAGAGAGCCCGATGTGGGGCTCGATCCCAGGACTCTGGGATCATGACCCGAGCCAAAGGCAGAGGCTTTAGCCCACTGAGCCACCCAGGCGCCCCACCTTTCCTTCTTTTCTTGCTAAGAGATCTCACCCATAACCACAATTTCAAATACCACTTGCTTATTCCACATCTACACCGGAATGTCTCATAGGATTTCCAAACTGAAAAAGGCAAAAGCTAAGCTCATGGTCTTCTTTCTCCAAGCTAATTAGTAATCTAATCCTATGAACTACACTTTGTGCTAGATTTCCCTGATCTTCCAGACTGAGCTACACACCCCTGGTCTACACCCTCCACATTTCATAGTGCTTATCCAAGTTGTAATGACATTATTATTTGTGTAATTCTATCTCTCCCTCTACATCATAAGCTCCATATGCGCAAGGACCATGTCTGTCCCCCCCCCCCCCCCGGCACATGGTAAGATCTCAATAAGTATTTATTAAGTTAATAAATGTAAACTCTCAGCCTGGTACAACTG
This sequence comes from Lutra lutra, assembly GCF_902655055.1. Taxonomy (NCBI): domain Eukaryota; kingdom Metazoa; phylum Chordata; class Mammalia; order Carnivora; family Mustelidae; genus Lutra; species Lutra lutra. The sequence goes on along the minus strand of NC_062286.1, from coordinate 120,572,344 downwards.
TGTGTTAACTGTGTGTTGAATTTTGTACGTAATGCTATGTGCCCAGTAGGGGGCAGCAGAGTATAGCTAATGGAGAGAGAGAGAGAGAGAGAGAGAGAGAGAGAGAGTGTCCAGGCCTCCCTAGGGAAAAAAGTAACTGTGTACATCACTTAACCTTTCTGAGACTTTATTTCCTTCTCGGAAATCAGAGCGAATTCTCCATTTCTTGGATTAACAGAGATAAGTAGATATAAAAGGGCTTTCGTGCTGTTCAAACAGAAGGGAGTGTTATTAGACGCAGTTATAATAACTATTTATTGAATAAATGGAGGCAAAGGACGAGGATCTTATTTATGCTACGGAACTCTTGTGAGCAGAGACTTGACAGGTTCAGAAGGGAGAAAATGAAAGCTCAAGGAGACACTGGCTGAAGTCCAGAGCCAGCCGGAGGCAAAGCTGTGAAGTCAGCACAGTGTGTTCTTGGCGGGCTCTCAGCTCTGCTGCCTGATCCGCTGTCCTCCCGCGGCCAGCCCCAGCCTCTCGCATCCCGTGGCTGCGCTCGCTGCAGGCCCTTCTTTTCCTTTCCTCCTATCCAGACCACATCTGTCCTGTGTCCTGGCCCCTCAGAGGCCTGCTCACTGCCATCCACAGTGACAGCTAGTTACCCCAGTGACTGGATCCCTGCTAAAGTGCTAATGACAGGGAGTATGTTATTTTACCACTCCCAGTAAAAGGAGGCAGACCTTCCCGACCCAGAAACAATAACCTACTCAAAAAGAATAAATTGCTGATGGTACAGTTTCAGGTTCTATGGAAGGAGAGGAAATGAAAAATGAACAGGCATTATGGCAGTCCTAATCTCGGGCTCAAGAAAAACAATTACAGGATGCCTGGGGTGGCTCAGTCTGTTACGTGTCTACCTTCAGCTCAGGTCATGTTCCCAGGGTCCTGGGATGGTGCCCTGCGTCAGGCTCCCTGCTCAGTGGGTAGCCTGCTTCTCCCTCTGCCTCCTCTTCCTCCTGCTTGTGCTCTCTCTCTGGCAAATGAATAAGATCTTATTAAAAAAGAGAAAAATAATTATACAAATACAGAATCTGTTAGATGTGACTTGATAGTATTATGAAAAGAAAACTTAAAAATTCATGTATATATACATATACATTTATTTAACTTAACTGTAATTTACATTAGTAAAAACTACTTTTTGGCATAGAGTTCTGTGAGTTTCGACAAATGCAGTCATGTAACCACCACAATCAAAATACAGAATAGTCCATCATTCCCTAAAAATGTCCATGTAGTACCCCTTTGGAGCAAAACCTTCTCCCACCCTTAAGTCCTGCAACACTGATGTGTTCTCTATCCCTAGAGTCAAATTTATCAATTCCCTTTATGAATTTCACTTTAATGTTGCATTTAAGAATTCTGTCTAACCTAAGGTGACAAGGATCTTTCTCCTTTGCTTTCTTCTAAAAGTTTCATAGGTTTACATTCAGGTCCATGATCCATTTCAACTGAATTTTATTTATTTATTTATTTATTTATTTGACAGAGATCACAAGTAGGCAGGGGGTGGGGTGGGGTGCTGGGATCACGACCTGAGCTGAAGGCAGAGGCTCTAACCCACTGAACCACCCAGGCGCCCCTCAACTGAATTTTTAAAATAGAAAATACAAGGTATAGGTCAAGGTTCACATTTCTGCATAGGAATGCCCAATTACTCCAGCATCATTTGCTGAAAAGACAGTCTTTCCCCATTGTACTTTTGTAAAAAAATCAATTGGCCATATTTGTGCCAATCTATTTCCAGACTCTATTTTGGTCTATTGATTCACGTGTGTCTATCCTTTTGCCAATACCACACTGTCTTTATTAGTGTGTAACTGTAGTAAGTCTTGAAACCAGATAGTGTGAGTTCTCCAACATTGTTTTACTTTTCCAAAATTGTTTTAGCTTTCTAGTTCTTTTGTCTTTCCGTATAAATTTTACAATCAACTTATTGACATCTATTAAAAAAAAAAAAAAACAAAAAAAAAAAAACCCTGGGCACCTGGGTGGCTCTGTGGGTTAAGCCTCTGCCTTCAGCTCAGGTCCTGATCTCAGGGTCCTGGGATCGAGCCCCACATCGGGCTCTCTGCTCAGCAGGGAGCCTGGTTATTCTTCTTTCTCTGCCTGCCTCTCTGTCTACTTGTGATCTCTCTCTCTCGGTCAAATAAATAAATAAAATCTTAAAAAAAAAACAACACAAAAAACCCTGCTGGGATTTTGGTTGGGAAGGTGTTGAATCTGTATTTCAATTTAGAGAAAACTGACATCCTAACAGAATTGAGCCTCCTAATCATGTTCTATTGCTCCATTTATTTAGGCTCCTTTGATTTTCTTCATTGGTATTTTGTAGTTTTCAGCATAAAGATCCATCATATATTTTGTTATATTTATCCCTAAGTATTTCATTACTTTGGGGTGGTTATAAATTACATTGTTTATTTAATTTGGTTTTCCAATTATTTGTTGCCAACTGTGTCTCTATATAGAAATATGATTGATTTTTATATTATGATTTTGAATCCTATGACTTTGACAAATTCATTAATTAGTTGTAGGAATTTTTTTGTAGATTAAATAGAATTTTCTACATAGACAATCATTTTTGACTACTAATGGAGACAGTTTTTTTTTTTTTCCTTTCCAATCCATGGGTCTTTGTTATTCCCTGGTCTTGTTGCATTAATTAAAATTTGCTGGATAATATTGAATAGGAGTGGCAAGAATGAACATCCTTTTGGGTTCCCAACTTCAGGGAGAAAACATTCAGGCTTTCACCATTAGGTATGATGCCTTTTTGTAGATGCTTTTTTTTTTTTTTTTTTTTTAAGGTTAGAGAAGTTTCCTTCTGTTCCTAATTTGTTGAGAGATCTTATCATAAACAGATGTTAAATTCTGTTAATGCATTTTCTTCATCAATTAAGAATATCATGTTTTTTCTTCTTTAGCCTGTCAATATAGGGAATTACATTCATTGATTTTTGAATTTTGAAATTTGGGACCAGCAACTAGGGCAAAACCATAGACAATTCAGGAGAAAAAGGAGTAAGTTGGGAGGTATTACTTTGGAGGAAAGACCCTTTGAGCAAAGTGAGAGTTGAGGATGATGATAATTTCTCATTGGCTGAGTTGTGGCAGTTTCTCATTGGCCGCGCTATTGTTGGGCCAAGAGAAAAATCTTCCTTTCTCTTGCTGCAGAGAGGCTTCCTCTTGCTGGGAATGCAAGGTCTGTCTTTTCATGACGGAGTTGGTATGGGGTGAGTGCTCCCCCTGCTGGCCTCCCGGCTCCATTTTAATTTTATTTATTTATTTTTATTTTTAAAGATTCTTTTATTTATTTTAGAGAAAGCGAGTGAGCAGGGGAAAGGGGAAGAAAGGGAGGGGAAAGAGAGACTCTTTAAACAGACTCTGCTATGGGGCTTGATTTCATGACCCTGAGATTAGGGCCTGAGCCAAAACCAAGAGTCAGACAGGCTTAACAGATTTAGTCACCCAGACGACAACTCTACCTGCCCCTCCCACCCCCCCCCCGCCCCCGCTCCATTTTGAAAGAGGTTTCCTTCATTCAGTTTCACAAGATTGGCCAGGAAATAAGAATAATACTTGCCTTTCTCTCCTAATGAACTTGTTGGGTGGTTCAGCAAAAATTTTAATGAGATAATAGGATAAAAGTGTTTCTGAAAGTATAAAATTACATATAGGGGCACTGGGGTGGCTCATTCTGTAAGCATCTGCCTTCAGCTCAGATCATGATCCTAGGGTGCTAGGATGGAACCCCTCATCAGGCTCCTTGTTCAGTGAGGAGTCTGCTTCTCCCTCTCCTTCTCCCTCTCCCTCTGCCCTCCCCCCTGCTCATACTCTTTCTCTCTCAAATAAATAAAATCTTTTTTTAAAATTACATATAAAAGTGAGGATTAGTAGTAGTATAAACTGAGATTGGATGAAATGGCTTCCTTTCTCAAAAATCAAGAGTTCATTCTTTCATCCAGCCATTTGTTGTCTATCTCCCAAATGTGGCTATTCTAGATATTAAGGCCACAAAGATGAACAAGGCTAATATTTCCCTAGAGGAGGAAATACATAAGCTATTTAGTTAGCCCATAGAATTAAGTTTAACTTCTTAGCATGCCATACATAATCTGGTACCCAGGTATCTCATCCCATCTCCCACATTTCCTTGCATAAACTTAATTCAGAGCAGCCACATCAGACCATTTACCATTCCCCAAACATACAGGGCACTTTCATCCCCTTTGCCTTTGTGCTGTTATATCAGTCCAGAATCCACTCATTATTTACTTACTAAACAAAGACATACTGGGCTCTTTCCTTATATGACGTATTATACTAGGTGTCAGGATCATGTTGATAAATAAGACCTTATTCTTTCCTCAAAGATCTTAGCCCAGGAGGACAGATATCTCTTTCCCCTCTTCACCTAGTAAAATTCTCTTTCTTCAAGGCTCAGATGGAAGATATGCCCCCTGTGTAGCTTTCCCTGATCTCTTTTCCTCAGTACATAGCTTATAATCACTTTTTTTTTACGTTTTTCATTTCTTCTGTGCTCAAACGACGTGGTTTGTATGCCTCTTCCTCCAGACCAGGAGCTCCTGGGCAGGGATCATGTTTTACCCCTTTCTGCATCCCTGAGAGCAGTTAGGACAATGCTTTGCATCAAACAGACCTCAGCAGTAGTTGGCTGAACTGTGTACAAAATCCTGAACCTCAGGCCAACTGGCAGGAGGCATCTACTCATGAGACACATGTTGAATTGAATTAAAAAGTGGAGGAATCAGGGGCACCTGGGTGGATCAGTGGGTTAAAGCCTCTGCCTTCGGCTCAGGTCATGATCCCAGGGTCCTGGGATTGAGCCCCGAATCTGGCTCTCGGCTCAGTGGGGAGTCTGCTTCCTCCTCTCTCTGCCTGCCTCTCTGCCTACTTGTGATCTCAGTCTGTCAAAAAAAAAAAAAAAGTGGAGGAATCAAAGCAATCCAAGCCACCCAGAAGGAGATTTTTAGGATACACTAGAGAGCCTCTTGTTTACATTTATTCCAGATTTGTTTATTTCTTGTGTAAACTCCAACATGACCTCCCGTGGTCTCTCTGTCAGGGGACAGGCCTAAGCCAAATATTCTGAGGTCATTCCGAGAATAAGAAGGGTACTTCTAGGACACTTAGAATTACCCAAGCGCTAGCAGTCTGGGCCTAGGAACTTAGAATCCTAATTCTTAGACCTGGAAGGTATTTTTAGAAATTATAAATTCCCTTTCAGAGAGGGGCCTCTGACTGATTATCCAAGGTCACACAGCTATTCACAAACCGGCAGATGAACTTTCAATTCATTCTCTCCCCTGTTGTAGAACGTCCTGGAAATGAGGATCATACCTCTAAAGGACCAAGAGTTACCCATCCTACTATTTTCCCTGATGCTTTTACCTCTCCTGCTTTTGGATGTGGACAAAAGCTTTTCAGAGAATCCTGTTACTCCTACAACTTGGGAGTCTTGCCTCTCCTCCCCCAGAACACAGTGTCACAGCAACAACTCAGGGACTCAAGTCAAAAGCCCCAAAATCTAGCTCCAGCTCTTGTCCCAGCCAACTGTAGAACCTTGGACACGCTGCTTAGTCCTTCCCAGCTTCAATTGCACCATCAGGTCAAGTGCGTTTGGGTCTAATATTTTGCAATTTTACCTCCTTATTCTACTTGTGGACACAGTGGAAGATTCATCAGACCGTGGACTGAGAAAGTATAAAGAGAGAATGTACCTCTCCCAACCTAACTCCAGAGGCTCACTCTCTCTCTTTTTAATAATTTTTTTAAGATTAAAAATTTATTTATTTATTTATTTGACACAGAGAGAGAAATCACAAGTAGGCAGAGAGACAGGCAGAGAGAGAGAGGGGGAAGCAGGCTCCCCACTGAGCAGAGAGCCCCATGCGGGGCTCGATCCCAGGACGCTGGGATCATGACCTGAGCTGAAGGCAGAGGCTTAACCCACTGAGCCATCCAGGTGCCCCCATCTTTTTAATAATTATTAACATTTTTAGACAGCTACTGATTTAAGCAGCCATTGCTTTCTTTCTTCATATTCAAGATTGTTTTCTCATGACCCCTTTGTAACATCTTTATTGAGATATAATTCATATACCATAAAATTCATCCATTTAAAGTATGCAATTCAGTGATTTTTTTTTCCTAAAGATTTGTTTATTTATTTTAGAGAGCATGTATGCAAGCAGCAGGGAGGGGTAGAAGGAGAGGGGGAGAGAGAATCCCAAGCAGACTCCCCACTGAATATGGAGCCCAAGATGCGGGGCTTGATCCCACGACCTTGAGATCATGACCTGAGTTGAAATTAAGAGTTGGATACTCAACCCACTGAGTTGCCCAGGCAGCCGGCAATTCGGTTTTTTAAAGCTATATTCAGAACTATGCCTCCATCATCATAATGTACATTTAGAATATTTTCATCACCCCAAAAAGAAATCCTGTACCCTTTAGCAGTGACTCTCTGCCACCACTCCATCCTCCCAGCACTACGCTCCGCTACTCTACGTTCCATATCGAGGGACTGCCTCTTCTGGAAATTTCATGGAAGTGGATTCATATAAGATGTGATTCTCTGTGACTAGCTTCTTCTTTCCCTTACTATGTTTTCAAGGCTCATCCATGTTGTAGCATAAATCAGGACTTCATTCATTCTCGGCCAACATGAGATTCCATTGTATGATCATACCACATTTTGTTTATTTATCCATCAAGTAATAGACATTTGGATTGTTTCCACATTTTGTTTGTTATGAATAATGTTGCTATGAACATTCATGTACAAGTATTTGTGTAGACATGTGTCTCCCATTCTCCTGAGTATGTAACAGGAGTGGAATTGCTGAGTCAAATGGTAACTCTATGATGAATTTTTAGGGACTGTCAAATGTATTCCAAAATGGCTATACCATTGTACATTCCCAGCAGCACTATAGGAGGGTTCCACTTTCTCCACATCCTTGCCAACACTTGTTATTGTCTGTCTTTTTTATTGTAGCCATTCTTGATGGTGTGAATTAGTATCTCATTACAGTTTTGACTTGCATTTCCTTAATGACTAGTCATGTTGAACATCTTTTCATGTGCTTATTGACCTCTGGTGTATCTTCGAAAAGTGCCAATTCAAATCCTTTGCCTATTTTTAATTGGGTCCTTTGTCTTTTTATTGCTGTGTTGTAAGAGTCCTTTATATATTCTGGATACTAGATTCTTTTTTTTTTAAGATTTTATTTATTTATTTGACAGAGACAGAGGTCACAAGTAGGCAGAGATGCAGGCAGCGGGGAGGCAGAAGCAGGCTCCCTGCTGAGCAGAGAGCCCGATGGGGGGCTTGATAACAGGACCCTGAGATCATGACCAGAGCTGAAGGCAGCAGCTTAACCCACTGAGCCACCCAGGCACCCCTGGATACTAGATTCTTATCAGATATGTGATTTACAAATATTTTCTTCTATTTTGTGGGCTGTCTTTTCGCTTTATTAATAGTGTCCTGTGAAGCACAAAAGTGTTTTTATTTTGGGGAAGTCCAATTCATCTTTTTTTTTTCTTTTGTTGCTCATGCTTTTTGTATCATAGCTAAGAAACCATTGCTTAATCTAAAACAAATATTTAAATCTATGTTTTCCCTTAAGAGTTTTATGGGTTTTTTTTTCTAAGATTTTATTTTTATGTAACCTCTATACCCAACATGGGAGCTTGAATCACAACCCCAAGATCAAGAGTTGCATGCTCTACCAACTGAAACAGCCAGGTGCCCCAAGCGTTTTATGGCTTTAGATCATATATTTATGTCTTTGATCCATTTTGGATTAATTTGTGTTTATAGGGTGATGTTGGGATTCCAACTTCCATCTTTTGCTTGGTGATGACTAGTTGCCCTAGAACTACTTATTGAAAAGATAATTCCTTTTTCATCAAATTTTCCTAGCATCTTGTAGAAAATCAACTGACCACAAATGTAAGGGTTTATTTCTGGAGTCTCTGTCCTATTCCATGTCTGCCTTTATGCCAGTAAAACACTGTGTTTATCATTGTAGCTATGTGGTAAATTTTGGCATCAAGAAGTGTGAGTCCTCAACTTTTTTTTTTCTTCAAGATTTCTTTGGGATCTATTCTGGATCCCTTGCACTTCCATATGAATTTCAGGATCAGCTTATCAATTTCTGCGAAAAAGGCAGCTGGGATTTTAATAGGGATTGCAATGAATCTGTAGATTAGCTTGGGGAGTATTCCTGTCTTAACATATTAAGTCTCTGGTCAATGAATACAGGATGTTTTTCCATTTATTTAGACCTTTAATCTCTTTTAATAAGTATTTATATTCAATGTAAAAATCTTACACTTCTTTTGTTAAATTTATTCTTAAGTATTTTACTTTTTTATTCTATTGTAAATGGTTCTCTCTCTCTCTTTTTAAAATAGGCTAAACACCCGGTGTGGATCTCAACATGGGGCTTGAACTCATGATCCTGAGATCAAGAGTCAGATGCTTGGGATGCCTGGGTGGCTTGGTCAGTTGAATGTCTGACTCTTGATTTCAGCTCAGATTATGATCTCAAGGTCATGAGATCGAGCCTCACATCAGGGTTCGTGCTCAGTGCCCAGTCTGCTTATTCCTTCCCTTCCCTCTGATTGATTCCTCTCTCTTTCTAAAATAAGTAGAGAGAAAAAAAATTTTTTTGAAGAGTCAGATGCTTAACCAACTGGGCCACACAGGTGCTCCTGAAATTCTCTTTAAAATTTCATTATTGGGTTGTCCATTCCTAGTGCATAGAAATACAATTGATTTTTATATATTAATATTGTATCCTGCAACCTTACTAAACTTGTTTATTAAATCTAATAAATAAGGTGGGGTTTTTTTGGTAGCTTCTTTAGGGTTTTTTATATACAAGATCATGTAGTTTCAGAATAGGTATACCTTTACTTTTTTCTTTCCAATCCAGATGCCTTTTATTTCTTTTTCTTGCCTGAGTGTGCAGGCTAGAATCTCACGTATAATACACAGTGAAATTAAGTAGAAAGAGCAGAAATCCTTGTCTTAGTTCTGATTTTAGGGGAAAGTTTCAAGCCTTCATCATTAAGTATGATGTTAGCTGTGGGATTTTATTTTTCCAAAATTACTAATTCAGTCTCTTTACTTGATATATATATATATCTATTTAGAGTTTCTATTTCTTCTGCATCTGTGTCAAGCATGGATGTCTATCTAGGAACTTGTACATTTCATCCAAGTTATCTAATTTATTAGGCATATAGTTGTTTGTAGTATTCCTTACAATCATTTTTATTTCTTTAATGTAATTTCTTTTTTTTAAAGATTTTATTTATTTATTTGACAGACAGAGATCACAAGTAGGCAGGGAGGCAGGCAGAGAGAGAGGAAGGGAAGCAGGCTCCCTGCCCAGCAGAGAGCCCGATATGGGGCTCGATCCCGGAACCCTGGGATCATGACCTGAGCCAAAGGCAGAGGCTTTAATCCACTGAGCCACCCAGGCACCCCTCTAATGTAATTTCTGTAACATTTTTATAACTTGATCTTCTCATTTTTTTAATTGGTAAGTCTACCTAAAGTTTTGTTAATTTTATTGATCTTTTCAGCAAAAGAGCTTTTGTTGATTTTCTATACTGTTTTTCTAGTCTCTATTTTACTTATTTTATCTAATACTTATTCTTTCCCTTTTTCTATTTGATTTAGGTTTGGATTACTCCTCTTTTTCTACCTTATTTAAGTGAAAAGTTAGGTTTTTGATTTGAGGTATTTCTTCTTTTTAATATAGGCACTTACAACTAAACATTTTCCCCTAACCTTGCTAGATCTCATAAAATTTCCCTTTTCCCCTCTTGTAGCTAAGGCAAGGGCAGCATGATTTAGGCTTGGTCATTTGACACTCTCATCAGGACTTTGAATCTTGAACAAATAGTGTAAAAACACGGGGACAGAGTAGAATTAATTTACGATGGCAGCATCATAATGATGCTCATGATGAAAGCAGTGGTTCCAGCTGTGGCCCCCTTACCTAGATCATTCCTCTGTTGTGACATTGGCTGATATTCCTGGTTCTATTCTCTGAGCTTAATTAGCTAACCTTCCTATCATACTGAGGATTTCTTGATAACCTTCCAGTATGTTTATTTCTTCCTTAAGTTGGTGGAGTTGGTTTCTTTTCCTGGAAACTAAGAAACCTGGCATACTGTTGAGGTAAGAGTTAGGGAGAAAGAGAAAGCATAGGTCTTTCACTTTTCCCTTTGCAAAAACTTTCTTTGTAAATTTCTGTGTTGCTAGTATTGTTGTATTACTTCTGTTATTTAAAAATATACTTTTAGGAGTGCCTGGGTGGCTCAGTGGATTAAAGCCTCTGCCTTCGGCTTGGGTCATGGTCCCAGGGTCCTGGGATTGAGCCCCACATCGTGCTCTCTGCTCGGTGGGGGCCTGCTTCCTCCTCTCTCTCTGCCTGCCTCTCTGCCTACTTGTGATCTCTGTCTGTCAAATAAATAAATAAAATCTTAAAAAAAAATACATATATATATATACTTTTAAAATCGAGAGCCTAAAGCACAGTGGGGGGAAGAGGAGTGGTAGGATATAAAATATGAAACTCAGGATGAGGCCAGATTGTACAAGGCCTTGAATATCATTTTAAGGATTCTGATTTTAGCTCAATAATTACTCTGCTTTACAAAGCAGAGCAACGATGACATTAAGGTGTTTGTTTGTTTGTTTGTTTGTTGCCATGTAGATGGACAAGAATTCAGAGAAATTAGAGGACAGGAGAGTAGTCAGAAGGAGGCTATTGCCATAGTCCACATACAATATTGAGCAAATCTTTCAATATAGAGAAGGAGGGAGAGAGAAAGAGGAAGGAAGGATGGAAGGAAGGAAGGAAGGGAGGGAAGGAAGGAAAGGAAGGAAAGAGGAAGGAAGAAAGAAAGAAAGAAAAAAGATTATCAGTCATAGGCTGGAGTTTTCTGGAAGCAGATGCTGAGACAGTTGAGGTAGAAGATACTAACTGGGGAAAGGAAGCAGGGTTGAAGAGAGGGAGAAGTCAAACTGCAGTGTAGATATGACAATGACAGAGACCCAGCCCCCCTGGCAAGGAGCTCTGGAGTGAATACTGCTTATCAGAATTGTCCTGCAGTGGGCCAGAATGGCTGAAACTTTGCATCTTTGCTTTGCTCAGTCACCAGATGAGGACAGCCCCAGGAAGAACGTGACCTCCTGCAGGACTGTTCTCTGCAGGTGAGGCCGACACGGAAGGAACTGAAGCAGCTAGAGGCTTGCTATCTGCTGCCTCTACGCCCTGTAACTAAATGGCTAGACTTTCCCTGAAGGTAGGACTGGGTGGTACACCTCCCGGCCTGCCACAGAGAAAGACATGAGGGACGGTATCTTGGAAAAAAAAGTAAGAGAGTGGAAAAAGTGGATTAAATTCTACAGATACTCTATTTTCTAGGTGGGGATGAAAAGGGAGTAAATAAAAGTTAACACTGAGATCTCTACACTGATATGATTTGATAGTAATTCTGTTTAACTGACAGCAAACAACAGAAGAGAGAGAAAAGGTTTGGAGAGAAAGATAAGGAATTTAATTTAGAACATGTTGACTCAGAAATGTCTGCAAAATATTAAGGTAGAGATGATTTCAAGAATCAATGTAAATGGGGGGTCTGGAGGTCAGCAGCGAGTGCTTTATATCTATATTCTTTTTTTTTTTTTAATGTTGAATGCACTTAGTACTTCATTTATTTTAATTTACAAATGTATACCTAAGAAGTATATCAGTTTAAAGGAAAACAGTACGTAAATAGTCAGGGTGTGATGCTATAGCAAAATCATGAAGGTGGGTCATACATGACCAAAGTCTGAGAAACCCTGGAGTGGCTGTCCTTGGATCCAGTGCCCACCCTTAGACAAATCAGTGTTCACGGAAGTAGGGTTGCCTGTTATGGGATATGGCTGCCCAAGTTCTGGCTCTTCTCCAGGGACTGAGGACAAAGCAGTTTCTTTGGGAAAATTCTGTGGGCAGGGGCAGCTTGAGGTGTTACTATGGACCTCTAGGTTGAGTTGTAGCTCTGGGGGCCACCCTCTGGGAGTGTCTGAGGTGGGCGTGTGGTTTCCAGCCTTCTGTGACCTTACTCTGAGGGGAGGTTGTGAGAATTGAATGTGATCATTGATACAAAGGTGCTTTGAAAATCAAAGCGAGGAGACAGTAGGTAACCTCCCTCATCTCTCCCGACTGTCTCTTTATGGGAGGTATATCTATATTCTTACTTCATACTTGTAAAGCCGCAATGAGGTAAAGGCAGGTGTTATTTTTTTTATACTCTTTATTTATGAAGAAACTGAGACTTGAAGAAGTTAAATTCCTCATTCAAAGAAGTAAAACTCAAGTCTGACGATAAAACACCAGCTTTTAAAGACAAGATTATATTGTTTTCCATGGAAAACACCGCAAATAGATGGCATTTGAAGCCATAGCAGGTCATCCACAAAGGGTACAGTTCAAATGGGAACAAAAAGAGCCAAAAAATGGAATTCTAAGGAAGCCACATTTCCAAGGCAAATGGAGTAAGATGACAAAGGCAAAGGGATTGACTGAGTGGCCAGAACAGCTTCTAAAAATTAGAAGTATGGTATCTCAGAAGTCAAGGTTCTAGTCCACAAAGGAAAATGTTACGGATATCATGTGGGATGAAGCATTTACAATTAGAGGTCACTGATGATCTTAGAGCATTTTATAAGGAAGTCAGTTTGTAGTGGTTTGGGAGTGTACGGAAGATGAGGAAGTAGAAGCAAAAGGTAAGGCTACTTTCCCAGAAGTTTTGCAAAGTAGAGGGAGAAAAAAATAATGCCATATACATAAGTAAGGAATTTATTAATAATATTATTAAGTAATTAATAACTCTTTGCTCCCATATTACTTATATTTTACACTTTCACCATTTCTATGGTTATTTCTGTCTACCTCTATTATACCAGCGTCCCTTCCCAAGTCTGATGTGCCCGGAAGCACCGAATGTTGTTTATTTTGGTTGTGGATGGACTTCTTGTATTTGTTAGGTGTTTTGAATGCCTCAGGTGATTCTGTCCTTGAAGGATGTGCCATAGACATCTCCCAGCCCCACCCTACTCCATCAACTCTTTTCCATAAAGATAGATAAGCATTCGCTTCTCAGACCAATTCAGCAAAGCATGCAAGCACTTAGGTGCTCAGCAAACCAAAACCTCTGTCTACCTTCCTCTCTTCCCTTCCCCTCCCCGAGACTCTGGGTGGGCAGATCAGAGAGAAGGAGCAGCCACTCCAAACCTTCTGGGATGTAATGTCCCAGATGGGGACTCTGTTTGGTTTTGTCGTGAGCTGAGGTCTTCCCTTGCCAGCCTGCATCAGTCCAACCCTTTCTCAGAGGGGGCTGGAGAATAATCAACACCGCCGTCCACCTGTGCACAGAAAGATGCCTACGGCCACACCAGCGATGATGAAACTGCCCACCAGGACGCCCAGGACCAGCGAAGTGTAGGAGCGGCCTGTTTGGCTCCCTGCAGAACACGCACAGCGTTAGCCTGAGGAACCTACCTCCAACATTCTCGTCCCTGCTCTGAGTCACACCCTAAGGGATTCCCACCCCCAAAGGAAGGGGCTAATTCACCAAGTGATGGAAGTTGTGTATACTCTGTCCCAAACCCCCAGACAGGGGCCTCCTGTTGCTCAAGGCACCCATCCTTCAGGTCCACCCATTTGCCTGGAACCCACCCTATATCCAGCCCTTCCCCCCTTCCCATCCTACCTTTTGAGTTTTTCAAAGTGACGTACTCCTGCATGTACTGCACACAGAGGTCCCGCAGATATTCTTGCAGTTCGTACCGAGTACGATTGTAAAAGTTGAGCTGATGCACAGTGAAGGTGACCACCTTGGACGGTGCCTGGGACCCTGCCACCCATAAGGCCGTCTCTGGCTGGTAACTCACAAAGGAGCTCCCATTCATAGTCACTTCGAAGAAGACGCGGGCTGGAGAGCCCTCAGGAGGCTGCTCACAGCCCAGGAAGCAGCGAAAGGTCAGAGGAACTGTGGATGAGGGATTCAGGGTGAGACAGCTGTGTGGAGAGGGTGTCAGGTGTGGGAGGATGGCCACCAGGGGGAACATGAACTTTTGGGGTTTAGGATGGATCAGGGACAGGACGTCCCAACAGGGTCTACCCCGAGGTCATGCCAGCAAGAAGAGGGCCTGACCGAGGGTCTGCAAGTAGGACTCCTCTTCAGGCTCAAGCTCCCACCCAGCAATCAGCAAAGGCAGGTGCCCTGACACCTGGGCTCCTCCTGGGCCTCCAGCTCACAGAGACCCCTCCAGGAACCCTGCCTCTTCCTTACGCCCCTCCCCTTTCTCCAGGGCCCGCCCCACCAAGTCCCTCCCATAGGCCACGCCTCCCAGCCGGAAGGCCCACCTTCGTCGGCCCCGCCCAGGCTGCACCCGCCGCGCGCGAGCGCCACTCACAGGTCAAGTGCCGCTCCCCGTGCACCAGCTGCACCAACATTTGGAACTCTCTCAGGTAGGTCTTCAGGCGTTCCTCTGTGTGCACCCAGCTCTCGGGCGCCTCCAAGGGCTGCAGCTGGATGATCGTGACGTTGGTGCCCTGGCCTTCCAGCACGTGCGTCGTCAGTCCCCCCAGCGACGCGTTGCCCCGGTGCCACACTTGATAGGGGTCACGGAAGTAGGAGATCTGGAGCATGTGGAGGCCTGCGGGTAGGTGTCAGCGCGTCAGCTCTTGGGGCAGCGTGAAGCTGGAGATAATAACTCCCTACCCAAAGGCTGGCCGCCCACCTTCCCGGCCGCCCATAGTTATAAAGTGTGCTTTCACCCTTCCTCTCACAACCCTGTCCGGAGCGCAGGACAGGGATTATTATCTCCGTTTTACAGATGAGGAAACTGAGGCTGGGAAGAGCAGAAGCCACTTGCCCCAGGGTAATCCAGTCAGTGGAAGAGCCGCTCGGATCTTTCTCTCTCTCACCCCTAACTACCTCCATTTCCGGTTGGTCAGCACAGGCTGACCCACAATAAAATCCCATTCCCTCTCCAGTTCTCGGCCTAACCTCGCCAACGCCCTACTTCAGGCCTCATAGGTGCTCATCTGGACTGGGGTAGTAACTTCCTTCCTCATCCCCCTGATCTCGTTGTTCAGTTTCACCTCCTTCCAATCTGACCTCCATCTGACCCAGAAATAAGATTATGCCCTTCTCCTACTTAAAATGCTCCAGTGACACATTCGCCTATCAATAATAGTAATAATTGCTGTTAAGTACTTATGATGAACCAAACAGTATACCTACACACATTATTATCTTATCTGTGCTTTCCTCCCATTAGCTCAATGCAGTAGCTGCTGTTATTAACCTCAGTGCATAAGGGAAGCAGGCTAAATGGTACAGCAGAACCAAGGTCTGAATGTAGGCAGTGTGAGTCCGGCACATTTACCACTCAGCCATACTGTCTTCCCATGGGATGTCTGTCCACAGAATGAAGTCCAAAGTCTTTCGCTTGGCATTCAAGGCTGCAGGAGACCAGGTCCCAACTGGCTTCTCTGGCCTCTTCCTGTCCTTAGATACAGTGAGCTACTTGGAGTTCCTCGTGCTGCCTTCTGGCTGACATGAATAGCATGTCCAGGTTGTTCTGCCTTCAGGCAAACTTCTTTTCGTGCCTAAAGACCCAGCTCTGTTGCCATCTCCTTGTAAAAGTTTTCCTAATGCCTCTCCTCTTTACCCTCCCCGACACAGGGACGCCTGGGTGGCTTAGATGGTTAAGCGTTCACTTTTGTCATGATCTCATAGTCCTGGGATTGAGCCCCACATCAGGCTCCCATCTGCTTCTCCCTCTCCCTCTGTCCCTTCCCTGCTTGTGCTTTCTCTCTCTCTCTCTCTCAAATAAATAAATAAAATCTATAAATAAATACTTACATACCCTCCCAGACACAGTGGGTCTGTTTCAATGATCCCAGATTTCACATAACTGTCTTCAAATACATAACTGTCTCCGAATATACAGACTACACTGGGCTCCACTAGGCTATAGAATTGTGTCTGGTTATCTGCCTTCTACATCTATTAAGGGCCTGGCACAGGGTTGATGTCCAGAGAATGTATGAGGAGGGGTGGGTCTGGGGTTGTCAATCTGTGGGTGTGTGGTATGTGTGTCTTGCCCACATTTGCATATGAAAAGTGCTCTGCGTCTGCAGGTATGAATAAGTAGGTCTGCGTGGGTAACCCTAGATCAGGTTCTTAACTGCCCTGCGCCTAGTCTCCTCTGCTGTAAAATGGAGATAATCATATTGCTTGCCATAGAGATATCGCGGGGGTTAGATGCGTCACTGCGTGTATTAACCTTAGTGAACCCTCGTAGAATTCTGGTGATTTGCTCCCTCTCTAAGACAGGGGTTGGTGGCGGGGGTGGGGGGCGGGGGGGACTATAGCCTGGAGATTGTAGGAAAGGGGAAAGGAGGTCCCTGTGCAGTCACAATACAGAGCAATAACTCCTTTCTCCGCTTAAAGAGCCACTTAAGGCAGCCTGACCCCTGTACGTTCACCCATGGACCACAGCTTCCCTTTCCCCAGACTTTCCCTCCTGCCACCGATCTTCCACCTTCTCCAGTCTCCTATCTGCCTTGCTTCTCTCAACCCTAGTCTCTCCAGTAGCTTGCCATTCCTTCCATCTCTCATCTCTTCTCTGAGTCTCTTCCCATCTTCCGTGGACTCACCCCTATCCACATTACTCTCAGCACTCCCTCTCCAGACTCACCCCCTCTCCCCAGGGCTAATCCCCTTACCCTTTCTACCCATCCCTTTCCGTTTCTCCAGTCCTGTTCCTCCAGCCTCTTCCATCACCCCCTTTCCCGGGCGAACTGTACTTCCTCACCTTGGCTTTGGGACACAAATCAGTCCCCAGGACCCTGCCTGCCCCATAGAGAGATCTGGCTGGTTGTAGGCACAGGCACTGTGGGAGAAGTGCTCCGCTCGTCTTCCCCATGTGCCCCAGACAAGCTGAGAGTCTCCAGAACCATCCCGAGGAAGGAGATGTGCCCTTGACTCACCATCTGAGGCGTCCTGGCTACAAAAGGCCCAGCCAGGCAGGAGCAGTAGACGCAGCAGTGGCAGCAAAGTCGTCAACATCCTGGGGCTGAGGTTCCTACCCCACCTGGGCTCCTGGCTCTGGCAGGCAGGGGGCTCTGGCTGGCTGCAGCCTAGAGGGAAAAGAAGTGAGGACTGTCTGGAAGGGGAGGAGGCTGAACGGAGGAGGTTGGAAGGTGGCCAGAGGATAGGGGGAGGAAGAAGGCGGCAGGCTTATAAAGTGTTATTCCTCCCCTGTCTCATTTCCTACTAGGGGGCTGGCCTCCCTCTTGCCCTTCCCTTGCCCCGCCCTGCATCGGCCCTCTTGCCCAGACCTGCCTTTTCCCTTTTCCCTGGGCCTCTTCCAAACAGGGAGCGGAAAAGGGGGAGTCAGATTCAGAGAGAAGTTCTGCCCTCGCTGAGTCAGGGGGTGGGGCATCTGCTTCCAACTTGGAGCACACTCTAGGGTGTAGCGATCAGCAGGTTATTGATGGGGAAACTGAGGCCCCAAGAGGTGCAGGGACTTGCCCAATGGAAGTTTATATGTCATGCTGGTAACCGATTGGGATTAGAGTTCAGTTTTCCAGCATGCTGGCTACGTTTTATCAGGATTATAGTAATTACACAATCAAGGATCTTGCTCTCAGAAATATATAGTTACAAAATGAGTATAAAACAGCTCACTGCAGTGCTCTTTGTAATAGGAGAGAATTATGAACAATATAAATCTCATTAGGGTATGGGTCACTTAAAGCAGTATTTTTCAAACAGATCACAGTCTACTCCTGGATGATGAAAACAGTTTAGCAGATGATGACTAGCAGCAGTTTTTTGCTTGTTTGTTTGTTTGTTTTTATGAACTGGAACAGAATACAAATTTTCAGTGCCTCCTTCTGGGTCAGAGTAAGCATTATTTTATGAAATAGTTGTTCAGTTGTACACATGCCCGTTCCAGTTTTGTGCATGTATGTTTCTGTGATGGATTTTGAGTGGCAGTTTAAAATGTATTTCTTACTCCAGGAAGCAAGTGGAAAAATTTGGAAGTCACTCCACCCAACTATGGTAATCCTATAGAATTACCTTATTAATCCTATAGAATTACCTATGGAATACTATGTAGTAGTTAAAAAAAAAAAAAAAAACAAAACCTCCCCTGCCTAATCTCCACTCTATTTCTATATTCCTTAATACTACCTGAAATTATATTACTTACTCATTTACATGTTTCATGTCTGAATGTCCCACCAGAATGTGAGCCCCTAAGAGGTTGTCCGTCTTGTTTGCTTGTCCGTCCCTTGCTTGGAAGGGAGCACATAATAAATACTACAATCCATAATCACTATCAGCTAACAGGTGATTGAGATAGTGACTCAGTGATCGCTGACTGAGACAGTGAAGATATGCATAAATCTCCAAGAGTAAGTTGCAGGACATCAGGTTTAGAACCATGTATGTGTCTGCCACACACATGACCACTAAACAACCTATTTCTTTATGGAAGGAATCTGGAAGGATGTGCATCAAATATAACAGTGATTTATCTCCAGTGATTTATTATCAGGGAGGAGCCCGAGGTTAAAAGTATACGGATGTGTATGTATATGTGTATGGGGTGTGTATGTGTGTAAGCACGTGTGTGTGTGTCTGTGCATATGAATGTGTGTGGGCACTTGTGTGGGCACATGTGTGTGTGAATGTGTGTGTGTGTCGGGGCGGCAGTCTTTTTTTTTTTTTTAAGATTTTATTTATTTGACAGAGAGAGATCACAAGTAGAGAGAGAGAGAGAGAGAGGAGGAGGAAGCAGGCTCCCTGCCTAGCAGAGAGCCCGATGTGGGACTTGATTCCAGGACCCTGAGATCATGACCTGAGCTGAAGGCAGAGGCTTAACCCACTGAGCCACCCAGGTAGCCCTCGGGGCAGCAGTCTTGTGGAAGGCCTTTTCCATCTATTTTGTGAAGGGTTTTATCACTCTATCTATATTGTTTGAAAAGTTCGCCCCTAACATGAGATGATATATCTTGTGTGGAATTAACAATAAAACTTTAAATAATAAACTATGGGGGAAGAAGGTGGCAGATCATGTGAGCAGACGTACTGACATGAGACATTGATAAGTGAGAAAGGGGAGTGTGGAATGATACGTACAAGATAATTCCATCTAGTTTTAGTTTAGAATGTTACTTCTGTCTGAGTAATACACCTATATCTGTAGGAAGAATACCAGGTGCGGGATGTCAAGAGAGATTAGCTCTGGGAAACGGGATTAGATAAAGGGCTGAAGTGGGGGTTTTAACTTTTATATACTGTTCCTTGGAGGGAGAGTTGATGTCCTAATGGTTTCAGGGCAAACCCTGAACACATACCAGCCTCCCATTCTCTGAACTGAATATAAGCAAGAGTGTCTGTGCTCACTCCTCAGTCATTGTAGGTAAGCTTAGAAATAACCAAGTGTTGGGGCGCCTGGGTGGCTCAGTGGGTTAAAGCCTCTGCCTTTGGCTCAGGTTCTTATCCCAGGGTCCTGGGATCGAGCCCCCGGGTCCTGGGATCAAGCCCAGCATTGGGCTTTCTGCTCAGCAGGGAGCCTGCTTCCCCTTCTTTCTCTGCCTGCCTCTCTGCCTACTTGTGATCTCTGTCAAATAAATAAATAAATAATCTTAAAAAAAGAAAAGAAATAATCAAGTGTTTTTCCAGCTTGCCAAAATGGTCTAGTCAGGAGGCAAATGGGGGCCTTGTTTTCCTGGACTGGTACTTAGGAAGAATGGATGGTCTTAAATCACTGCCAGTTACACTGTTTTGGCTTTTACAAAATATGATTATGAAATATTCCATATGAAGAATTTTTTTCATGGCTGAAGAATTTTATTACAAACCTACTTGTCCTCACTACCCAGGGGAAGAAATAAAATATTACCAATATAATTGAAGACCCTTAAACTCCCTGACCATGACTTTCTCCCCGCTCGCTGCCCTGTCACCAAAGCTACCACTAATCAGAATTCATCATTTCTCTGGGCTCCTGGATGGCTCAGTTGGTTAAGCATCTGCCTTTGGCTCAGGTCATGATCCTGGGGGTCTGCTTCTCCCCCTACCCCCTACTCATGCTCTTTCTCTCAAATAAATAAGTTAAATCTTTTTTTTTTAAGATTTTATTTATTTATTTGACAGAGAGAGATCACAAGTAGGCAGAAAGGCAGGCGGCGGGGCGGGGGGGAGGAGGGGGAGTAGGCTCCCTGCTGAGCAGAGAGAGCCTGATAGGACTCCATCCTAGGACCCTGAGATCATGACCTGAGCCGAAGGCAGAGGCTTAACCCACTGAGCCACCAAGGCGCCCAATAAGTTAAATCTTAAAAAAAAAACAAAAAGTATTTACTATTTCTCATTTCCTCATTTCTGGATTCTCTACTGTATATGCATATATCCTTAAGCAATATGTAATGATGGTTTGCATATTCTGAGCTTTGTATAAATAATGTTGAAGTGCGTGTATTCCTCTGCAACTTACTTTTTTCACCTAACATATTAATAATATTGATCCATATTATTATATGTAGGTCCATTAATTTCCCCAGCTTTATAATGCCATCTTATGAATATACCACAATTTATTTATTCATTCTTCTGTTAAAAGTCCCCCCCCACCAGATTTTTTTTTTCGCTTATGCAAAGTGCTGGTATGACTTTCTTGTATGTGTTTTCTTGTGCGTATGTGGGAGAGTTCTTGTAGGTGCAAACATGGGAGGAGAATTGCTGAGTCATAGGTATATTCATCTCCAGCTTTACTAAAAATTGCCAAAATGTTTTGCAAAATGTTTGGGCCAATTTATATTCCCAACAGCGCACGAGATTTCCCTCACTCCAAATCCCTGCCAGCCCTTGGCATTGTCAGATGGGTATAAAATGGCACTACATTTTGGTTTCGCTGTGCTTCATCTGATTCCTAGTGAGTTTGTGCATATTTTTACTTTGCCTTTTTTTCCTCCCTTGAGGACCTGAAAGCCGCCTTGGGATGGAGGGTAATAAAGTATATGATTGGACCAGTTTAGAATTGGGTGCTGTCAGCCTGATCTGTGCATGTAGGACCTGTATCCCTGGGGTTAAAGTGATCCACACCTGCATCCACAGAGCTAATCCCAGATGGGCCTTTCCCACCAAGCTAAGATCTGTCATAGACAGAGATGACAACAGCAATGGCTACTTCCCAAGCGTCCTCCTCACACACCAGTGCCCCAAAAATCAAACAGCAGAGATAACAATTATTATTATAGCTAAATTTATAGTGGGCCAGGAGCAGTGTTAAGCTGTATACACAAATAATCTCATTTTATCTGTGTGCCAGTCTTTCGAGGTGGTTTCATTAACATCACCGTTTTCCTAATAAACGGAGGCTCTGAGAGGGTAAGTGACTTACCTAAGGTCACACAGCAAAAACTATAATTTGAACCCTTGTTTCTCTGATGCCAAAGTTTGTGAATTTAGCCACTACATAGTGTCTCAAAAGTTTTGGGGGATCACTCTCCAGCAATACATTTTTGAGCACATACTTCCAACACTCCTGAATATTGATGTTATATATAATATAAAATGTGCCCCAAATTCATACTGTGTCCTAGGCCTTTCTCATTTTCTCTGGGGAGGATAGCACCAGGCTCAATGTCTCCATGTTGCTAATGAGAGAACTCAAGCCCAGAGAGGCTAAGTAACTTGCCCAAGGTCACACACCATGAAAGTACAGAGCAGGGATTTGAACTTAAAAACAAAGGGGTATGGGTTTGGGTACAGGGAGTATGAAGAGAGTATTGGGGTGGGGAAGGTGGCGAGTGGGGACAGCTTGAGGGGCATCCTCATGTCCCCTTCTAAACTCAGGGCTGGTACGGGAAAGAGAAAAGACAGGTTGTGATTGGAGCCGGAGCCTGTGCTACATGGGGCCTGGGTGGACGAGGATAGAAGATCACAGAGCAGAGTGGGCATAGGGCCAGCAGCTGCAATTTGACTGAGATCTAAAGAATGAAGGTCCTGTTGAGCAGAGGGAAGTGAAGGAAGCCAGTGGTAGCATTTCCCACTCTAGAGAGCACATGCCAGGAGAAGATAAGGGAGACAGGAAGCTGAGCAGGGGCCAGTGCCGGTGCAGCCCCAGTGGGCGAGGAGAGGCTGAGCTGAGCCAGGGACTGGCGGTGTGCCCAGCTGGACTTCAGAAGACCAGCGCTCTCCCTCCCCTGTTAGCTACTGGAGAGTAGCTAACAGTTTAAGCAACCAGACCCAACTCAGATAACAACGGAGTGTGGTTCCTTCAGAGATCACCTCCTGCTTATGATGCGGACTAGTAACCACACATCGAGAACTTACAGGTGTACTGGGCCCTGTATTAAGCAAGCAGAATACATGTGTTTTATTCTCACTAGTGCCCTATGAAACGTATAAAGAAACAGCCATTATTCACACCTCATAGATGAGGAAACAGAGGCAGAGAACAGTGATCGGACCTGTTCACCTGAAACATACTTTTGTAACTATTAGACCGTCCCATAAGGATAAATGAGCTTACTTTTATACAAAGTGCCAGGACAGAGTGTGAATTCAGTAGGTGGGAGAGATAAGAAAGGGGCTCAGCTTTGGGTGGGGGGCGGCAAACGGAAGTGACCCTCCAGCAGGAAGAATGACCGTTGACTTTAAGTATGATCCTGAAGGGGAGGCAAGGAAGATATGAATCTTCCTCAGAATTTTCCCCACGTAGTCACTAACCCACCCCGATTTAGGGAAGATGAAAAGAAGCCCGTAACGTCAGAGTGATTCCCGCTCTTGCCTCCTCAGTGGAAACCTGGTATGTTCCTGGCTCAGCTCCTGCCTATCTTCCCAGCCTTATCTTTCCATGTACTCCAGTCTCAGCCAAATCTGCTCCTCCTGATTTCCTGAACACAGAACACACAAATATTATCTTTTCACTTTCCTTATCTTCTTTTTAGATAAACAGAAGTTCCTAATTTTAAGATGGTCAACTTTATAAATCTTTTCCATTAGTTCATGCTTTTTGTGCCTTAAGAAATCCTTCCCTATCCTGTGGTCATGAAGATGTTGTCCAATTTATCTTCCAAAGCTTTACAGTTTAGCCTTTTACCTTTAGGTGTACGGTGTGAAGTACAGGTCAAGATTAGTTTCCTTTATGTGAGTATCCAGTTTCCCCAACACCGTTTATTAGAATTCTACCCTTCCTTACTGATCTGCAGTGATATGCCTGACAGTAAATGTGTTTATTCTGTTTCAGTAGCCTATTTTTCTCTTCCTGCACCAAGGCTGTTTAATCCTACTTGGTATGGTTTTATAATAATACGCCTTCATATCTTGGAAATCAAGTCTTCCCACTTTGTTCCTCAAGAGTGTCTTGGCTGTGTTTGTATGTTGAACTTCTATACATAAATTTTAGAATCACTTTATCAGGTTGATAGGATTTGGTTGGTATCCCATTAGATGAGTTAATGGTTTGGGGGAGAATTGAGTCTTCAGGATATTAAATCATTCAATGCATGAGAGCGTCTATCTCTTCAT
The DNA here is from genome assembly GCF_902655055.1 of Lutra lutra. Lineage (NCBI taxonomy): Eukaryota > Metazoa > Chordata > Mammalia > Carnivora > Mustelidae > Lutra > Lutra lutra. Next base: position 120,548,638 of record NC_062286.1, on the reverse strand, counting down.
TTATTTATATCTTCTTTGGTGCCTCTCAGAGTTTTATAAGTTTATCTCTACACATCTTCCCCACCCTTTGACAGATTTTCCCCCCTAGGCCTTTCATATTTTTTTAAGAGATTTTACTTATTTCTTATGTCAGAGAAAGAGAAAGAAAGAGCACAAGCAGCGGGGAAGCACGCTCCCTGCTGAGCAAGGAGCTTGATGTGGGACTCCATCCCAGGACCCTGGGATCATGACCTGAGCTGAAGGCAGACTTCTAACTGACTGAGCCACCCAGGTGTCCCTGGGCCTTTCATATCTTAAAATGTTACTGAAAATAGTATTTAAAAGAAATGCCATATTCTAGTGGCTTATTGCTGGTATAAGAATATGATTATTTTGTTGCATTGATTCTGTATCTAGAAACTTTAATAAACTCTTTTATTTATTCCAATAATTATAGATTCTTTTGAATTTTATATATGTATAGTCATATCACTAATACATAGTGACTTTTATTTCTTCCTTTCTAATTTTTATAGTTTCTTTATTTGGGGGGAGGGGCAGAAGGAGAGGGAGAGAAGGAGAGGGGGAATCCTAAGCAGGCTCCATGCCCAGCACAGTGCCTGATGTGGGGCTCAATCTCACAACCCTGAGATCATGACCTGAGACGAAATCAAGAGTCAGATGCTTAACCACCTGAGGCACCCAGGCGCCCCCATAGTTTTCCTTTTCTTAACTTATTGTTCTGGCTACAACCTCTAGTACAATGTGAATAGAAATAATTTTTTTAAGTATTCTTATAATTTTCTTGGTTTAAAATGGAAAGTTTTCACCTTTTTACCATTAAACATGATGTTTGCTGTATTTTTATAGATACCCTTTATTGTATTAAATAGGATTCCTTTTATTCCTAGTTTACTGAGTTTTTATCATAACTGTTTTGAGTTTTTCAAATCCTTTACCATAATCTAATGAAATGATCATACAAGTTTTAACCATCTTTAACCTGTTAACATGGCAAATGCTTTAAGTTTATATTATCAAACTGACCTTGCGTTACTGAGATGAAACTTCTTTATGAGGTATTATCCTTTTTATGTATACTTTACTCTTTGGTTCTTTTTCTCCAGACATCTCCAAATTCTCCCCACTCCTTCAAAGCCCTGCTGTGGTACCACCTCCTTCTGAAAAGCCTTCCCCGATGTTAGAAATGACCTCTTACTCTTCTTACAAAACCAATAGAATTTGCCTCTGGTTGTAAGTCCATTGTCACCTTCTTTCCTTTGTCTTCTCTCCCGGACTCTAAATCCTGGAGAGCATCCTTGTGCTCTCTTCTCAGCCCACTCCTACCTTCCAGGACCCAGAACAGAAGAGGTATGGAGTGTGACCTAGGATGAGAACACGGACTTGGGTAAAGCTGCCTGGATTTACATCTCAGCTCTGCCACTTGCTAGCTGTTAGACTTAGGGGATGCCGTTTGGCCTCTCTGAGACCATCAGAAAAACAGGAAGAACAATAGTACCTGCCTCGCAGAGCTGTTGTGAGAAGGAAATGAGCTGGTATAAGAGAATTACTTAGTACAGCTCTGGGCACATATTATTACTGTTAGCTCACTCAGCAGTCATTACCACTACTCTATGCTTCGGCTACTGTAAGTCATTCACAATTTATTTCTAAACGCTTCTGGAGCCATCTTCTCTTCTTCCTTTATTACCTCTAATGTGGTTCACCTGATGCTTCATTCTTTTATTCAATGGGCATTTATTGAGCACTTACTGTGTGCTAGGACCTGAAACAGATAAGAGTTAGAAAGAAGGAAGGCAGGAAGGCAGGCAGGCAAGAAAGAAAGAATATAACAGGCTTGAGACATTGGTAGTACTTAAGGATGACCAAAACAGAACAAGTGTTGGGGAGGCAGATGTGATGTGAAGGGGGAGGCTGGAATCTGACGAAGAGGCTTTCCTGCTATATTAAGGAATTGAGACTTTATCTTGAGGTGATACTCACCTCCTTCTTTGACCTCCCCAACACTTATTAGAGTAGGTGCCACCTACTCCAAGAAGTCTTTTTAAAAAAAAATATTTTATTTATTTATTTGAGAGAGAGAGAGAAAGAGATAGCAAGAGAGAGCAGGAGTGGGGGTGGGGAGAGAGAGAGAAGTAGGCTTCCCATTGAACAGGGAGCCCCATGTAGGGCTCGATCCCAGGACCTTGGGATCATGACTTGAGGTGAAGGCAGATGCTTAACCGACTGAGTCATCCAGGCGCCCCTCCAGGAAGCCTTCCCTAACTTCATACCCACAAGTCTGAGCTGGCAATTCCTGCTGTTCTACTATAGCTCTCTCTTCTCACTCTTCATAGCCCTTAATTATTTCTGTGATAATTGTCTGTTTAAGCATCTGTCCTCCACACCAAAAGCTGTAGGAGGGCAGGGAATGTGTTTTAACATTTCTGCGTCACCAGGCTAGCAGAGTACTTGGCACAGAGTAAGTGTTCAATTGATGTTTATTGGGTGAATGAACAAATAAATAGGACATGCAGGGAAGGAAAGAAAATTGTGACTCACAAAATGCCTGGCATGTAATTGGCCCTTAGAAAATTATCTAATCTTTTTTGGGGTGCCTGGTTGGCTCAGTCGGTTAAGGGTCCGACTCAGGTCATGATCTCAGGGTCCTGAGATGGAACCTCACATCAGCTTCCCGCTTAGCAGGAAGTCTGCAGGAGATTCTCTCCCTCTCCCCCTGCCCCCACCCTCTCCCTCCCTCTCTCTCTCAAGTAAATAAATCTTTAAAATCAATCAATCTTCTTAAAAAATAAAATTATCTGATCTTTTTTTGTGCCTCTGATTTCTCAGCTGGAAAATGGGGATAAAACAGAAATTATCCCAAAGGGGTGTCATGGGTCTGTGAATTGCTTAATCACAGATCTTATACAGTGTCAAGGATAATTCTCAGTATGCTAAAAACATCATTCTCATACAAACAGACACTGAACATGGGTCAAATTTTCATTTAGCTCATTAGTAAAGGGACTAGCAGGATGGCAAAGCTGGTTCAAAATAGAATATAAAAACTGAAGTTTTCATAGTCAATGAAAAAGAAAAACATTGAAAAAAAAATGAGATTGCTAAATTATATGCAAAATGGGTTAATGTCTTACAGGGTAATAAAACCATAACCTTGGGGATTGTCTTCACTACAGACGGAAAATGAAATCATCACAGTTTATCATTTTACAGAACTGTAAAGTGCCTGGGCCCTAGCCAGTTGTGTAAATAATGTTAAACTTCTCTTTACAAGCCGATGACTCTTAAGTAGACTTGCTGGTCCATGCTTTATTATGACACTAAAAGGTCTCATGGGGGCGGCTGGCTGGCTCAGTGGGTAGAGCATGCAACTCTTGATCTCTTCTGGGTTGTGACTTCGAGGCCCACTATGGGTGTAGAGATTACTTAAAATATTTTTTAAAAAGTCACACAGTCATCTTTTTATTTTAGTAACGTGTTTCAGATAGTTTTCTTAACACTAATAAGTTTAATTATAAATACTAACTGTTGTTGTTAAAGTTCTCAATAAATGTTTGCTAAATGATTTTCATTTGATTAGATTTTTTTTCCTTTTCTTCAGCAGCAGAGTTTAGGGCCTACAGAACAGGTTGGCTGAGAAGGGAAACCTGCAGGATACCTATGCTCTTCCCTCCCTCAACTTGGGATGCTATCTGGCTAATTCTGTGTCACTAAATAGGCAGAGGGGAGTGTCTGCTTTGGAAATCACAGAAGAGTCACCCCCATCCCCAAAAGGACATACTTCCTTTGAAGGAACTGGATGTTTCCGAAACGCAGTTAAGTAGACACCATGGAAAAATCAGAAATGTGTTGAACCACTATCCGTTTATTTTTTCCATTTTTTTTTTTAGTTTAAAAAATTGTGATAAAATATGTATCACACAAGATCTACTATTTAACCATTTTAATGCACAGTTCAGTGGTGTTAAGGACAGTCACGTTGTATAACCATTACCACCATCCATCTCCAGAACTCTTCATCTTGCAGAATTCAAACTCTGTACCTATTCAACAGTAACCCGTTTCCCTCATCTCAAGCCCCTGGCAACTACCCTTCTACTTTTGTGTCTCTATGCATTTGACTACTCTAGGTGCCTCATCTAGGTGATATCATGCAATATTTGTTCTTTTGTGGCTGGCTTATTTAACTTAGCATAATGTCCTCAAGGTTTGTTGTAGCATGTGTCAGAACCTCCTTCCTTTTGAAGGGTGAATAATATTCCATCGTATTTGTATCACATGTTGTTTATCCATTTGTGGATCAGAGGACATTTACACCATTTCCATCTTTTGCCTATTGCCTCCATTAATTTTATAGTATAGGATTATTTTTGTTTTAAATTGCACATGAGGGATGGACACCATTTTCAAGGCTTGAGATATCAAAGACTGTAATCTGGCCCAAGACCTGGGACAGACCAGATTATGAGACCATGTGTGGTCTCTTCTTGATTCTACACTTTTGCCTAAATACACCCAGGATGGCTAGGTTTCTCTAGGCAAGTTGCCATAGGTCCAAGTTTACTTGGAACATGAGCACTGTAAAACACGTTCTGGGGCTCTGTCCAAGGATCATTGTTCTAAATGCATGGACATGCTGGAGACGGGGGAAATTCAAACATTTCTACAAAGCAACAGATGGAAACTTTCCCAGGGATAAACTAGTTATTTCTTGGCAGTCACAAAATATGTAGCATACAAGTTCTGCTCTGGGAGGTGGTTGAATATGCTTGAACCACATGGCCCCCAGATGCTAGAAAAAGAATTCCCAGATACTTCCTTGCTAAAAGTAGTCAAGAGAACTGGGTCAAAAGAGAACTACAGTGCCTTGACTTCCAGCTTCAGGGAACTGAACTTTTTACTCTGACTTTCCAGCAAAAAGAAAGGGAATGTTGAATGTAGAATTATATGCAGCTAAAGCCAGAGGACATTGCAGAAGTCAATCAAATCTCTACTTTTTAAATTCTGTGTTGGCCTTTTATGTAAACATTTATCATTAATTTCATCATAGACTGGCACCAAATCTTGGCTCTACCCCTCATTCAATTTTTAAAACCTGTGCTTCCATTTCTTTTAAATCTGTAAGATAATAATAATAATACTGTTCCAGAGGGTTGTGGTGAGGATTAATGGTGTGATACCTGTAAAGTACTAAGAACAGTGTCTGGAACATAGTAAGTTGCTATATAAGTACTTGCTATGATCAATATATCTTGGCCATTTTCATATTAGCATTATTATGGTTATTATTCAGATGGAAAACAGTCAAATTTAGAGTGTTTTCCTATAGTTTTATTTGGCTTCATGATTGTTTCTGGGGGAAAATTCTGCAGTTGATATGTGTGGAATTCTGTTTTCCGTTTTTTTTTTTTTTTTTTTTTTTTGCAATAACTCTGCATGAATCTGTTAATATTTTCCTTGTGTTGCGAGGCAGTCTTGTTCTCTCACTTTCCAGATATGGAAACTGAATCCCCACAGGGGAAAACAGCTTACCCAAGATCACACAGAAATGATGGCTAAACCAGTAATAGAACCAAGGGCTTCTGACCACTAGTCCAAAGCTCATTCTGCTTGTCACAGAGACCAAGAACTTTCACCTTGGGGACTAACACAATCTGAGCATCCTCAAACTCTGTTCACCCACAAGAAGACTTGACCCTCTACGGTTCCAGGTATTTTCCAATAGATGTCTTTCATTTTTATTAAAATTGCAAGCACTTCAAAGGAAAGGATTGTGGCCTGACTACTTTGGAATTTTGATTGTATGCCATGCACTGTCCATCAGACTCTCAAGGGCAGAAATTATTGCCTACAACAACACATTCAATTAATAAGGGCAGATGTTCTGGTACTATACACAGAATACCTGAAAGACTCCCCCCTAAAAAACTGCTAGAACTGATAAATTCGGTAAAGTCACAGGATACAAAACCAATGTACAGAAGTCTGTTGCATTTCTATACATCAATAATGAAGCAGCAGAAGGAGAAATTAAGAAAACAATCCCATTTACAACTGCATCAAAAATGATAAAATACCTAGGAATAAACCTAATCAAAGAGGTGAAAGATCTGTACTCTGAAAAGTAGAAAACACTGTTGAAAGAAATTGAAGATGACACCAAGAAATGGAAAGACAGTCCATGCTCATGGATTGGAAGAACAAATATTGTTAAAATGTCTATATTACCCAAAGGAATCTATATATTTAATGCAATCCCTATCAAAATACCAAAGGCATTTTTCACAAAGCTAGAACAAACAATTCTAAACTTGGTGTGGAACCAGAAAAGACTCCAAATAGCTAAAGCAATCTTAAAGAAGAAAAGCAAAGCTGGAGGCATCACAATTTCAGGCTTCAAGTTGTATTACAAAGCTGTAGTAATCAAAACAGCATGGTACTGGCAAAACAGACATGTAGATCAATGGAACAGAATGGAAAACCGAGAAATGAACCCACAACTATGGTCACTTAATCTGTGACAAAGTAGGAGAGAATATCCAATGGGAAAAAGAATGTATCCTTGGTAAATAGTGTTGGGAAAACTGGACAGCAACATGCAAAAGAATGAAACTGGACTTCTTTCTTACATCACGTACAAAAATAAATTTAAAATGGATTATAAGCAGTAACTTTTCTTTATTTTTGAGTAGACTCTATGCCCAATGTGGGGCTTCAACTCATGACTCCAAGAACAAGAATCATATGCTCCACCAATTGAGCTGGCCAGGTGCCCCAGGCAATGACTTCTTTTTTTTTTTTTTTTTAAGATTTTGTTTATTTATTTGACAGAGAGAGATCACAAGTAGACGGAGAGGTAGGCAGAGAGAGAGAGAGAGAAGCAGGAGAGGTAGGCAGAGAGAGAGAGAGGGAAGCAGGCTCCCTGCTGAGCAGAGAGCCCGATGCAGGACTCAATCCCAGGACCCTGAGATCATGACCTGAGCCAAAGGCAGTGGCTTAACCCACTGAGCCACCCAGGCGCCCTGGCAATGACTTCTTTGACTTTAGTAATAGTGACTTAATCTTTCTAGATATGTCCCCTGAGGCAAGGGAAACAAAAGCAAAAATAAACTATTGGGACTACATCACAGTAAAAATCTTCTGCACGGGGGCACTTGGGTGGCTCAGTCTTTTGAGCACTGCCATTGGCTCAGGTGATGATCTTGGGGTCCTGGGATTGAGCCCCAGATTGGGCTCCCTGCTCAGTGGGTGTCTGTCTCTCCCTCTGCCCTCCCACCCCTGCTTATGTGCTCGTTCTCTCTCTCTCTCAAATAAATAAAATCTTTTTTTCCAAAAAGCTTCTGCAGGGGCATCTGGGTGGCTCAGTGGGTTAAAGCCTCTGCCTTCAGCTTGGGTCATGATCCCAGGGTGCTGGGATCGAGCCCCGCATCGGGCTCTCTACTCCGCGGACAGCCTGCTTCCTCCTTTCTCTCTGCCTGCCTCTCTGCCTACTTGTGATCTCTGTCAAATAAGTAAATAAAATCTTAAAAAAAAAAAAAAGAAGCTTCTGCACACTGTGTGTGTGTGTGTCTGTATATGTGTATACACACCACACACACACACACACACACACACACACACACACACACGGGATATTACTCAACAAAAAAATATTTACTAAAAAATCACATTTCGCAAATGTGATTGAGTTGGGGGGGGTTGTTATCTTGTATTACTCAGGTGGAACCTAAATGCAATCACAAGTGTCCTTATAAGAGATAAGTGGAGAGAGTGGTGAGACACACCCACAAGGAGAAGGCAGAGATTGGAGTGATACGGCCACAGGCTAAAGAATACTGCAACTTTCTCTTCTCCAGGAGAAGCTGGAGAGGCAAGGAGCTTATTTTCCTCTTGAGATTCCAGAGGAATTTGATCCAGTGAAACTGATTTCAGACTTCTGGCCTCCAGAACTGAGAGAGAATCGGTTTCTGTTGCTTTAAGCCACCAAATGTGCGGTAAGTTTTTAGAGTAGTCACGGGAAACTACTGCAGCGCACCTGTGTTGTTATCTAAGTCTCCTGCTGTCCTCTGTCTTTAATGCTTATACGGTGGTTGAAAAAAATTATGTATTTAAAGTGTTCAATACAGTCGTAGCACACAATAAGTGCTCAACAAATGCTGTTACTAAGACATTAGTTAATTATAGTATCTATAGTAGCCACTGTTTTTCAGCCACATTCATTTCCACTTCAGGGACTGTATGTCCCAAGATGCTCTTTGCCTGGATTCCACCTCCCATTATATTCTGGGACTTGTAGTCCGGAAGTGGGTAACTGATTCATCAGCGCGCAGGCGCAGGGGCGCGGATTCCCGGAACAACCAGCAGAGGTTCGCAGCATGAGCGTGTGGCGGTGGCTGCTGCTGCGGCGGCCGCGCTGACAGGACCACGAGCTCTATGCCTTTCCGGCTGCTGATCCCGCTCGGCCTCCTGTGCGTGCTGCTGCCCCTGCACCATGGTGCGCCAGGCCCGGATGGCACCGCGCCCGACCCCGCTCACTACAGGTGAAGGGGGTCAGGCTCCTAGCCCTTCCTTAGTTGGGGAAGGGGAAGCGCAGACCCGGTCCCTTTCCTTTCCCTTGGTCCCAGGACCCGCCACCCTGATCTGCTCGGACCCCGCCACTGGGCTCAGGTGGTGATTCCCCACTTTCCTCCCTATTTTTTGTCCTTTTCCCTGCCTAGTTTCGTTTTGTGGCCCCCTGACTTATTTCTTGTACCGCGCACCAGGGAGCGAGTCAAGGCCATGTTCTACCACGCCTACGACAGCTACCTGGAGAATGCCTTTCCCTACGACGAGCTGCGACCTCTCACCTGTGACGGGCAAGACACCTGGGGCAGGTAGTGCGAGTGGAGGAGCAGGGGGGGCGGCTTGGGTGTGGCAGTCCAGTCCTGGGGGGCGGGTCTGCTGGCGCTGGTGGCTTCAAGGTCTCCTCACCAGTTCCAAAAAAGCTCCTAGCGAGGGTGAGGCCACGTTCGCTCCCAATTCAGGCCAGCACCACCGGGATCCACCCAGCCTCCTGGAAAGTTGGATCCCACCGTCGAAAAAAGCCTGAGTTAGCCTGGTGGACTGGACCTCTGGGCTCCAGCCACGAGAGTAACAGGCACCCGCAGTGGGGACTTGGACAAATGGACAGATCTCTGGAGTCCTAGTTCATGGAGGAAGGACTCCAAGAAGTCAGAAGACCCAACCCCTTCATTTTATAATTGGGCCAATAGGCCCAGGAGGGGGTGTAACTCTTCCAAACTCGAAACTTCAGAGCATTTGTTGGTAGTAACTGAAACACATTCTCATTACTGACTGCTTCTTGAGATTTCAGCTCAAAATGTCACCTCAGAATCAGCTCCCTTAACTACCCACCCCCTACAGGTCACTCTCCTAAATCACCCTATTTATTTATTTTTTTATTTAGTAGCACTTCCCACTTTCTGATACTATCATTTTCACTTATCTGCTAGTTTGTCTTTCTCACTTCCACTAGAATAAAAATTTATGAGATGGAATTCTCTGTCTTGTTCCTTGCTGAGTGAGTGAAGAAGAATCATTGCATTTTGCTGAGGCTGACATTGATTAAACACTGTGCTAAGCATTTTACTTGTGTCTTCTCATGTAATTCTCTTAACACCCTTAGGAATTAAATGCTGCTTTCTCCACTTAACAAATGAGTATGCTAAGCACGGGAGACGTTAACTCAACAAAATTTGTGCTGGTTTTTTTTAGATGAAAAAAAAAAAAAGTAAGCAAATGGCAAATCCAAGCAGTACCAAATCGTATACAATAAAGTCAGTCTCTCCCTTACCCTAGAACTCCAACCACTGTTGACTTTCATATACATCCTCCCCAAAATATTTTCAGTTTATACCATCATATAAGTATGTATATGTGTCTTTTAAAATCAGCTTTTTTTTTTTTAAAGATTTTATTTATTTATTTGACAGAGGGAGATCACAAGCAGGCAGAGAGGCAGGTAGAGAGAGAGGAGGAAGCAGGCTCCCTGCTGAGCAGAGAGCCCGATGCGGGGCTCGATCCCAGCACCCTGAGATCATGACCTGAGCCGAAGGCAGCGGCTTAACCCACTGAGCCACCCAGGTGCCCCTTAAAATCAGCTTTTAAAGAGGCATAACTTATAAATAAGATGAACCCATTTAAAGCATATAGTAACCTTTATCATAGTCAAGATAGAGTACATTTCTGTCATGCTAAAAAGTTCCCTTATATAGGAACTTAAAGTTGATCCCTCCTCCACTACTGGCCCAAACAATTGCTAATCTGCCTTCTGTCTATATGTCTCTCTTCGAAAATGCAGATGGAAACATAACTCTCACTGCCTATTCTATTCCTTGTCTTTTCCATTTAACTATATAATTTGAATATTTTAACATTAATCCATATAACTCCTGATAACAATCTTTTCTGACAACTTCATAGTTTTGCACTATTCAAATGTATTGCAATTTAGATAATTATTCTTCCAACTGGTGTATGTTTGGGTTATTTCTAGCTTTTTGCTCTTCTGCACATTAATGGATCTGCATTGTCAAACATACAGCTCTGTACACATTAAGATAAATTCCTAGATGGGGAAAAGCCTATGCCCTTAGCTATAATCTTATACTGCCTCCCTATGGCGGAGAAGAATGCCTGTGCATATAGATGCTGTGGTTAACCACAGCTGAGCAGTATCAGCCCATCCTCCCAGATGCATTAAATGGGTCAGAGCTTCTTGGCAATTTTCACTCTGGCTTCTCTGCCGTGACTGGAAGCTGGGACAGGCAGAGGCGTTGCTGTGCCTCACTTACTGGTTTTGGGGGTATCTGATCTGGGGCAGCCTTACTATCTTGCGTTTGCTTTTCTTACTAAGCAGCTGGGATTTCTGTCCTTTTACAGTTTTTCTCTGACGCTAATTGATGCCCTGGATACTTTGCTGGTAAGTGTCTTGACAGTTGCTTTTCTGCACCACTGTTGTGTAACTGAGATCCTTCCTCTTTTGGCAGCTTGACTGTGGGTGAAAAACAAATTCTTCACTTAGGCCTTTTATTTTCATCTCTGGATTCTGAACCATCAGGTTCTGGTTTCCCAGCTAGATAGAGGAAAAGGATGAATTCCAAACGTGTTCAGGGTCATTGATTCAGCAGATGTTTATAGAGGACTTGTTATGAACACAGCACTGGGATAGGCCTGTATAACTGGGTGATACAGAGACTTTGAGACCCTCCTTGTTTTCATAGGCTTACGTTCAAACTGGCCATGTTCGGTGATAAAAAAAAAAAAATAGTAGCAGTAATGAGTTCATGTGTTGTGTGTAGGGCTTGTGCGAAGCACTTTGTATGTGTTACTTTGTTTAATCCTTCCAAGAACCCCATGAGATATGTACCTTTACCGCTTCTTAGTATGGGGAAATCTGATGCTTAGAAAGGTAAAAAGGGTTGGCCAGGGTCCAAGGCTATGAAATGGTGGGGCTAGGACTTGAGCTTAACTCTGAATGACTCCGAGTCTTATTTGTCCTCCTTAAAAAGGTCACAGGAGAGGATTGAACAACTTTCTCCCCACTTCACTATTTCTGGTTTTCTGTCACATCTTCTCATTTTTTTAAAAAGATTTTATTTATTTATTTGACAGAGATCACAAGAGAAGCAGGCAGAGGGAGAGGGGGGAGCAGGCTCCCCGCCGAGCAGAGAGCCCAATGTAAGGCTCGATCCCAGGACCCTGAGATCATGACATTTTTATATATTAATAACATTGACCTGAATGTGATCACCTTATAGATGTAATTTTGCCTTTTTTCCCTTAATGTTAACTTGTATGTACTTGTCCACTCATCAAATACTTACTGGGGGTTCCCTGTATGCCAAGCACAGTGCTAAGCTCTGGATTTACAGTGTTAAGTTTAAAAAGACATGGTCCCTGCTTTCCTGGAGTTATGACTTCAGTGAGGGAGATGAGGAATCAAAAACTAATTTTAAAAGACATAGAATTACAAATCGAGATGAGTGCCCCAAGGGAGGGGAACATGGTTCTGTGAGCGGTCATGTAACAAAGGAAATGGAGCTAGACTGAGGAGGTCAGGGAGGACTTCCCTAAGGCAGTGAAATGACACTTCAAGTTGGGATCTGAAGGAGAAGCCAGTATTGACTAGGGAAGTCGGGGAGGATGTGGTGGTCTTGGCAGAGGGAACAGCGGGCGTGGACAAGGTCCTCACGGCAGGAGAGAGCGGGGCAGATACAGGAAATTGAAGGAGGGCCAGTATGTAGCAAGCAGAGTGGAGCTAGAAGCCTGGTTGGGGACCAGGATGATGGAAGCCCTTGTTCACTATGTTAAGGATTTTGATTTCTAATTTGAGAGGAATGGAAAGCCGCTGAAACATTTGAGTAGAGGGTGGGAAGTGCTGGGATTTCTGTTTTGAGAAGATCACTAACTGCATTGTGGAAAGAGATTCTTGTAATCATTCAGTAAGCATTTGTGGAGTAATTGCTGCATGGCTGTGCTTGGCACCCTGGGGGAAGGCAGGGATGAATGAGGCTCCTTCCCAGACAAGGTCTCTCTTAATGTGGAAAGAAACAGATGCTGTAAGAGTTGTGGATAAAGTTACTGGAGTCTTTTAAAGGATGAAGAGGTTCATTTTAGCTGGAGGGAACAGAGGCTTCCTTCCTAGGAAGTGACATTCAGACAATCAAAGCCAGGTCGGATTTGGAAATGGGGAGACACATGATGGAGAATTTTCTGGCAGAGGGCACAGCATGCCTCAAGGCAAAGAATGGAGGCATAGCAGGTATGGTTTTCCTGAAGTAGGTGAGGATAGGTTACATGAAGACAAACAGTGAGAAACATAGACTGAGGGGCACCTGGATAGCTCAGTTGGTTAAGTGTCTGCCTCCGGCTCAGGCCATGATTTTGGGTTCCTGGGATTGTGCGCTGCATTGGGCTCCCTGCTCAGTGGAATGTCTGCTTTTCCCTCTCCCTCTGCTCATGCTCGCTCACTCTCTCTCAAATAAATAAATAAAATCTTAAAAAAGAAAAGAAAATTTGAGTCCAGATCCCGGAGCCGCTTGAGATAATCAGAATTGTTTTGGTTCCAGGTGACAGGAGACCCAGTTCAAACTGATAAGAGACAAGAAGGGAATTTACTGAGTCAGATAAGTAAAAAGTCCAGATAAAGCCTGGCGTCAGACTTAGCTGGATCCAGGCACATCAACAATGTCTTCCCGAGTCCTTCTATCTTTTATCTCTGCTTCCTTTGTTAGCTGTGTTCTTGGGCTCTCCGTGTGCTGGGCAGAGTAGCCAAGAATATCTCCAGATTAACTTCCCACTCAGCGCATATGGGAAGAATCAGCCCTTATGCATTAATACCAGGAACTGAGTCTCATTGATTTGGCTTGGGTCACCCACTTATTCCTGAACCAGTCACTGGCCAAGGAATACAGTACAGTGGTCCACATCAAGCACACATTATTGCAGCTGAGGGGATGGAGTCAGCCTCTCCCAAACTGCAGGAACAGCTGTAGAAGAAGAGTGATTCCTCGAGAGAGAATTAGGGTACTACTATCAGAGTAAAAGGTATCAGAATTGCATTTGGCTGATGGTTTAAATGAAGAAGGCTAATTTTCTCAAGTGAGAGGAAGTCTGGAGGTAATTTCTAGCATGGGGTTGGCTGTCCACCTGTGCCATCAGAGACCCAGGCTCTTTGTATGTTTCCATTCTACCATCATTAGTGTATTGGCTTTCATTTTCATGCTTAGTACCTCAGGGTCTAAAATGGCTGCTACAGCTCCAGAAATCAAGTCTGCTTTCAAGGCAGAAAGAAGAGTAAGCAGTGTCCCTTTTTATTAGGAAAACTGAATTTTATTAGGAAAACCGAAGCTTTCCCAGATGTACCCTCACTAGACTTCTCAAGGCTTAGCATTGGCTAGATAACATGGTCACCTCTAGCAGCAAAGGAGGTGGAGAAAGCAAGTATCTGAATTTCTGTCCTCTGTAGTGGGAGACTACCAGGGTAAAGGAGATTGGAAATCAGTATTGGACCAACCAATCTGCAGTGTTTCCCACAAGGATGAAGGTGATCAGAGAAGTTTAAAAATAACAGATACCCACTGCAAATGTCAAACTAGTTTTTCCTCATGTGGTCTACAGTCTTTATTGTTTCCTTTAAGTGGGTACATAGTGACTCTTTGTGGTCCCTAAGAATTTACTTAACCGGTCTCCTGATATTGGGTGATTGCTAGATCTCGGTGTTTCCTTCTCCTGTCACCAGTCCTAGAACAGAAACTGGAGGTCTTAAGTTAAATAAGTGAAGGCCACACCAGTGTAGGATCCCACACTCTTGATCCAATGTCTTCAGGGCCTTCAAGCCTGAGAGAGCCTCACTATCAAGTCTCTCTTTGCTTCCAGATTTTGGGAAATGTGTCAGAATTCCAAAGAGTGGTTGAAGTGCTCCAGGACAACGTAGACTTTGATATTGATGTGAATGCCTCCGTCTTTGAAACCAACATCCGAGGTGAGGGCTGCCTTCTAGAACCTTTGGAAGAAAAGAGAGTGTGGAGTTTTGCCTCTCTGTAAACCAGGAAGTAATATATAGGATCATAGGGTCAACCTTGCCAGAGCACTTGGCCCAGACCAGTGACTGACAGAGATCTTCCCTGCGGAGGGTGGGGTGTGGATGTCTCAGGATCCCCCATCAGTTTTAGAAATGAGCAGGGGACAGAGAAAAGACTGGAAAAAATTGTGCCAGAACGATTCCTGTATTTGACGCTAGGCTTACAGCCAGCCATGAGTAAGAAGGATGTAACCCTTGCCTTCTTGGATCTTATTGTCTAAGAGGGGCTATCCAATAGAACTTTCTCTGATGATGGAAATATTCTGTATCTATGTTGTCCAGTGTTGTGTCCACTAATTACACGTGGCTATTGAACATTTGAAATGTGTCTACTGCAACTGAGGAATTGAATTTTTAATTTCATTTAATTTTTAACAAATTTAAATTTGAATAGTGACATATGGGGGGGCACTTGGGTGGCACAGTCGGTTAAGTGTCCGACTCTTGTAAATGAAACAAGATGAGATCGGGAGGGAGACAAGCCATAAGAGACTCTTAATCTCACAAAACAAACTGAGGGTTGCCCGGGGGGAGGGGGGAGGGTTATGGACATTGGGGAAGGTATGTGCTATGGTGAGTGCTGTGAAGTGTGTAAACCTGGTGATTCACAGACCTGTACCCCTGGGGCTAGTACCACATTATGTTAATAATAAAAAAAAAAGTGTCCGACTCTTGGTTTCAGCTCAGGTCGTGATCTCAGAGTTGTGAGCTTGAGCCCTGTGTCAAGCTCCGTGTTCAGAGTGGTCTGCTTGAGACACTCTCTCCCTCTGCCCCTTGCCACTAAAATAAATAAATAAATCTTAAAAAAAAAAATAGTGGCATGTGGTTCATGATTTAATGCGTTATACGGTACAAGTCTTGGGCATTAGTTTCCAAAGCTGGCTGCGCATCAGAACCACTTGGGACCTTTAAAAAGTTCAATGTTTAGGGGCGCCTGGGTGGCTCAGTGGGTTAAGCCGCTGCCTTCGGCTCAGGTCATGATCTCAGGGTCCTGGGATCGAGCCCCGCATCGGGCTCTCTGCTCGGCAGGGAGCCTGCTTCCTCCTCTCTCTCTACCTGCCTCTCTGCCTGCTTGTGATCTCTCTCTGTCAAATAAATAAATAAAATCTTAAAAAAAAAAAAAAGTTCAATGTTTAGGTACCACTCTAAACCTAATGAATGGGGATTTCTGAGCTGGGTCCTAGCATCGATATTTTTATCAGGTTTCCAGTGATTCTTATGAAGCTAGTATAACCCTTACTTTCAGTGAACCCCTAGACCACCAGTGGCTTAACAAACTGTCACTTCTGGAGGCCAAGTTATATTTCTTCCCCTTATTTTGTATGTGTTTTGCAATGAAACTTGTATTGCAGGTCTGTGATAATGTTTTTGGAAAGATTAGGGAGCAGAGGGACAGCACGATACAAAATCTGGCTGAGGGATCAGACCTGAGTTGGAGGCCATGCTCACTGTTATGTTCACAGCTTGTGAGTCTAATTTATCATCTGTGATTTAGGAGTCTGTTACACTTTTATTGCTGATATGAATATAATTATACAGCTTTCTTTTGGTTGGCATTCGACCATGATCTTTTTCTACTTGTTTACTTTCAATCTTTCTGTATTTTTATGATCAGATAGATCTTTTATAAATTACATATTATATTTTGTTTATCCGTTCTGACAATCTTTTCTTTTAACTGAAGCATTTAATCCATTTACATTTACTATAATTACTTAGGTATTTGCATTAGTTTCTGTGGTATTATTTTGTGCTATTTGTCCCATCTTCTCTATGTTCTTTTTCACTCTCTCTCTCTCTCTTTTTTTTTTTTTTTTTTGGTGCCTTCTTCAGATTGATTTTTTCCCCTTATTCCATTCCCTTTTTATTAATGTAGAAACTATGCTCAGTATCTAGCTTTTTAAATAGTTTTCCTGAAAATTTAACATAACATAACAAAAGTCTAGAGTTTATGAGAATCTTTATTCACCTGAATAATACAAAGCCTGGCTCTGAGGATATCCGGACCTGTATGCTGTAGTTTGCATTTTTGTTTTTTTGTTTTAAGCCCTCCATACATGATTGTTGTTCTGTATAGTTGAGGTTTTAGATTTACTCATATTTACCATTTCTTTTTTTAAAATAACTTTTTAAAAAAGATTTTTATTTATTTATTTGACAGAGAGAGACACAGCAAGAGAGGGAACACAAGCAGGGGGAGTGGGAGAGGGAGAAGCAGGCTTCCTGCTGAGCAGAGAGCCCAATGCGGGGATCGATCCCAGGATCCTGGGATCATGACCTGAGCTGAAGGCAGATGCTTAACGGCTAAGCCACCCAGGCACCCCATATTTACCACTCTTTGACCATCTTTCCTTCCTATGTCTCAGACTTTACATCTGTGATCCCTTTCCTTCTATCTGAAGCACTTCCTTTAAAATGTCCTCTCTTGCAGATGTGTTCTTGGCAGATTTTCTTTTTTTTTTTTCTTTAAAGATTTTATTTATTTATTTGACAGATGGAGATCACAAGTAGGCAGAGGCAGGCAGAGAGAGAAGGGGGGAAGCAGGCTCCCTGCTGAGCAGAGAGCCCAATGCGGGGCTCAATCCTAGGACCCTGAGATCATGACCTGAGCTGAAGGCAGACCCACTGAGCCAACCAGGTGCCCCTCTTGGCAGATTTTTCTCAGCTTTTGTTTGTATGATATGTCTTTATCTCACTGCCTTTCTTGGGTCTTTGAGGGATAATTTTGCAGGACATATGGTTCTAAATTGATGGGATTTTTCTCTTAGCACATGGAAGAAATCTTTCCATTGTCTTCTCATTTCATTGTCATTGTTAAGAAGTAATCTGTCAGTCTCATTATTATTTTTGCATGTGGTTGGTTTTATTTATGCTCATTGTCTCCTCCTTTTAAAAACTTTTTATTATGAAAGTTTTCAAAAATATATAAAACTAGAGAAAATAATATAATGAACTAGAGCTACCCATCACCCAATTTCAATAATCATTGTTACATGGGGGTCACCTCAGTGGCTCAGTGGGTTAAAGCCTCTGCCTTCGGCTCAGGTCATGATCTCAGTGGTCCTGGGATCAAGCCCTGCATCGGACTCTCTGCTCAGTGGGGAGCCTGCTTCCTCCTCTCTCTCTGCCTGCCTCTCTGCCTACTTGTGATCTCTGTCTGTCAAATAAATAAATAAAATCTTTTAAAAAAAAACATAGTTAACATGGACTCTTAATTTTTTTTTTGTTTTTCTTTCAGTGTTCTGCAGTTTTACTGCAATGTGCATAAATGTGGATTTCTTTTAATTATCTTGCTTGGCATTCCTGGATCCGAGAATTGGTGTCATTCATTAGTTTTCAAAAGTTATGAACTTTTCTCTTTAAGTAGTGCCTCTCCCCCATTTCCTCCCTCTTCTCTTTTTAGGACTCCAGCCAGGGAGATGTTACACCTTCTTACTGTATCCTCCAAATCTCTTTGGCATATTTTAAAAACAATTTTGTCTCTTTATGTTGCATTTTGGGTAATTTTTTGGAATCTGTCTTCAAGTCCACTAATTCTCTCTTCAGATATATCTTATTTGCTATTGAACCTATCTATGTAATTTTTAGTAATTTTTAACTCCAATTATTACATTTTTCACTTTTAGAAATTCCGTTTGGTTTTTTTGTAAATAGGCTTGGTCCTTTTTATAATTTCTTGCTACTTAGTCACCTGTTCCAGACCTTTCTTTGATTTCTTTAAACATTTCCACGTAATTATTTTGTAACGTGTCCAATAATTCCAATATTTGATATACTGGTAAGTCTTGTTCTATTGTCATTTCTGCTGGTTTATACTCCCAATGCTTTGTTTCTTTGTATGTTTTATGATTTCTTTAGATTTTAATGTACATTCATTCCCTGGACTTTATCTCTGGGCTTCTTTGAGGCCTAGACTGAAGGTTGGTTCTTCCAGGTAGAGTTTTTGTTTACTTCTGCCACTTGGCTGGAGGCACTGTTTCCCAAAAACTGTTTAATGCCAAAAGTTTGTGTTGTCCTAGACTACACAGTTAGTGTGAATTCAAGCTGTAAAACTTAGTGAGTGTAGTTACTAATTCTTAGGGAAGTTTTTGTTTGTTTGTTTTCTGTTTTCCCTTTCTTTTACTTGGCATCAAGATCTGAGGCATGCAGTTTTCCTTAAAATATGCTGGGGGAGGTGGGTAGGGTTTATTTTGAATCCATCCTTATACAGACTATATAATTCTTTCAGATCCCAACTTTGGGGAGGTTTTTTTTTTTTTTTTTTTTTTTTTAAGATTTCATTTATTTATATGATAGAGAGAGCAAGAGCCCAAGTAGGGGAAGGAGCAGACAGAGGGAGAGGGAGAAACAGGCTCCTTGCTGAGCGGGAGCCTGACTCGGGGCTTGATCCCAGGACCCTGGGATGATAACCTGAGCCAAAGGCAGATGCTTAACGACTGAGCCACCCAGGCACCCCTATGGTCGTATCTATTATCAGACTTTCCACTTTCAGTAGGTTCTGCCTTTGTTTCTTATTCCCCCTCTGACTGGAGGAAAGGGAAACTGAAGCTCAAGGTCACCAATTCTTTTCCAATGAGAGGGCCATTCAGGGTATCTATTTAGTCATATTTCCAGATACAGAACACTTATGTCTTTTTATGTTTTATTTTTTAAGATTTATTTATTTATTTATTTATTTTTGGACACAGAGAGAATGAGAGAGAGAGCATAAGCAGGGGGAGCTGCAGGCAGGCAGAGGTGGAGGGAGAAGCAGGCTCCCCAGCAAGCAAGGAACCCACCATGGGGCTCGATCCTAGGACCCTGGGATCATGACCTGAGCCAAAGGCAGCCTTTTAACAGACTGAGCCACCCAGGCACCCCATATTTATGTATTTTTATAAGTCCTAAATATTGTGTCAGAAATTCAAACAGATGAATTAATGCAATGAAGGTAATAACTACTCTGACCCCCACCCTGCCCGTCCAGGTCTCGGGGGCAGGGGTGGGGATTGGGAGACAGAGTAACCAAGTGAAATGAGCATGGGTTTTAGAGTCAGACAGACCTGGCCCTACCACTTGCTAGATAATGACCCAGGGCAGGTCACATTACCTCTCTGAACCTCAATATCTTCACTTAAAGAGGGGACAGTAGTACCTAGGGCTTGGTATACAATAGGGACTAAAGATAAGTGATAGTCATTGTTTGGGGGATCCACCAAGAACAAAAAACTTTGTAAGCTTACCAGTGTACCAGTATGTGGGATTAAGGGATTCTTTCACTAGGTGGCTCTAGCCCCTTCCCGGCAGCCACCCAACAGAGTATGTAGGTTTCATTTACGCAAGGGAAAGACTGGTCTTTGGGACTCTGACACTTGTATTTCGTGCTCTCTGTAGTGGTAGGAGGACTTCTGTCGGCTCACCTGTTGTCGAAGAAGGCTGGGGTGGACGTGGAGGCTGGCTGGCCCTGCTCTGGGCCTCTCCTGAGGATGGCTGAAGAGGCGGCCCGAAAACTCCTCCCAGGTAAGACATGGGGGGATGGGAAGTCCAGTAGGTCCTGCTGCTCTTGCTGGAGACCAGGGTGGCGATGCTGAGTAATTTTCTGCTGTTTCTCACCCAAACCCTTGCTGTCTCTGCCTCCGGACCCCCACCATGGAAATCAGCAGAGTCCTGGGCATTTTAAGGGCCTGCTGGGACCCTGGCCCAGGACGGATGAGCTGACCTCACGACTCTACGCAGGGTGGCACTGAAGGCCAGCCTGGTGGGTGGAAGGCTCTCTTATTTGAGTGAGCCCTTTGGCCTCCTTCCTGCCCCACACTCTGCTGGAATAAAGGGATTCCAGAGAAGAGCCTCGATCAGTGCATTAGGAGCCCCTGGTTCTGGACTAGCCAATGTCTTGACCAAGCCACTCTTCTCTCCCTGGTTCAGTTTCCTTGTCTCTCAAAAGGGAATCATAATCCGTGCTTGCCTGCCACATTGGCTTTTTGAGAGGCCGAAAACCAGGTTGGAAAGAAGAAAGTGCTTGGGAGAACCACTGAAAACACCGCTGAAACACAGGGGACTTGTTTGTAGCTCAGCTGTGTCCGGGGCTGCGGGCCAAGCCTCGGTGCATTTGTCTGGCGGTGCAGTAGCAGAGCACGGTCGCATGAGCTGGACACTGTGTTCTCTTCCGGGCGTGGTGGGGGCTCTGGGGCTGTTCACACCCAAACACATCACCCGAGGCGTTCACCAACCTCTTGGCCACCACAGTTCTCCCTTTCTGGAGCAGAGCAGAGGAAAGTGAGGGAGCTGGTTCAGATGCACTCAGGGCTTACGTAGCCTCAGTGTCTCCTTAAAAACATCATATCCTGTGTGATTCATTGGTACGGCACACTGCTCGGTTGCTCCCCCCTCCTTTCTTTTTCGGTCATTAAAAACCAGTTTGTATTGAGAAATACACAGGCTGGAAAGTCCATATTGGAGCAAGCCCCCACCGATCTGCCATTCAGGTGAAGAGGATTTTGTCACTGCCCCTCTTTTGAACACTGCCTGACTTTTCTGAAATACTTCTTTGAGCCCCGAGGTTGTGACTTAACGTTCTCCTCGCTTGCCACTTGGGCCTGCCACGCACAAGTCTGCCACTCATAATGAAGTTGCTGGGCCTTGCGGTTCTTGGAAGTTTTGATAACTTTGTTCACAGCTGGGTGACACACGGGCTGCTCTGGGGTTATTTGACCTTTTGGCCTAGAGAGGAAATCTCTGCCTCTGGCTGTTTATCTAGCTCCTTGCTCTGAATCAGAAGACACAGGGGTGGGAGGGGCAGAGCGTAACAGAGTGGGCAGGAGGTGGGCATTCTCATCCCAGCTCTGTTTGGCTCCCTCTCTATGACCTTTGAGTCACTTCCTTACAGACATGACTTTTCCTACCTACAAATTGAGGGTTGAACCACATCAGTAGTTAAGCAATTTATATCCTTTTAAAAAAAAAATTCTAATAGTTCACCCCCTAAACCGTTTAAAGCAGAGATCTCAAACTGCCTCCTCTGGGACTGCTTCGGGTCTGCAGGTAGGTTTCATTTGGTCATACTGTGTGTGGAAAAGCATAGGGGAATCGGACAAAGGTGGTCAAAGATACCAGCTTCCAGTTATCCGTAAGTGCTGGGGCTGTCACGTACAACACGATGACCATAGCTCACACTGCTATACGATATGTTTGAAAGTTGCTAAGAGAGTAGATCCTAAAAGCTCTCATCATAAGGGAAAAAAACCAATGTTTTCTTTTTGTATCTGTATGAGTCGATGGATGTTAACTTTCTGCGTTCATCCTCTCACCATATAGGTAAGTCAGGTCTTTGTGCTGTACGTCAGTTGTATCTCAATAAACTCAAAAAGAGAGAAGCGTGTGAAGGGCGTGTCATTGCCCTTGTTCTTCAGGGTGCCACAAGCCCAGCCGCTTCCTACGGCTTAAACCCTACATTCCTCCCACTATGTTTCCTGCCTGCCTCTGAAGGCATCATGTAAAATACTTAAAAATGGAGCTGCTCTAGCCAGAGTAGGCCTGCCTGGGCATGGCAGCCTGGAGCACAGCCTGCTGCTTTCTTCCTCATCATGGGCAAGAGCCCGAGGGCCCCACTGATCAGTGCTTTATATCATCTGGGTTAGGTGGCCACGAAGGGCCTGTAGTCATGACCTCTATCCCTCTCTGTCTTCATCTCTAGCCAATCACCCAGGAGATAGAGAGGGAAGTGCCGGCTGAGGCCTTGGGTTTTGGGCCTGTGTGTTGAACCATCCCTATGTCCCCACTCCTGTCTGAGATCATTATTTTGTGATTATTCAGCATTTCAGACCCCCACTGGCATGCCGTATGGAACGGTGAACCTGCTTCATGGTGTGAACCCGGGAGAAACCCCTGTCACCTGTACGGCAGGCATTGGGACCTTCATTGTGGAATTTGCCACCCTGAGCAGCCTCACTGGTGACCCCGTGTTTGAAGATGTGGCCAGAGTGGCCCTCATGCGCCTCTGGGAGAGCCGGTCGGATATTGGGCTGGTAGGTTGGCTGCCACCCTTTCTATCTGAGTCAAGTTGGCCACTGTAGCCCCTGCTTGTAAGACTCGAGCAATAAGTTGCAGCCCAACCAAGGGACACTTAGGGTGTCCTCAGCAGTGACCCAGGACTTCGCATCAGGACACTAAAAGTTAACCAAGCCTCCAGTTCAAGTTTTCGCATGGGGGAAGAGGGCATGAGAGGGCACACCCTCTGTCAGGGAGGGGGGCCCTGTTGAGGTTTGACTCCTTGAGCTTCTTGATTTTTAGTAAGTGGGTCATATGCTTCTTGCCCATGACTCGCATGGTGACCTTGGATGGCCAGCCCATCTGGCCCTCATTTTTACTGTCTATTTGTGTTTGTTAAACTGGGTTTCTTGGAACACCAGTGCTGAGAGATGTTGAATGGATAGCTGTTCTATGAAAAAAGTAATTCCTAGTCAGTTAAGTTTGGGGAATAGTACGTAGATTGTTAACCCTTGAGAAACACAGTTTTGAACTGCGTGGGTCCACTTAGACACACATTTTTTTTTACAATGCAGTACTATAAACATATTTTCTCTTCTATATGATCTTTTTTATTTTAGAATACAGTACATAGGGGTGCCGGGGTGGCTAAGTGGGTTGAAGCCTCTGCCTTCGACTCAGATCATGGTCCCGGGGTCCTGGGATCGAGCTCTGCGTCAGGCTGTCTGCTCGGCGGGGAGCCTACCTCCCTCTCTCTCTCTTCCTGTTTCTCTGCCTGCTTGTGATCTCTGTCAAATGAATAAATAAAATCTTTTTTTTTTAATTTTTTTTTTTTTATGTGACAGAGAGAGAGATCACAAGTAGGCAGAGAGGCAGGCAGAGAGAGAGGGGAAAGCAGGCTCCCGGCTGAGCAGAGAGCCCGATGCGGGGCTCGATCCCAGGACCCTGAGATCATGACCTGAGCCGAAGGCAGTGGCTTAACCCACTGAGCCACCCAGGTGTCCCAAATAAATAAAATTTTTAAAAAAAAGAATACAGTACATAATACGTATACGAAGTTATGTGTTAATTGACTATGTTATCAGTAAAGCTTCCACTCGAGATCAGGCCATTAGTGGTTAGGTTTTGGACAGTCAGCAGTTAATATACAGATTTTCGACTATATGGGGCTGGGCACCCTAACCCCTACATTGTTCAAGAGCCAACTGTAGTGTCTTTTTTTCGAGAGTCATAATGAATATGAATAGGTTAAAGGTTATGAAATCCTATGGTAAATAAATCTATTTAACTTGGCTTAACTCAAGGTTTTCCAAATTTATTTGACCCCAGAGCTTCCCTTTCTTCTCCAATACCTATGAATCCATGGAGATTGAACACACTTTGAGCCAGATGATCTCTAAGGCTGGTTTCAGCTCTTAAATCAGATAATCCAGTGAAACTAACAGTAATTGAGCCAAAGCTATCCAGGAAATGGCACTAGATTTAGTCAGAATTGGGTTTGATCCCTGGCCTTGCTACACTGAAACTTTGCAACCCTGGACGAGTCACTAAACCTCTCTGATCCTCAGTTACTGGAGCAGTAATGCTGATGTACTAATATACTTTTGGTGAGTCATTATGACTTGGAAAGACTGAGTTGTCTGAAAGTGATTCAAGCAGGGACACATTTTATGCAAGTCTGGTTCTAAGCTTGAAAAGTGAAACTTGTATGAGGAATCCTTGAAAATCCCTTAAGAAGATGTCACTGTGGAGACCTACAGTAACTCCCTTAGTAGGTCCAACACCAGCAGGTTTTTCTCCAGCCCTGGAACACCACAGTGGACTTTATATCCTCTCAGCCCTTACCATGGCCTGTCTTCTGACAGTGTCTCTCCCTGCGGGCCTTCTCTGTTGCCCAGGGTCTGCTCTGTTTGCCTTCAGCTGGAAGTTCCAGAACTTAAAACTACCTGGAGCAGTTCCCCAAATCAGAGACTGATACCGATAGGAGTCTGTGGCCTCCCAACCCCACACCCCGATAGCCTGCATTTCTTCTGAGAGTATCAGGCTGCCTGCCTTGCTTCTGACTGACCAGTCATGGGTATGGGGAGATCATGTTTGGTCTCGAGCCCTCCCTTGGGACTATGTGTGTGTGTATGTGTCTCTTTCCTCCCAGGTTGGCAACCATATCGATGTGCTCACTGGAAAGTGGGTGGCACAGGACTCGGGCATCGGGGCTGGCGTGGACTCCTACTTCGAGTACCTGGTGAAAGGAGCCATTTTGCTTCAGGATAAGAAACTCATGGCCATGTTCCTAGGTAAAAAGGGTGGGGTAGGGAGGCTTTTGCCATGATTTTTCCCATCAACAGGTGATTTACTTAGAAATTTTCAGTTGCTCCCAAGTGCAGACAGCATCTGTTCTGAGTACCTGAGTCTGCATTCAGAGCCAGGATGGACTGAACATTGCCCGCTTAGTGGCCGCTGTAGCTCTTCAGGCCTTCCTGCAAGATCCCAGTGAACTGTGCTCCGTTCTCTGTGTGTGGCCCTGGGTTTCTTATTTGCTGACCATTGCACATGGGTTCCCTTTGCCTAGAATACCTTTTTCCCCTGTTTTCATGTGTCCAAATTCCATTCACCCTCTAAGGCCCAGCTGCAGTGTCACGTTGCCCACGAAGCAGCTTGATCCCTCCTTAGAACTAAGGGCCTTCAGTACCTTTTGTAGAGTTAGCTTTCGTCCACAGCTAACAGCTCTAACTGCTGAGTGCAGGGTCTATGCCGTATTCATCTTTCTGTCCCCCACAGTGCTTTGTGTGAAGTAGGTGGTTGATTAATGCCTGTGGAATAAAAGCATTTTATCCTCTAGGCCCTTGGACACTAATAATAATGAAATTGAGGAATTGTTGAGCACCTAGTAATAGTTACTGTGAGGGCTACCATTCATTTATTCAGCATATACTTAATACCATTGATCTGTCTAGCGTCACGCAAGCACCCAATGTGGACTATTTCATTTCATCCTTATGGCGCTATTTGAGATTGTCTTATTAATTTGCATGTGTATTTGGTACTTCATTTGGATCATAATTTATTGTGCGTATATATTATGCACTATTGTAGCATTGAGGATTCTGCAGTAAACGAAATAAAGTTCTGCCCTTCATGGATTTACAATCTAGAGAGAAGTGTAAGTTCAAGTTCCCACCAGAATGTAAGGGCCCCAGGGCCTGCCTTTTGTCTTGTTTGCTACCCTGTAGGTACCTGTACCTAGTAAATGCGCGGTGAATGTTGTTGAGTGAATGAATGACTGAACAATCCCATGAGGTGTGTATCATTACTCTCCCCACTTTAGAGATAATGAGACTGAGGCTTAAGAAGGAAAACCTTACCCAAGGTCACAGCTAGCAAGGGGTAAAGCTAGAGCTGGAATTTGAGTCTGGAAGTTTGGCTCCAGAACCCATGCTCTTTTCTCTGTGCCTTGTTGCTTCCTAGTCTGCTTTGAAGCTACACCATCATATGGTCTTCCAAAAGTGTAAGTCTGTACTTCTGGGGTCAAGACCTGCCTTTCACCTCCATGATCACTGATGTGTCTTATTGCATCTTCTCTGCAGAATATAACACAGCCATTCGGAATTACACCCGCTTCGATGACTGGTACCTGTGGGTGCAGATGTACAAGGGGACTGTGTCCATGCCAGTCTTCCAGTCCCTAGAGGCCTACTGGCCTGGTCTTCAGGTAGGAATGATCAGAGAGGTGATTTTTTTTTCTGGAAATGACAAAGCAGGCTCATTCTTTTTTTTTTTTTTTTTTTTTTAACTTAATTCTGTTTTATTTTTTATTAACGTAAAATATATTATTTGTTTCAGGGGTACAGGTCTGTTGGTTCCTCAGTCTTACACAATTCACAGCGTTTACCATAGCACATACCCTCCCCAGTGTCCATCACCCAGCCACCCTACCTTGCCCACACCCCCTCTCCTCCAGCAACCCTGTTTGTTTCCTGAGATGAAGAGCCTTAAGAGACTCTTTTGTTTGTCTCCCTCTCTGGTTTCAATTTTTCCTCTCTTCCCCTACTATCCTCTGCTTTGTTTCTCAAAATTCCACATACAAATGAGATCATATGATTATTGTCTTTCTCTGATTGACTTATTTCGCTTAGCATAATATCCTCCAGTTCCATCCATGTTGTTGCAAATGGCAAGATTTCAGTTTTTGATGGCTGAATGATATTGCATCATACATATACACCACATCTTCTTTATCCATCATCTGCTGATGGACATCTAGGTTCTTTCCATAGTTTGGCTATTGGGGACATTGCTGCTATAAACACTGGGATGCACGTGGCCCTTCAGGTCTCTACATTTGTGTTTTTGGGGTAAATACCCAGTAGTGTAATTGCTGGGTTGTAGGGTAGCTCTATTTTCAACTTTTTGAGGAACCTCTGTACTGTTTTCCAGAGTGGCTGCGCCAGCTTGCATTCCCACCCACAGTGTAGGAGGGATCCCTTTTCTCCGCATCCTCGCCAACATCTGTCATTTCCTGACTTGTTAATTTCAGCCTTTCTGACTGGTGTGAGGTGGTGTCTCATTATGGTTTTGATTTGTATTTCCCTGACGGTGAGTGATGTTGACCACTTTTCCATGTGTCTGTTCGCCATTTGGATGTCTTCTTTATAGAAATGTCTGTTTATGTCTTCTGCCCATTTCTTGATTGGATTATTTGTTCTTTGGGTGTTGAGTGTGATAAGTTCTTTATAGATTTTGTATACTAGCCCTTTGTCTGATATGTCATTTGCAAGTATCTTCTCCCATTCTGTCAGTTGTCTTTTGGTTTTGTTGACTGTTTCCTTTGCTGTGCAAAAACTTTTGATCTTGATGAAGTCCCAATAGTTCATTTTTGTCCTTGTTTCCCTTGCCTTTGGTGATGTTTCTAGGAAGAAGTTGCTGTGGCTGAGGTTGAAGAGGTTGCTGCCTGTGTTCTCCTCAAGGATTTTGATGGATTTCTCTCTCACGTTTAGGTCTTTCATCCATTTTGAGTCTATTTTTGTGTGTGGTGTAAGGAAATGGTCCAGTTTCATTCTTCTGCATGTGGCTGTCCAATTTTCCCAACATCATTTGTTGAAGAGACTGTCTTTTTTCCATTGGACATTCTTTCCTGCTTTGTCAAAGATTAGTTGACCATAGAGTTGAGTGTCCATTTCTGGGCTCTCTATTCTGTTCCATTGATCTATGTGTCTGTTTTTGTGCCAGTACCATACTGTCTTGATGATTACAGCTTTGTAATAGAGCTTGAAGTCCGGAATTGTGATGCCACCAGCTTTGCTTTTCTTTTTCAACATTCCTCTGGCTATTCAGGGTCTTTTTTGGTTCCATACAAATTTTAGGATTATTTGTTCCATTTCTGTGGAAAAAAAGTTGATGGTATTTTTATAGGGATTACATTAAATGCATAGATTGC
Organism: Lutra lutra; assembly: GCF_902655055.1. Classification (NCBI taxonomy): domain Eukaryota; kingdom Metazoa; phylum Chordata; class Mammalia; order Carnivora; family Mustelidae; genus Lutra; species Lutra lutra. The sequence goes on along the minus strand of NC_062286.1, from coordinate 120,520,616 downwards.
TCTAGGTAGCATAGACAATTTCACAATATTTGTTCTTCCAATCCATGGGCATGGAATGTTTTTCCATTTCTTTGTGTCTTCAGTTTCTTTCATAAATGTTCCATAGTTTCCTGAATACCGATTCTTTGCCTCTCTGTTAGATTTATTCCTAAGTATCTTATGGTTTTAGGTACAATTGTAAATGGGATTGACTCCTTAATTTCTCTTTCTTCTGTCTTGTTGGTGTACAGAAATGCAACTGATTTCTGCGCGTTGATTTTATATACTGACACTTTGCTGAATTCCTGTATGAGTTCTAGAAGTTTTAGGGTGCAGTCTTTTGGGTTTTCCACATAAAGTATCAGATCATCTGCAAAGAAAGAGAGTTTGACTTCTTCTTTGCCGATTTGGATGCCTTTTATTTCTTTTTGTTGTCTGATTGCTGAGGCTAGGACTCCAAAGTACTATGTTGAATAGCAGTGGGGATAGTGGACATCCCTGGTGTGTTCCTGGCCTTAGGGGAAAAGCTCTCAGTTTTTCCCCATTAAGAATGATATTTGCTGTGGGTTTTTCATAGATAGCTTTATGATATTGAGGTATGTACCCTTTATCCCTCCACTCTGAAGAGTTTAATCAAGAAAGGATCAAAGCAGTTTCATTCTGGTATAAGTCAAATGAGGTATTTTAGTTGCTTGAGTACTTGGGTTGGAGACAGAAGAGAGAGTTAGAGTGAATTAGACAGACTTGAGGCTCTGCCAAGCTGAATTTTCCAAAGGGAGCTTTAAGGTGTCAGGAACTGAGCTTCCAGTGTGCTGTGAAATGTGATACCATTTAGAATGAAGTAGGAAGCGTCTTTCCAGGCTGGCCGGTAACCGCCATTGGCAACAACTGTTTCTCCACTGGACAATTCTGTCAAATCTCTTCATTCTTGACAGCGGGCCTGAGAAAATACGTGAAAGCAGCTGGGGCTGCTCTGTGTGCCATCATTATTGTTTTCTATTACATGATCTGATGGAGTTACAGCTGGGAGGGCGGGATCTTGGAGCCCATCTAACAGGCCCCTATGTATACCACAATATTTTTACAAGCTAGTTTCTTTTTTTATTTTAAGAAAAGGTAATATCATATAGATGGTGGTAAATTTTAAAAGCACACAGAGGAATACAGTGAAAAGTAAATCTTGAGCACCCCCCCGACGACGCCCTCCCCAGTCCAGCTTGTATTATGTTTTGTGTATAGCTTTCTAGAAATCTGTATGCATAAACGTATGCATAATTTATATTTACCTCTTTTCTTGACATAGATAGGAATATATCATGTACCTTTTCACTGAATATGTCTTGGGGATCATTCTTTATTGATACATATAGGTCAGTTTTACTTTTTTTAAGATTTTATTTATTAGAATGATCACGAATAATAGGGAGGGTTAGAGGGAAAAGCAGACCCAGTGAGCAAGGAGCCCATTGCAGGGCTTGATCCCAGGACTCTGGGATCACGACCTGAGCCAAAGGCAGATGCTTAACCAACTGAGCTACCCAGGCGCCCCTCAATTTTACTTCTTTTTAACAGATGAATATATTCCATTAAATTGATAATACTGCAATTCATATACTAGTCCCCCACCATGTACTTTTAGCCAGCCTTCTTATTTTACAGATGGGGAAACAGGCTCAGAGAAAACTTGTTGACAATATTAAATATAGGTCCAGCTTTTCTAAGATATTCAAATTCTGTTGCTTGGATGCCCACTAAAAGAATTTTGAAGAACCATGGAGTTCCCTGCATGTTTTTAACCTTTTTCTCCTCAAACTCATATTTTCATTCTCCTCCTCCGACAAGATTTTATACTAATTGTTATATTTTATGCTAGATAAATTTTATTGAAACCCTCTTATATCTTTGTAATAAAATTTCTGTATACATAGAAATTTAAAATACTTTAGAATTTCCTATGCGCATAGGCTCTGAGTATTAAATTTGTTTTCTTCTTGACTTGGTTATCATTAGTATGTAAATGAGTAAAGCAACATTAATAGCTTACATTTTTGGTAAATAATTATAAAACATAAAGGCAATTTAATCAGAAATACACTTTGTGAGATTTTGGGAGCTTTTTAATTTTTAAGTAGTTTGTATTTGTGTGTGAATAACACATATTGCTACAATGGGACATGGTTATGTATCAAAAGTTTTGTTCCTGTTTTCATCTTTTAGCTGTAAGTGCTGAGTAGCCTTATGCATATAAATAAGTAGATAGGAATGGAAAGAGTTTGATTATTGCAATGTCATTCAGATCTTTTTTTTCCCCTTCCCCCCCCCAGCATCAGGGAGGGAGGAGGAGGGGCCAAAGGGGAGAGAGAATCTTAAGCAGGTACCACACCCAGTGCAGAGCCTGTGGGGTTCCATCTCATGACCCTGAGATCATGACCTGAGCCAAAATCAAGAGTTGGACTTGTAACCAGCTGAGCCACCCAGGTGCCCATCATTCAGTTCTTTGTAATCATTGACTTTATAGATTGATCCATATAAAACTGCCAGTATTTCATTGTCTTACCTACAAAAATGGCAGTATTATATGGTTCATTCTTTATATGATGAAAATAGTCACAATCTGTTATCAGAAATCATTTTTTTTAATTTTTTTATTTATTTGACAGAGAGAGAGATATCACAAGTAGGCAGAGAGGCAGGCAGAGAGAGAGAGGGGAGGAAGCAGGCTCCCTGTGGAGCAGAGAGCCCGACTCGGGGCTCCATCCCAGGACCCTGGAATCATGACCTGAGCCGAAGGCAGAGGCTTTAACCCACTGAGCCACCCAGGTGCCCCCAGAAATAATTTTTAATGGTCCCTCTGCTGACAACTTGACCAGTTCCTCTTCCAGTTTTTTGAAGTCAGAGTATTGGGAATCATCTGATACACAAAAGAATTTGTTTCATGGTGGTTAGAGTCATTTCATTTTTTCAACACCTGCACCAGTATTTTTTTTTAAAGATTTTATTTATTTATTTGACAGAGAGAGAGAGACAGACAAGCAGGGGGAGTGGGAGAGGGAGAAGCAGGCTTTCCACTGAGCAGGGAGCCTTATGGGGGGCTTGATCCCAAGACCCTGGGATCATGACCTGAGCTGAAGGCAGACACTTAACAACTGAGCCACCCAGGTGCCCTCTACACCAGTATTTTAAATTTAACCTAGTTTTGTGCTCAGGAAGTCTTTATTCCCCAGGACAGTGTTCCACAGAATGGGTAGAGATTGCTGGTCGGTACCCTTTGGAGAAGGTAAAATGGCAGAAGGATAACTGTGAAGGAAACACTGATAATAGATAGCCTGCCTTTGTGTTATAAGCATCTTTTCAGGCAGATCCATTTTAGGAAAGTAAAGGATCTAGAACTCTATTGCCTTAAAACTATTTGTGACTACATTCCTCTTGGGAAACCTGCTTATACAATCCAGCCGTATGACTGATCACACCCTTTGACTCTGCCAAATTCCATTTCTCTGCATGCTCCCCAAGAAAGTAATTCAAGAGGGAAAGATGCATCACGTATACAGATATTCCTAGCAACAAAGTTCATGACAAAGAAAACCTAGAAGTGATCCAAATACCCACTAATGGAGGGGCAAATGAATAATTACATTAAAAAAAAAACTTTTTAAAGATTTATTTATTTGAGAGAGAATGAGAGAGAGCGAGAGAGAGAGAGCATGAGAAGGGGGAGGGTCAGAGGGAGAAGCAGACTCCCTGCCAAGCAGGGAGCCCAATGTGGGACTCAATTCCGGGACTCCAGGATCATAACCTGAGCCGAAGGCAGTTGCTCAACCAACTGAGCCACCCAGGTGCCCCTGAATAATGACATTTTAATGGAATGGGTCATTATACAACTTTAAGAAATTAATATGTAAACTCCTGTGTTACATGAAGAGGTAGCCACAAGAATCAAGAAAATGTGAAGGAATGAAGCATACTGTTGGACTATAGTGAGAAATTAGGCGTGATAATTAAATTTTTAAAAAATTCTCTAAGTAGATTTAACAATAACAAAATACAAAAGCATTATATTATGTATAAACTGATTACAATTCTAGAATTTTGGTTTTGGTACATTATGAAATAGGAGACAAAAATGTAAACAGCTTCTACTGCGGAGGTGATTACCTTTTTATTCCTGTATGTTTTTTAAAAAATTTCTATAACTCTGAATAGAATATCAATTAGGAAGGTAGATATCAAAACTATGTTATCTGTGTGGTTAGGTTAGGAGTGACTTTTTTATACCTTCATTTTTCAAGTTTCCTAAAATAAAAATAAGAAAATAAAAGAGAGGGTGTGATAAGGAAGGAAAGCATTTCATCTCCTTTGGTGTGGTACTTTTTCCGGGCTTGACTAGGGATCATGGGTTCATTCTCTGTGAGACTATAAAAACACTAATAACTGACATTTATTGAACATCTAGTCAGTGCCTTGTAGTGTGACTGACACACAGAGGAGATAAATATTTATAAGAGAATGATTTCTGTGTCAGACACTTGACACAGAATTATCACAGCACACTGAAGTAAATGTTGCTTTATAGATGAAGAAAGGAGGCTTAGATACGTTCAATTTGTTCATTCATTTATTCAACAAATATCTGAATGCCTGCTGCGTTCCAGGTGCTGCCCTTGTTTGGTTTATAGGGTGTGAGGCACAAAAGAAAAAATTGAGTGGACAAATGCATAAAATAGTCAGTTGCAATGAAGGACACGAAGTGAAAGGCTGAGAGAACATGTTGGAGGGGGACCTTAACTTGAGGGAGTAAGGCCTTTCAGAGATGTGATGCTAAAGCTGGTATTTCAGGAATCAGAGATAGGGGATGATGTTCCAAGCGGAGGAAACATCATGTGTGAAGGTCCTGAGACAGGAAAGAGTTGGGTGTTTATCAGAAACAAAGAAAAGCAGTTTGGCCACAGTCCAGGGGAGGGAAAGATCAGTCAGTGGAAGTCAGCAGCGCCTAGATCATGCAAGGCCTTAAGGGCTGTGGTGAGGTATCTGGACTTTATGCCGAACCCCTGAGAAGCCTTGAGGTCTGGTGTCTGTAGGAAGGTAGTTACTCTGACTGTATGGGGAGAGAGCACTGGAGAGGGGCATGAAGACAAGTGGTGGGAGAAGTGAGAGGACTGTGGAAGTGATCCCAGTGTGAGATGCTGGTGACCAGACGGGGTGGCGGTGCTGGAGCTACAGAGAGACAAACCATGATGGTTTAGAATGGAATTGACAGGAGTTGCTGACGGAATGGATATGGGGGTGGGGGGGGAGGGAGGAGTCAAGGATGGCCACGATTTGCTAAGTGCTGTTTACTAAGAAGGAAGAGGTGACAGTAAGGAGGCAACTTTGTGGGAAAGTGAGGGAACCAAGAGCTTTCTTGGGGAAATGTTAAGTTTGTCCTATCCACAAGGCACCCACAGGAGATGTCAAAAATGTCAGGTCAAAAAGCTGTCAGTTAAGTGGCTGCCTTTGGCTCAGGTCATGATCCCAGAGTCCTGGGATGGAGCCCTGCATCAGACCCCCTGCTCAGCACAGAGCCTGCTTCTCTCTCTTCCTCTGCCTGCTGCTCTGCCTTCTTGTGTTCTCTCTCCCTCTATTAAATAAATAAATAAAAATCTTAAAAAAAAAAAAAAAAAAGCTGTTTCCTTGCAAGCTTATGTTACTATTACTAGCTGCTTAGCAACAGCTAGTAAAATTACAAATGCATATACTCTCGGACCCAGCAATCCTAATTCTGGACATTTGTCTTACAGGTAAACTTGGCATATGTTTGAGGTGACATATGTACAAGGTTATTTACTACACTGTTGGTTGTTCTAGCAAATAGCAAAACATTGGAACCAATCCAACTAGCTGTTAATAGGGAACTAGTTAAACTGTGGTCCAGGCGGTGGAATACTACGCAACTGTATAGATAGGGGGGAGGCAACTTTTTATGCACTCAGATGAAAAATTAATGAAAGTTGTTAAATGAATAAAAGCAAGTGCAGAACTGTATGTTTAAATAGTGATCTTTTATGTCAGGGAAAATAATAGAGTCTCACACATATTTATGTTTACAAACGAATACAGATTCGTTTGGGGTATGGGATAGGAGTGAGACTTAGTAAAATTAACCTTTTTCCTATTTTTAGAATTTTGAACCAAACAGCTGACTTACCTGTTTAAAAATTGTAGTAGCTTAGTAGCTCAGGGACTGAGCAGGGACTTTGAATACAACCTCTGTCCCTCACAGTAACTTCGATGTTTTTGTGTTTTGCATGGGAGAGATAAGGCTCAGAGAAGCTAAGTGTCTGGCCCAGGGCCAAACAATGAATAAATGGGTGACTCGGTTTGATTGCAGGCTTTTGTGGCTCCAAAGCCTTTGTTGTCTCTTCCCCGAAGTTGTACGTGGGGTGTGGTATTTGAGTTCTTTTTTGTATGTGGGTTTTTATGCCTGGTGGCTGCCGGCTTGACAACCACTTTTGTCCTACAGAGCCTTGTTGGGGACATTGACAATGCCATGAGGACCTTCCTCAACTACTACACTATATGGAAGCAGTTTGGGGGGCTCCCAGAATTCTACAACATTCCTCAGGGATACACAGTGGAGAAGCGAGAGGGCTATCCTCTTCGGCCAGGTAAGCAGGATCTCTGGCTCATCCCAACCCAAAAGCTCTGGTTCTCTGAATCCCAAACCCTCATGTTTCTGTGAGGCTCCATGCCTCACAAGTGCTCACAAGCTAATTTTTTCCCATCTGATGCTTCCAGCAGCTCTGGGTGGTTTTCCTGGTAGGAATGATCTACCCTTATATTTTCAGATAAAGAAACTGAAGCTTAGTGGGTTGAGCTGGTTTGCCTAAGACTAAGTGTATGAGGTGGGACTGGAACCCAGGCCTCTCAGCTAAATCTTAGGCTCCTTCAAACTTGAGCAAGTGAGGGCAAAGGGAAGAGCCAGGTTGTCTCCTTTTGAGTTCTTGCCATCGGGATTTCAGAAGTGTAGACAAACTTCCTAGATCACTGGGTCAGGTGAGTTATGCTTCTATAATACAGAATGTTAGAATTCTGAAATGGACCTTAGGAATGAATCATCTGGTCTTGTCCACCTCCCCATTTGCAGCTCAGAAATCAAGACTCAGAGAAGGAAGGTATTACACACTCGATAACTGTCTTAGAGTTCCTTTCCAGCCCCGAGCCTCTGATTCACTACAGGAAAGCTACACACTGCAATGTGGAGAAGGGGAAGGGGGCCAGAGGAAGGAAGCTTAGTCAGCACACACAGTCATCCCCCACCCCGAAATGGGTTACATTCCTATTGTTAGATTCTTCCCACCTTCCCACCTGAGTGCCTTTGAGCTGCGGGACAGGCCTTCTCATGTCTTCTGCCCATTCTGCCCTCTTCTACCCCATTTCCTTCCTCCGGCTCAAGAGGTTGTTGTGGGAGTTGTGGAGGGGTAACAGAAGAGGAAGTAAAACAGCAACTGCAAAGAGCAAATTAGTCCTCGAGTCTGCTGTTCTTGGTATTTCTTTTTTTTGTTGTTCTTGGTATTTCTAATGCATTTGTTCTCACAGTTTTTTCTTTTCTTTTTTTCTTTTCTTTCCGTTCTTTTTCTTTTCCCTTTTTTAAATTTTTTTTCTTTTTCTTTTTCTTTCTTTCTTTTTTTTTTTTAAAGATTTTATTTATTTATTTGACAGATAGAGATCACAAGTAGGCAGAGAGAGAGGAGGAAGCAAGCTCCCCGCCAAGCAGAGAGCCCGATGTGGGGCTCGATCCCAGGACCCCAGGACCATGACCTGAGCCAAAGGCAGAGGCGTTAACCCACTGAGCCACCCAGGTGCCCCTCTTTTTTTTTTTTTTTTTTTTTTAAAGAGAAGACTCTCAGAAGGTATCCTACCCAGTGATACCAGTAGATGAGATGAAGACAGTTTGGGGCTAAACATAGGACGGAAGCTTGCACATTCTCAGAGTTAAAGGCAACCCAAGAGGTCTTCTAATTGAGGTCCCCTGTCATTGCCCTGGCAAGTGGTTATCTGGTCTTTGTTCAATTAGCACCAGTGACAGGGAGCTCACTACTTCCAGAGGCACCCTGTTCCATTTGCAGGATGGGCTGGCCGGAAGGCCTCAGTGGAAAGTAAGGCAGCGAAGCCGGGAATCCAGTAATCGCCTTAGTCTAGTCACTCTTCCTACCCTAAAACAATAGCGAATGGGAGATAAGGTAGTGCTTTTTCATTAGATTGACGAGTGTCCTATGCTTTGGTACATGCATCTGATCAGCAGTATTGTAGCACAGAACCTGGCCTCAGAGTCTGAGGGCCTTTATCTCCCCCTAAGTCCAAGTCTAGGCCTTGGGCTGTCACCCTGTTCTAGAGAGTTGGTCAAAATAGAAGAAATTAAAACGACGATAGCCCATGTAGGCCCATGTATGAAAAAGAGAAAACAAAATGGCTGGGCCCTGGGGGCACTGAGCCAGCCCCTGCTAGCAGCAGGACAAGAGGCTTCCCTAGGTTTTCTTTCTTTGAACGCACACAGCATGTTCTCTTACCACTAGATGTGCCCCCACCTGTGCTTAGAATATGAGCATTCAGATTAGCAATTGTCTAGAGACCCGTGGGGAAAAGGAGGGAGAGGTGGGGGAGAACTGGGGGACAGGCAGAGGTCTTTTTTCTGAAAGTAAGAAATAGAGTTTGCAGTAATAAATCAAAAGGGAAAAAAGTGCTGACCAAGGCCCAGGAGGGAACAGGGAAGGAGATCAGGAGGAGAGGTTGGTCTAGGAAGGGGAGAGTTCTCTCCTCTCTGAGAAGAGATGGGTGAAGAAGTAGAAAAGTCTGTTGGGCTGTACTTTCTGCCAGCTGGGGTCACTCTGGAAGTCAAATCTTCTTTTCTATACTAGCTCTATATCTGAAAGTAGTAAACGCATCCTGGGTTTTCTTTTCTCCAGAATAAACTTCCTCATCAGGATCAACTTCTGTTGCCCAATATTCATCTGAAAATGGGGCCCATGTCTGAATGTCCAGTTCCAGTTGTGCATATAGAGTCGGACAAGACTATCACCGTGTTCTGGGCCTGGTGAACTGGTGGCTCCTTCTTTGTTAGATTGAAGATTGGTTCTTGAATATCTTAACCTTCATCTTTTTTTCCATCCCATCTCGAAAGGGCCTCATAATGATGAAGGGCCTCATACTTTTAAGTTTTAGGATTAGGTTAGGCTGTGAGTGACAGAAAGTAAGTAGTAGCTTGGGGCGCCTGGGTGGCTCAGTGGGTTAAGCCTCTGCCTTCAGCTCAGGTCATGATCTCAGGGTTCTGGGATTGAGTCCCGCATCGGGCTCTCTGTTCCGCGGGGAGCCTGCTTCCTCCTCTCTCTCTCTGCCTGCCTCTCTGCCTACTTGTGATCTCTGTCAAATAAATAAATAAAATATTTTTTTTAAAAAAGTAAGTAGTAGCTTAATTAAGATAGACATTTATTCTTCTCTCACTTCTGGCCTTATATGTCCCTATATGGTGTCAGGGACCTTAGTCTCACACATGGCCGCTGGGTGTACGTGGTTATAGTTAAGGATGCGGTTACTAAGGAAGAAGGAGAGGACAGATACTGGGAGACAGGGAGTAACCTTTGCCACCTCCCCATCCCAGAACCTAGCTGCCTCTCTCTCCCTTGGGATTGTAAGTCCATGGTCAGTTTTAAGGCTGATCTCCACTTCAGGCTTTGGGTATATCGGCTCTGGAAATTCAGCACTGTGTGAGCTATCCCCTGTTCCTCCTGGTTGGGGCCCTGTGGACAAGGTATGGAGGGAAGGAGTCTCTCACTGCCTGAAATGGGCCCTGAGCCTTCCCTGCTCAGCCCCTGGATGAGAAGGGTCTGCCTTGGACTTTACAGAACTCATTGAGAGCGCAATGTACCTCTACCGTGCCACGGGGGACCCCACCCTCTTAGAACTCGGAAGAGATGCTGTGGAATCCATTGAAAAAATCAGCAAAGTGGAGTGTGGATTTGCAACAGTAAGTGTTTCCACGGGCCCAAGAGTTGAGAAATGTCTCCCTCTGCTGCTAACGAGCCTCTGGCATGTGAGCACTGAAGGGACCTTAGAGATGTACATATGCCTTTATTTTACCGGGGCACATTTTGTAAAAAGTTTTGTGGAAAGGCCTGTAAGGTGGATTCTAGAAGGGAAATAGAGTCCCATGGCCTTATATTCAAACCTGGCGATCCTTAATGAAATAGTCCAGTATTTTCACAGATGTTTTCTGAGTGTCTTTTATGTACCAGGCACTATGCTAGACCGAGGGTTCTAGCAATGAACAAAGACCAAGCCCCCGAGCAGATATTTTAGTAGGAAGAAAAACAAACGTGTAGTTGGGAGACAGAAAGAAGGCCAGTATGGCTGGAGTGGAGTGAGCAAGGAGGGAAGAGGAAGAGAGAAATCCCAGAGGGAGGAAGGGGTTAGATCGTGTAGGGCTTTGGAAGAGGTGCTGGGGAGAGATTGCGTTTTGTTCCGCTTAACAGGAGAAGCCGTCGTAGGACTGACAGCAGAGCAGGGACATGGTCTGACTTGTATTTTAGAAGGATCACTCTGGCTGCTCTGTGGAAAAGGAATTGAAAGGGTCAAGGGTAAGAGCCATGTCACATCCTTAGAGGACCTAAGCAGACAAGCTATTAATAAACCATCATTACGGACATGTAAAAACCAGTTGTGTAGGAAAATTGTCTGGAAGAAAATTCACCAAAAAGTGTACAGAGGATTTTTAGGGTACGGGATTAAAAACAGACCAAAAAAAAAAAAAAAAAATCCTTCCTTTTTCAAAATTTTGTGCTGTGGTTCTACAAGTAGAATATGTACAAGTAGAATATTCTACAAGTAGAATATGAATGTGTGTGTGTGTATACATACATACATATATATATTTAATTTAAATATATAAATTTTAAATTTTATATAAATTTTAAATACATTTAAAATTAAAAATTTAAATATATGTATCTATTTAAGAGATATATTTATTTTAAAAGACCTATGTATGTAGGGAGAAAATAAAGCAGTGGTATGTTTTAGTGTCTAACATATTGTATTTTGTGAAAAGCCAAAGTGGAGAAGCCCAGTGGGAACTTCTTAAAAATATTTGACTTATTTCCATGAAAATGAAAGCCCTCTGGAGGTCTTCCAAGGCAAATGATGGGAATAGGCGTCAGACTCCTTGGCCTTTGACAAATAATAATTCTCGGTACATCAAGTCCATATTTTAGTCACATTTTTTTGGTGAAAAATAGAAGTCCACCGAGAATTAGTTTTAAGAAAATCTATCTCTAATTCTGAGACGCGAATATAAATGTAGGAAGTAAACTTACTCATCCATGACTGTGAACTTAGTATGAATTTTTCTTCTTACAGACTTCTAATTGGTTATGACAGTAGCAAAAACTTGGTAACCACCTTAAGGCTCATCAAGGGAGATTAGCTAAGTAAATGACGCTGTATTTTTAGTGTCATTCAAGGGGATGACTCGATCTGTGTATGGTCACCACAAGGGTAGGATCAAGGCCAGTGTGCGCGTGCTTGCTCACTGAACAGCCCGTTGGCTGGACCCGTGAGATCAAGGGAGAGAGCCCGGGCCAGACCCGGAGGACCAATCAGGCCATGATCAGGACTTTGGTTTTGAGTCTTCATGAAGTGGGATGTCAACAGAGCGCTTTCACGGGAGGAGTGACCCCTAAACCTTACCCTATAACTGTACGTTAGGGTTCCAACCCCTGGGTTGGCGCTCAGCTGCTCAGCAGCGAAGCGGAAATCGCTAATGGCTCCGCGGCCCCATCGGCTGTCCCCTGCCGCTGGTTCTGACTCACTTCCCTCTTCCTCGTGGCAGATCAAAGATCTGCGAGACCACAAGCTGGACAACCGCATGGAGTCTTTCTTCCTGGCTGAGACCGTGAAATACCTCTACCTTCTGTTCGACCCGGCCAACTTCATCCACAACAACGGCTCCACCTTCGACGCGGTGATAACCCCCTACGGGGAGTGCATCCTGGGGGCCGGGGGTTACATCTTCAACACCGAAGCGCACCCCATCGACCCCGCCGCCCTGCACTGCTGCCGGAGGCTGAAGGAGGAGCAGTGGGAAGTAGAAGACTTGATGAGGGAATTCTACTCCCTCAAACGGAGCAGGTCGAGATTTCAGAAGAAAACGATGAGCTCGGGGCCGTGGCAACCGCCAACACAGCCAGGCACGGTCTCCTCACCCGAAAGCCATGACCAGGCGAGGGAGAAGAAGCCTGCCAAGCCGAAAATCCCACTGCTCAGCTGTCCGAGTCAGCCCTTTACCTCCAAGTTGGCATTACTGGGACAGGTTTTCCTGGACTCCTCATAACCACTGGATGATTTTTTTCTTTTGTGTTTGAACTATGACAATAAACCTGCTTTTGACAATCTTGTTTTTCTGGTTTTTTGTTTGTTTGTTTGTTTCTTAAGGTTTTATTTATTTGACACAGAGAGATCACAAGTAGGCAGAGAGGCAGGCAGAGAGAGAGGGAAGCAGGCTCTGGGCTCAATCCCAGGACCCTGAGATCGTGACCTGAGCCAAAGGCAGAGGCTTAACCCACTGAGCCATCCAGGTGCCCCCTGTTTTTCTCTTTTACCTATCGGGTTGTCTTGGGAGATTTGGTTCAAAGAAAAGATGTCATGGCTAAAAAAAAAAAAAAAAACCATTGTGAATCTCATTTCCTTTTCTCATACCGTTGGAGAAACAGCTGAACCCAAAGTCAGCCCACTGCACAGACCCCAGGGGGGTTGATGATTGAATCTTCCTTCCTTTCAAGGCTCCCCTCTTCTGGTATCTCTGGGGAGGGTGTGGTTATAAATGGGTTTGTCACATCTGACCCAAGCCTATGCTCCCACCCTTTAGCACAAACATGATTGCACCCCAGCCCCATCCATAGTGGCCAATGTGGACAAGGCAAGGTTTTTATCTTCGGGAAAACTAAATTCTAGCGGAGAGAAATAAATTAGTAGATAATATAAAATCACATTGTGGGAAGTGCCAGGAAGCTAATGGGATGCATGCTAGAAAATAATGAGGGGAGGTAATCTTAGCTTACCTTAGGGAGGGCAGGGAAGGCCTCTGAGGAAGTGAGGTTTTAAACTTTTAATTATTGAAAACTGACAATGAACAGAAGCGTGGAGAACAGGATAATAACCACCTATCCATACTAGATCATTTCACCCATTAAGTATTTCAGATTATACCTCCAAAACATACCTACAAAAATTAACAATTGGGGCACCTGGGTGGCTCAGTGGTAAAGCCTCTGCCTTCGGCTCAGGTCATGATCCCAGGGTCCTGGGATCAAGCCCCACATCACAGCTCAGGGGGCTTTCTGCTCAGCAGGGAGCCTGCTTCCTCCTCTCTCTCTCTGCCTGCCTCTCTGCCTACTTGTTATCTCTGTCTGTCAAATAAATAAATAAAATCTTTAAAAAAAATTAACAATTATTCCTTAATAATCTCCAAGGCTCTAATTATGTTCAATTTTTTTTGTTATTTTATAAATATAGTTGTTCAAATCAGGATCCAAGCAGGGTACATGTATTTACAATCAGATGATCTGTTTCTGAATTGTCTTCTGGTCTATAGGTCTTCTGTTCATTTTTTTTAAAAACCCGATTTTGGGGACGCCTGGGTGGCTCAGTTGGTTAAGCAGCTGCCTTCAGCTCAGGTCATGATCCCAGCGTCCTGGGATCGAGTCCCACATCGGGCTCCTTGCTTGGCGGGGAGCCTGCTTCTCCCTCTGCCTCTGCCTGCCATTCTGTCCGCCTGTGCTCGCTCTCTCTCCCTCTCTCTGACAAATAAATAAAATCTTTAAAAAAAAACCGATTTTGTTGAGATATAATTTGCATACAATTAATTGCACCCAGTTCATCCTTTTTTGTAAGCTTTTGCAAACTTGGACACCCATGTAACCACCACCACAATGAAGATACAGAACCATGCTCTCCTACAGACCGTTCCAAGTTGATGGAATGTTTTAATAGAACAATTAGAATGATTGCATTGTCCCATAGAGTAACCACTACATGGGGCTGTTGACGTTTGGAAATGGGGCTCTGTGACCGAGGAAATGAATTTATCGATTTTTAGTAGACTTTATATTTTAGAAGAGTTTTAGGTTCATTTCTGTCCTAACCAGAATGTATAGAGAATTTCCCATATACCCATTTCTTCCACGCCTGCATAGCCTCCTCCAATACCAACATCCCCTACCAGAGCCGAACATTGTTATAATCAATGATCCTACACTGACAAACCATTATCCAGAGTCCATAGTTTACCTTAAAGTTCACTTTTGGTGTTGTACGTTCTCTGGGTTTTGACAAATGTGTAATGACATGTATTCACCATTATAGTATACAGAGTAATTTCCCTGCTCTAAATTCCTCTGTGCTTCCCCCATTCATCCCTTTCTCCCCCAACTCCTGGCAACCACTGATCTTTTTACTGTCTCCATAGTTTTGCCTTTTCCAGAATATCATGTAGTATACGGCCTTTTCAGATTGGCTTCTTTCACTTAGTAATATACATTTAGTTTTCTTCCACATCTTTTCAAGGTTTGATAGCTCTTTTTTTTTTTTCTTTTTTAGAATGTTGTCTGGTTGTACCGTTTTATTAAACCATTCATCTACTAAAGCATCCTGGTTACTTCCAAGGTTTGGCAAATTATGAATAAAGCTGCTGTAAATATCTGTGTGCTGGGTTTTGCGTGAATGTAAGTTTTCAACTCCTGTGGGTAATTATCAAGGAGCATAATTGGTGGATCATGTGGTAAGAGTAGGTTTAGTTTTGTAAGAAACTACCAGACTGTCTGCCAAAGGGGTTGGGCCATTTTGCATTCCCGCTGGTAATGTATGACAGCATTCCTGTTGCTCCACATTCTCACCAGCATTTGGCGTTGTTAGTGTTTCTGATTTTGGCCATTCTAATCGGTGTGTGGTAGTATCTTGTTATTTTAGTTTGCCTTTCCCTGATAACACATGACATGGAGCATGTTTTCATATGCTTTTTTGCCATCTGTGTATCTTCATTGGTGAAGTGTCTGTTAAGGTCTGTGACCACTTTTTAATCAAAATTTTTTTACTGTTCAACTTAAAGTGTTCTTGGTATATTCTGGGTAAAAGTTCTTTTTTTTTTTAATATTTCATTCATTTATTTGATAGAGAGAGAGATCATGAGTAGGCAGAGCGGCAGGCAGAGAGAGAGGGAAGAAGCAGGCTCCCCGCTGAGCAGAGAGCCTGATGCGGGGCTCGATGCGGGGCTCGATGCAGGGCTCGATGCAGGGCTCGATCCCAGGACCCTGAGATCATGACCCGAGCTGAAGGCAGAGGCTTTAACCCACTGAGCCACCCAGGCGCCCTGGGTAAAAGTTCTTTATCAGAGGCGCCTGGGTGGTTCAGTGGGTTAAAGCCTCTGTCTTCAGCTGGGGTCATGATCCCGGGGTCCTGGGATCGAACCCTGCATCGGGCTTTCTGCTCAGCGGGGAGTCTGCTTCCCTTCCTCTCTCTCTGCCTGCCTCTCTACCTACTTGTGATCTCTGTCAGATAAATAAATAAAAATCTTTTTAAAAAAAAAGTTATTTATCATGTATGTCTTGCAAATACTTTCTCCCAGTCTGTGGCTTGTCTTTTCATTCTCTTGAACTACTTCTTAGTTTCATTGAAATTTGTTTGTTGAAGGAACTACGTTGTCAGTTTCGTTTTTTGGTTTTGTTTTGTTTTTTGGTAAATTTATATTAAGATCTAGAGGCTTCATCATTCAGATTTTTTAATTTTGTTTTTATTTTGCAAAAATGGTTCATAAGTGGTGTTGTATACTTCAGTCGGGTGACACATATGTTTGTCTTTATAACAGCCATTGTTTTTTTTTTACCTTTTTTAAAATTTAATTTTAATTTTTTTAATTTAATTTAATTTATATAACACTATGTTATGTAAGTTTCGGGTGTACAATATAATGATTCAACAATTCTTGGGGCACCTGGGTGGCTCAGTGGGTTAATGCCTCTGCCTTCGGCTCAGGTCATGATCCCAGGACCCTGGGATCGAGCCCCGCATCAGGCTCTCTGCTCAGCGGGGAGCCTGCTTCCTCTTCTCTCTCTGCCTGCCTCTCTGCCTACTTGTGATCTCTGTCTGTCAAATAAATAAGTAAAATCTTAAAAAAAAAATAATGATTCAACAATTCTATACATTTCTCAGTGTTCATCAAGATAAGTATACTCATATATATATATACATATATTCGTATATATAAATATAAATATATAATTTTATGAAGCTTTTTAAATTTTAACTACAGTATAGTAAACAGTGTCATATTAGTTTCGGATGTACAATATAACAATTCAACCATTCTGTACATCACCCAGTGCTCATCATGACAAGTGTACTCTTTAATCCCCATCACATATTTCCCCATTCCCCCCACCTCCCTCTGGTAACCATTAGTTTGTTCTTTAAAGTTAAGAGTCTATTTCCTGGATTGTCTTTCTCTCTCTCTTTCTTTTTTCCTTTGTTCATTTGTTTCGTTTCTTAAATTCCACATATGAGTGAAATCATAAGGTATTTGTCTTTCTCTGACAGACATATTTTGCTTAACATTATACTCTCTAGCTTCATATGTATTGTTCCAAATGGCAAGGTCTCATTCTTTTTTATGGCCAAATAATATTCTGCTGTATATATGTATATATACCACATCTTTATCCATTCATCTTTCAGTGGGCACTTGGGCTGCATCCATAATTTGGCTATTGCAAGTAATGTGGCAATAAACATTGAGGTGAATTAGTGTTTTTGTATTTTTTGAGTAAATACCCATTAGTGCAATTGCTGGATTATATGGTAGCTCTATTTTTAACTTTCTGAGGAACCTCCATACTGTTTTCCAGAGTGGCTGCACCAGTTTGCATTCCCACCGACAGTATAGGAGGGCTCCCCTTTCTCCACAGCCTCACCAACATCTGTTGTTTCCTGTTTTGTTAATGTTAGCCATTCTGACAGGTGTGAGGTGATATTTCACTGTGGTTTTGATTTGTATTGCCCTGATGATGAATGATGTTGAGCATCTTTCCATGTGCCTGTTGGCCATCTGCATGTCTTTTTTTTTTTTTTTCTTTAAAGATTTTATTTGTTTATTTGACAGAGAGACAGCAAGAGAAGGAACACAAGCATGGGGGAGTAGGAGAGGGAGAAGCAGGCCTCCCACTGAGCAAGGACCCCGACGCAGGGCTAGATCCTAGGATCCTGGGATCATGACCTGAGCCAAAGGCAGATGCTCACTGACTGAGCCACCCAGGCGCCCCATCTCTGGAGAAATGTCTACTCATGTCTTCTGCCTGTTTTTTAATTGGATTTTTTGGTTTGTTTGGTGTTGAGCTGCATAGGTTCTTTATATATTTTGGATACTAACCCTTTATCAGATATGTTGTTGGCAAATACCTTCTGATCTGTAGGATGTCTTTTAGTTTTGTTGATTGTTTCCTTTGCTGTGCAGAAGCTTTTTATTTTGATGTAGTCTGAATAATTTATTTTGCTTTTGTTCCCCTTGCCTCAGGAGAATAGCTAGAAAGAAGTTGCTACAGTTGATGTCAGAAAAATTACTGTGTTCTCTTCTAGAATTTTTAAGGTTTCAGGTCTCACATTTTTTAAAAAAAGATTTTATTTATTATAGGGAGAGTGAGCAGGGGGAGGGGCAGAGAGAGAGGGAAAAGCATAGCCCAACATGGGGCTTGATCCCAGGACCCTGAGATCATGACCTGAGCTGAAGTCAGGCGCTTAACCGACTGAGCCACCCAGGCCCCCCCCTCATGTCTCACATTTAGGTCCTTAATCCATTTTCAGTTTATTTTTGTGAATGGTGTAAGAAAGTGGTGTATGCTGTCCAGTTTTCCCAGTACCATTTGTTGAAGATACTGTCTTTTTCCCATTGTGTATTTTTTCTTCCTTTATCACAAATTAATTAACCATATAATTGTGGGTTTATTTCTGGGTTCCCTATTATGTTCCATTGATTTGTGTGTCTGGTTTTGTGCCATTACCATACTGTTTTGATTACTATAGCTTTGTAATATAACTTGAAGTCTGGAATTGTGATGCCTCCAGTTTTTGGGGGTTTTTTTGTGTGTTTTTTCCCCCTTTCTCAAGATCATTTTGGCTATTTGGGGTCTTTTCTAGTTCCATACAAATTTTAGGATTATTTTTTTCTAGTTGCATGAAAAATGCCATTGGTATTTTGATAGGGATTGCATTAAATATGTAGATTGCTTTGGATAGTATAGACATTTTAACAATATTTATTCTTCCAATCCATGAACATGAGATATTTTTCCATTTCTTTATGTCATCTTCAATTTCTGTCATCAAAGTTTTATAGTTTTCAGAGTACAGGTCTTTCACGTCTTTGGTTAAGTTTATTCCTAGGTATTTTATTATTTTTGATGCAATTGTAAATGGATCGTTTTCTGGATTTCTCTTTCTGCTGCTTTGTGATTAGTATATAGAAATGCAGGGTGCCCGGGTGACTTGGTTGGTTAAGTGATTGCCTTTGGCTCAGGTCATGTCCCTGAAGTCCCAGGATCAATTTCCGCATCAGAGTTCCTGCTCAGCAGGGAGTCTGCTTCTCCCTCTGAACTTCCCTCCTTTTGTGCCCTCTCTCTCTCATTCTCACTCTAAAATAAATAAATAAAATCTTTTAAAAAAATGTAACAGATTTCTGTACATTGATTTTATATCCCGTGACTTTACTGAATTCATTTATCAGTTCTAGTAGTCTTTTGGTGGAGTCTTTAGGGTTTTCTATATATAGTATCATTTCATCTGCAAATAGTGAAAGTTTTACTTCTTCCTTGCCAATTTGAGTACATTTTATTTCTTTTTGTTGTCTAATAGCTGTGGTTAGGACTTCCAGTATTATACTGAATTAAAGTGGTGAGAGTGGACATCCTTTTCTTGTTCCTGCCCTGAGGGGAAAAGCTCTCAGTTTTTCACTGTTGAGTATTATGTTAGCTGTGTGTTTTTCATCTAAGGCCTTCATTATGTTGAGGTATGTTTCCTCTAAACCTACTTTGTTGAGAGTTTTTATCATCAATGGATGTTGTACTTTGTCAAATGCTTTTTCTACATCTACTGAGTTCCCTAAGGCAAAACTCAATTTGTATAATTTTCTTTCCTCTCCTTTGCTCAACTTGGATACTTTCCATTACCATCTTCCAAGTTGTTAATTTGCTCCTCTGCTTCCTTTAGTCTGCTATTTATGCCAGGAGGTGTATTTTTTTTTTTTTTTTTTTTTTTTGGACACCTGAGTGGCTTAGTCGGTTAAGTGCCTACCTTTCGCTCAGGTCGTGATCCCAGGGTCCTGGGATAGAGCCCTGCCTCAGGCTTCCTGCTCAGCAGGGAGTC
The DNA here is from genome assembly GCF_902655055.1 of Lutra lutra. Classification (NCBI taxonomy): domain Eukaryota; kingdom Metazoa; phylum Chordata; class Mammalia; order Carnivora; family Mustelidae; genus Lutra; species Lutra lutra. The sequence goes on along the minus strand of NC_062286.1, from coordinate 120,501,203 downwards.
TGCTTCTCCCCCTGCCCCTCCCCCTTCTCAGGCTCTCTCTTTCTCTCTCTCTCTTAAATAATGATTTAAGTAATATTTATTTAATAATACATTTTAAAAATGTATTTCTTTAAAGATTTAATGTTTTAAAATTTTTATTTATTTGAGAGAGAGAGATCACAAGTAGGCAGAGCAGCAGGCAGAGAGACGGGGGAAGCAGGCTTCCTGCTGAGCAGATGCGGGGCTCAATCTCAGGACCCTGAGATCATCACCTGAGCGGAAGGCAGAGGCTTGACCCACTGAGCCACCCAAGTGCCCCTAAAAATTTAATTTTTAAGTAATCTCCATACCCAAAGTGGGGCTCAGAAACCCAAAACCCTGAGACCAACAGTTGCATACTCCACCAACTGAGTCAGCCAGGCGCCCCCATCAAATATATTTTAAATTTCATTTATTGTGTTCTTCATCTCTGATTGGTTCTTTTTTATCTCTGCATTAAGGGTCTCACTGATGTCCTCTACTCTTTTCTCAAGTCTGATGAGTATCTTTATGATCATTACTTTATTTTATTTTTAAGATCATTATTTTAAATTCTCTATCAGGCATATTACTTCGATTCATTTTGCTTTGGTCTCTTGCTGTGGTTTGGTTCTGTTCTTTCATTTGGGAGATATTTCTCTTTCTCCTCCTTTTATCTGACTTTCTGTTAGGAAAGTCAGCTGCTTCTCTTGGTCTTAGTAACAGCCTTATGATGAAGCCCTACAGTGGCCTGCAGTGCAGTGTCCCCTGTTCCCCAGGGTCTGGCACTTCAGGGAGTGTCTCCTATGGTGTTGCCTGTGCTCAGCTGTTAATTCTTTTTTTTTTTTTTTTAAGATTTTATTTATTTGAGAGAGAGAGAGAGAGAAAGCATGAAAGGGGCAAGGGGCAGAGGGAGAAGCCAGCTCCCTGATGAGCAGAGGGCCCGATGTGATCCCGGGACTCCAGGATCATGACCTGAGCCGAAGGCAGTTGCTTAACCACCTGAGCCACCCAGGTGCCCTCAGCTGTTGATTCTTGGCCTCTTTCCCCCTCAGTCCAGTTTCTTTGCCTATTGTGGGCAGTGTTTGGTCCCCAGCAGCGGTGGGGCATGTTTTAGCAAGGTGTGCAGTGGGGCCTGCTTGGGAAATGAGACTTGCCCCTGCTACCACAGCAGCTGAGGTCCCACAGTGCCTGTGTCGGGAGGTGTGGAGTTGGCAGGGTTTGCCCTGGTCTTCTTGGAGGGCAGGGGACAGTGTGGGACTGAGACAAGTGTAACTAGGAAGGGCGGATCCACTGAGGGGTGGGCAGGCAGAGCTTGGTGTAAGCAAGTTGTGGCCAGTGTCTGTGCTGCATTGATACCCACAGGTGGCTGTTTATGCTCGGGGCAGGGGAGGGAAATGCACTTGCCAGGTCCTTTGTTCATGGAGGGATCTCCTTGTGATCCTTGTCTCTGCGGCATGGTCTCAGATGAGCAAATCACTCTCCCTGCCCTCTGTTTTGCTTCTTTTTCCTTTCATTTCTTTCCTTTCCTCTTTTTCCTTTCCTTTCCTCTCCTCTCCCCTCTCTCCCTCCCTCCCTTCCTCCCTCCCCTCCTCTCTCACTCCCTTCCTTCCTTTTTCTTCCTTCCTTCTTTCCTTCCCTTTCTTTTTCTTCCTTCCCCTTTCCTTTCCTTCCTTCTTTCTTTCTTTCATCTTTTTTTGGTTATTATTATGTTCCTACAACCCAGCAATTGCACTACGAGGTATTAACCCCAAAGATACAGAGGTAGTGAAAAGAAAGAGCACATGCACCACAGTGTTTGTAGCAGCAATGCCCACAATAGCCAAACTGTGGAAAGAGCAGAGATGCTCTTCAACAGATGAATAGATAAAGACGATGTGGTACATAAATACAATGGAATATTCCTCAGCCATCAGAAAGGACGAATACCCTCCGTTTGCATCGACATGGATGGAACTGGAGCGGATTATGCTAAGTGAAATGAGTCAAGCAGAGAAAGACAATTATCGTATGTCCCTGGCAGTTTTTCAAACTGCTGGTTCTACCTGTGGCTGCAGGGGCTGTTTGTCTTGCTATTTCTCTAAGGGTAGAGACTGCTTCCTAAGGCATCCTGGCTCTCCCAGAGCCAAGACCACAGATTTAAAAAAAAAAATTCCAGTCTTTCAGGGGTGCCTGGGTGGCTCAGACGTTAAGCGTCTGCCTTCAGCTCAAGTCATGATCTCAGGGTCCTGGGATCAAGCCCTGCATGGGGCTCCCTGCTCAGTGGGAGGTCTGCTTCTACCTCTCCCACTCCCCCTGCTTGTGCTCCCTCTCACACACTCGGGTGCTCTCTCTCTGTGTCAAATAAATAAAAATCTTAAAAAAAAATTTTTTTTAATGCCAGGCTTTCAGTCGATTGGACCCATCACATTTTCAAAGGCAAATATTATGGGGATATTTCCTCTCATTGGTAGGGCTCTCTGGTGTGAAAGTCTACTTTTTGCCCTTTTCCATGCCATGGGTGGATGGTTCCAGTCCATTTCACTCCCAGACCCTTACCCTTCCTACCTTCTTCTACGAGGCCTCCTCGCTACCATTTAGTTGTGGACTGTGTTCTGCCAGTCACCAAGTCATTTTCTGGGTTATTTACGCTGACATGAGTGCTATCTACTTGTATCCCTGGGACGAGGCGAGTTTAGGGAACTCCTACTTTGCCATCTTCTCAGCCGACCCTTTTTATCATTCTTTTTTCAAAAACAAGTGTTTGCCTTGGTTATTGCTGTTAATTGTATGTTTGTTTTCTGTTGTCCTGATTTGGGCTTTTATTATTTCCTCCTTTCTCCTTTCTTCAAGTAATTCTGATGAAGTTGCTTGTGACTCTAGCATAACCTAGTGCATAGGATATCTTCCATTGGCCCCACTGGATGTGCTCTCCCCTCTTTACCCCGAGCAGGTGAATTCTTCACCACTCCAGTCCTGTATGAACTACATCAGTGGGCTCACTTGCTCTCTGGCTTCCGACCAGGTTTAGCCAGTGGGGTGTCCAGGCAGGAGATGGGAGGGAGAGTGTAGAAGGTGGTCAAGACCTTCACTCCCTTGGCTTCTTTCTGATAGGTTCACTTCAGGCTGGCTAGTTTCTCAGGTGAAGATCACTGTTTCTCTCAACTCTTTCTTTTCTTGTGATGATAGCCTTTCCAATTCCCTTGTTCCCTCAAGCTAGAGATGGTCATTACTCTGTGCTGTGAGTGCCCCAGATTACTGAGTTATCCCTTGTGGTTCTCCTACATTCTGCCCAGACCTTCTCTAAACTTCCTAATTTTTTTTAAAAGACTTTATTTATTTATTTGACAGAAATCACAAGTAGGCAGAGAGGCAGGCAGAGAGAGAGGAAGGGAAGCAGGCTCCCTGCTGCGCTGTGATGCAGGGCTCCATCCCAGAACCCTGGGATCATGACCTGAGCTGAAGGCAGAGGCTTTAACCCACTGAGCCACCCAGGCGCCCCTAAACTTCCTAATTTGAATGAGTCATCCGTTGTCTCTCAGGTGCTATGGTGCCTGACTGATACACCTAGAGACCATTATGACTGGTACATGGTCTTAAAGTCTAAAGTTAATCATTAACTTTATGTTCCTTCTAAATAAGAGAAAAACATTAGATCAGCAAGGTTTCAGGATGCATGATCAATACGCAAAATTCAGTTTATTTCTATGCAGTTGCAATTAACAATCCAGAAATGAAACCAAGAAAACAATTCCATTTACAACAGCATAAAAAAGAATAAGTTACTTGGGAATAAATGTAACAAAAGAAATATGAGAATATTTATGCGCTGAATACTATGAGGCATTGTTAAGAGAAATTTTAAAATAAATGGAAAAATATTTCCATGTCCATGGATCAGAAGACATCCTAGTGTTAAGACGACATTACTATTTACAGATTCACTGCAATCTCCATCAGAATCCCAGCTGTCTTTTTTTTTAGAGAAATTGACAAGCTGATCCTAAAATTCATGTGGGAATTCAAGGGACCCAGAATATCCTAAAACCATCTTGACAAAGGAGAACAAAGTTGGAGGGCTTACACATCCTAATTTCAAAACTTGCTACAAAACTACAGTAATCAAGGCAGTGTGGTACTGGCAAAGGATAGACATAAAAATTGATGGACTAGAACTGAGAATCCAGAAATAACCCACATATATATATAGGTTTATTTCTGGATTCTCAGTTCTATATATATATATGTATGTACATATATATATATAAGATTTTATTTATTTATGAAGAGAGAGAGAGCAAGAGAGGGAACACAAGCACAGGGGAGTGGGAGAGGGAGAAGCAGGCTTTCTGCTGAGCAGGGAGCCTGATGCTGGGATCATCACCTGAGCTGAAGGCAGACACTTAATGACTGAGCCACCCAGGCAGCCCCTAAATCCTTATATTTATGGTCAGTTCATTTTTTAAAAAAAGATGTTATTTATTTATTGGACAGAGAGAAATCACAAGTAGGCAGAGCAGCAGGCAGAGATAGAGGGGGAAGCAGGCTCCCCACTGAGCAGAGAGCTTGATGCGGGGCTCGATGCAGGGCTCCATCCCAGGACTCTGAGATCATGACCTGAGCCGAAGGCAGAGTCTCAACCCACTGAGCCACCCAGGTGCCTCTGGTCAGTTCATTTTTGAAAAAGGTGCCAAGGTAATCCAATTGGGAACACATTTTAATCAAAGGCTGCTGGGACAGCTGGCTATCTACCTGAAGAAGAAAGATGTTGGACCCAATTTCACTCCATATGAAAAAAATTAACTCAATGAATCAAAGCCCTAAATAGAGCTAAAACTATGAAATTCTTAGAAGAACACACAGGCATAAATCTTTGTGCCCTTGGGTCAGGCAAGGGCTTCTTAGAAGACAATGTAAGCAGTACATGCAAACAAAAAAACCAGATAAGTTGGACTTCCTCACAATTAAAGATTTTAGTGATTCAAAGGACACTATCAATAACATTAAAAGACAAGCTACAGAATATGAGAAAATATTTGCAAATCAAAATACGTGATTGGGGAGGGGGTGCCTGGGTGGCTCAGACAGTTAAGCATCAGACTCTTGATCTCAGTTCAGGTCTTGATCTCAGGGTGATAAGTATGGGCCCTGTGTTGGGCTCCCTGCTGTACGTGGAGCCTATTTAAAAAAAAAAATCTGATGAGGGTCTAGTATCTAGAATATGTAAAGAGTTCTTAATACTCAACAATAAAAAGACAACCCAATTTTAAAAAAAAATGAGCGAAGGTGATAGACATTTCTCCAAAGAGGTATGCAGATAGCCTGTAAGCACATGAAAAGATGGTCAACATAATTAGTCATTAGATACACGCAAATCAAGACCAAATGAGGTACCACTTCACATGCACTAGGATGGAATCTTAGTCTGCTTGGGCTGCTATAATGAGATGCATAAACTGAATGGCTTATAAACAACAGAAATTTATTTCTAACGGTTCTGGAATTTGGGAAGTCCAAGATCAAGGTGCTGACAGATTGTACGTCTGGGGAGAGCCTGCTGCCTCAGTGACCATCTTTTCACTGTAACCTCACATGTCAGTGGAGGTGAGAGAGCTCTCTGGGGCCTCTTTTATTAAAGCAGTTATCCCATTCATAAGAGCTTTGCCCTCATGATCTAATTACCTCCCAAAGGGTCTGCCTCTTAAACCATTACCTTAGGGTTAGGATTTCAACATATGAATTTGGGGAAGATATAAACATTCAGTCCACTGCAGATGGCTGTAATAAACAATATGGACAAACAAATGTTATCAAGGATGTGGAAAATTTGGGATCTTCATACACTGGTGGTCGGAATGTAAGATGGTGCAGCTGGTTTAGAACACACTTTGGCAGTTCCTCAAAAAGTTAAACATAGAATAACCATAGGACCCACCAGTTCCACTCCTGGTATATACACACCCAAGAGAAATGAAAACATATGTCCACATGAAAACTTGTACACCAATGTTCACAGCTGCATTATTCATAATAGCCAAAGGCAGAAGAAACCCTAATGTCCATCAACTGATCCATAGGTAAACAGAATGTAGAATATCCATTCAATGAAATATTATTCAACCATAAAGAGAAATGAAGTGCTGATACTACATCAACATGAATAAACCTTGAAAATATATGTTAAGTGGGGGCGCCTGGGTGGCTCAGTGGGTTAAGCCGCTGCCTTCGGCTCAGGTCATGATCTCAGGGTCCTGGGATCGAGTCCCGCATCGGGCTCTCTGCTCAGCAGGGAGCCTGCTTCCCTCTCTCTCTCTCTCTCTCTGCCTGCCTCTCTGTCTACTTGTGATCTCTCTCTGTCAAATAAATAAATAAAATCTTTAAAAAAAAATTAAAAAAAAAAAGAAAGAAAATATATGTTAAGTGGAAGGACCCAGATGCAAAAGGCCACATGTTGTATTAGTCCTCTTTCATGAAGCCTCTAGCATAGACCAATCCATTAGAAATGGAAAGTATATTGGTAGTTGCCAGGGACCAGGGGGAGGTGGGACGAGGATTTACTCCTAGTGGGTATAGGTGGGTTTTTTTGTTTTGTTTTGTTTTTTTGCCATAAGTGAGTTTTTTGGGTGGGTAATGAAAATGTTATAGAATTAGATAGTGACGATTATTACACAGCTTTGTGAATATACTAAAAACCACTGAATGTATACTTTTAATAGGGGGAAACTTATGCATATGAATATCTTCATTTTTAAAAAGACAAAAAAAAAAAGAGATTGGGGGAGAGAACACATATTCCCTCACAAAGCAGCAGTAGTTTGCAGGCACAGTGTGGTCTAAATCTGTGCTTGGAAAAAAAATTTACCAAAAAAATCCCCCCCAAAAAACCATTCTGCATGCAGAAAGGCAAGCTATTCTGGTTATATATTTTCGAAACAAACTTTCTTGCTACGCTAACAGGCCAGTGCTTTAGAAAGTCTTTTTGATACTTGGCTTATGACCCTTTAGGAGGTCAACGAATAAATTTAATATGTCACAACTAACTTTTATTTTTTTTTTAAGATTTTTTTTTAAAATTTATTTGACAGAGAGAGAGAGATCACAAGTAGGCAGAGAGGCAGGCAGAGAGCAGGGAAAGCAGGCTCCCCGCTGAGCAGAAAGCCCGATGTGGGGCTTGATTCCAGGATCCTGGGATCATGACCTGAGCTGAAGGCAGAGGCTTAACCCACTGAGCCACCCAGGCGCCCCATAACTAACTTTTTTTTTTTTTTAAGATTTTTATTTATTCGACAGACAGAGATCACAAGTAGGCAGAGAGGCAGGCAGAGAGAGAGAGAGGAGGAAGCAGGCTCCCTGCAGAGCAGAGAGCCCAATGTGGGGCTCGATCCCAGGACCCTGGGATCATGACCTGAGCCGAAGGCAGAGGCCTTAACCCACTGAGCCACCCAGACGCCCCACTAACTTTTAAAATAATGAAAAAATGAATTAGAAGGCATCACAGAGTGTCACATAGGCCTTTAGCAAGAACCAAGGACATTAGCACAACACTGAGGCTAACTGCCTCATGTTGTGGGAGAGAGAGACAGAGAGGAGATGTGAAAAATATACCCACTGGCTAGAAGCAGATTGTTTTATTCAACACACTGGCATCCATTTTGATTTTCTGGCGTATGATCGCCAATATGACCACCACCCAATAATGGGAAAATCAAGAAATTTTAAGTTTTATATCATAATTTGAAATTAGTTGTGAACTGAAGTGTGGGAGAATTTTATTCATTTTTGGCAACATTAATGACTTTCAACCTATTTTGGTTGGGGATTTACAGTGTGGTTTTTCAGAAAGCGCATAATCTGGAAAATGTTGAATGTGTGACAAATGCAGCATTTTAATTGGATTAGTTTAAATTGCCCTTAAATAGGTTGTTTTAATGCTAAAGAAAATGGGAAGGAGAAGGTGAAAAATATGGGATGAGTTAATAGTGATATTAGGGCAAGTATCGACTTTAATCAACAGAGTGATTTCATTTGCGTGTGAATGTAAAACAGCCCTTTAAAAAAAAAAGATTTATTTATTTAACACACAGAGAGATCACAAGTAGGCAGAGAGGCAGGCAGTGGGGTGCGGGGGGAGCAGGCTCCCTGCAGAGCAGAGAGCCCAATGTGGGGCTCCATCCCAGGACCCTGAGATCATGACCTGAGCTGAAGGCAGAGGCTCAACCCACTGAGCCACCCCCTAAGACAGCTTTTATAAAAGAGTTTTATCAGGTGCCTGGGTGGCTCAGTGGGTTGGGCCTCTGCCTTCAGCTCAGGTTGTAATCCCAGGGTCCTGGGACTGAGTCCCACACTGGGCTCCCTGCCCAGTGGGGAGTCTGCTTCTCCCTCAGCCCCTCCCCCACCCCGAATAAATAAGTCTTGAAAAAAATAGTTTTATCAAATGTGCAGACCAACAAAATGACATATACTAATGTATTATTTGCAATAATATTCTTGCAAATGAAAGCTCGATGACATCAAAATTAAAAAGATATTTGGAAACATGACATACTGAATTAGTCCCTTCAGTATTTTCAAAACAAGAAAAAAGTTATATAATGTGACGGACAAATTTATTTGTAAATAAATGTAGCTGCCAATGAGAAAGCCACATTATTATTGGGTTACGTAATACATGCCAACAGCGGAAACTGCTCACAGGCCTCCTGAAAAAAAAATTCTTGTGGCATGTACAGTGGTCTTTGGTCTGTACAGTGTTTATGATTAATCAATAAAAATAGGTTTTATGATAAATCAATCAATAAAAAATAGGTTTTAGAAATAATATAATTTCTCTTCAAATCTGTACTGTTGTAGAACTCTAGGAGCAATGATTGTATGCTTTTACAGTCTGGTATTGATTTTGTGATCCAAATCCTTGAGCAAACAAGTGGAAAATTGCACAATAGTTTATGCCTGAGGTGAGTTTGGTTAAGGCCATTTTAAGGAAGGTTTTATTATGTTTATTTAGCTTCCCCTCACAAACTGGATTAAAAATATTTGCAGAATTGAAAAGTACAATTGGTTACCAAGAATTAGTCTGCAAAAATGAAACTATAAAAAAGTTATTTAAGAATTGTTTAGAAACATCTAAAAATGGGGTTTCGTGGCCTACTCTTATTACAACTTGGGTATTGTAATTCTTTGGATAGCAGTGGAGGTGCACCTGGGTGGCTCAGTGGGTTAAGGCCTCTGCCTTTGGCTTGGGTTGTAGTCCCGGGGTCCTGGGGTCCTGGGGTCCTGGGATGGAGCCCTGAGTCAAGCTGTCTGCTCGGCAGGGAGCCTGCTTCCCTTCCCCTCTCTCTCTGCCTGCCTCTCTACCTGCTTGTGATCTCTGTGTGTCAAATAAATAAATAAAATCTTAAAAAAAAAAAAACAGTGGAAGTTGTTTCTTTTATTAAAGGAAGCTGAAAAAAACAGCCAATTCCTTGGGAAAAGGAAAAAAACAACCCAGAAAATGTTTTCAGGGATTAGAGCAGAACGCACCACTTAATTTATCATATCAAAGTTAGTTTATTGTCTTAAAGGAAAGTTCAAAGCAGATTATAAGAATACAAGAATGAAATTTGTGTTTTTCTAACTGAAAAGTAATCTCATTGGAAAATCTTTTCAAAGTTTATTTTTGAGTAGCAGTTGGACCCATTTAACTGATACATATGTATGTATGTATGTATTTTAGCTGTTATTTTTTAAAACATTCTTAGAGAATTCAGTTAGAATGTTCATAGGAAAACTGTTCCAATATTTCAAGCCTTTCTGAGGGTTCCAAATGGCATTATTGCTGTGGTAAGCAAAGTTTTAATATATATGCCACTGGACCCACGGTTCTCAAATGATGTCTCCAGCAGCATCAGCATCTCCAGAGAACTTGCTACAAATGCAAACTCTTGGGCTCCGCCCCAGATCTTCTGAATCAGAAGGGGGTGGGAACAGCAATATATGTTTTTAAAAGTCCAGGAATTAAAAAAAAAAAAAAAAGCCTTCCAGGTAATTCAGATATTAGCTCAAATATGGGAACTAGGGTACTTACTAGATGTTCCCAACATCATTGCAACAAATTGATGAGAACTTATTGATGAAAGTAGTTTGAATTAAATGAAATAAAATGAAAGATTTTTGTTGCATCTCACCTCCTGTGTTGTATTTGTGTTCTGTGGGTCTCTCTTGTCAGTCAAGAGAATGTTACCTCTTTTTCTGGTCTTTGGAAGAAATTGTGTGTTGTTGGTATTATTTCTTCTTTAAAAGTTTAGTATATTTCACAGCCATTTGGGGCTGGAGTTTTCTTCGTGTAAAAGTATCTATATTGTAGTTTCAATTATTCCCATTTTCAGTTATGTCTTGTGCCCTTTTAGGTTTTTTTTTTTCTCTAGAAATTTACCCATTCCATCTAAATTTTCAAATGTATAGACATAAGATTGCTTATATCCTCTTACGCATCTCCTTAATGCTGAAGAATCTGAAATGATGTTCCCCCTTTTATTTTTGATGTTAATTCTTGGTTGGAATCTGTTCTTTTTCTTCATACGGTCTGTTGCTTTCTAGAATTACAGCGCAACGGGCAATCTGGGATTTCTTTTCATGTACTGCAACTTAAAGAAAAAAACAAAAATACTGGTTATGTAAGATGTTAATACTAAGGGAAGCTGGGTGAAGGATGTAAGAGAGTTGTCTGTACTCTTCTTGCAAGTCTTCTATAAACTTAAAATTATTCCAAATGAAAAGCTTATAAAAAATACCTCCAAAACAGTATAATCATCCACTTATTATCAAGCTCCACTCAGGTTTTTGGGTTGTTTATAAGACTCAAATCCACCAGAGAATTAGAATTTGTTGCCTTGGAGGAGTTTCCAAAGAATTGTCATAAAGGCTCAGAAGCAATGGCTTTTACTTGGTGTTTCTTTTTTTGGCCTTTTCCAAAGAAAGATTCCGAAAAGGGATGGCACCTTTGCAACTCTATTGGAATAATTATACAATTCAAGGAAACGAGGCTTTGAATGTGTTTTGAACGGTGTTTATGTTCAGAGGGGAAAAAAGTAATCGGATTGCTTTATCCTTCTATCAGATGAAGTCTACCTAGGAAGGAAAGAAACTGCTAGAACAATTACTACGAAGGTTTGTAAGCAAGGGTTAAGTTGTGAGAAATGCCTCCAGAGTTCTGAAAAAGACAGGAACTTAGTCTTAAAGAAAATGTGGGATTTGTAGGAGTAGAGGGATCCTTTCCTGAGCATGACAGGGGTTCTCTAAGGATCCTAGGCTGCCGGGAACATGGAAGGCACATGGAAGAACTGTGGGAACTGGGGTTGAATACTTAGGAGTAGAGCTGGATTGTATGGAGCCCTAAAAAATGCCAGTTGAAAGCCGCTGAAATTTACATATTCATGGACAGAAAACTTATGTGATAAAAATAATGTAATAATAATTTTTTTTTGGTGCTTATTTTGAGCTGGGCCCTTTGTTAAGTGCTTTATATTTATTATCTCATATGCAACTTTGAACGATCCATTGACGTATTTTCTCCATATGCACGTAAACAAATTGAAGCTTCAGAAAGTTAAGTACAGGAGTTCTCTTCTATCCTGGGTTTTGCTCTTCGACAGCTTAGTTACCAGTGGTCAGCTGTGATCGGATGCAGGTGATCCTTCTGCTGAGCACGGTTAGAGGGTCAACAGTGGCCTGATGCTACGTGACAGTGCTTTACTTCATCTCAACATGTAAGCATTTTATCATTTCACATTATCACAAGAAGGGTGAGTACAGCACAATATAATGTTTTGAGAGAGAGAGACCACATTCACACAACTTTTATTACAGCATGTTGTTATAATTGTTCCATTTTATGACTAGTTATTGTTGTTAATCTCTTACTATGCCTAATTTATAAGCTAAATTTTATCATAGGTGGATATGTTTAGGAAAAAGCATGGTGTGTACAGGCTCGGTACTATTCTGGTTTTAGGCATCCACTGGGGGTTTTGGAACGTATTTCCCGTAGCCTCCTTTAACTTGTTCAAGGTCATGATGTGTGAATTGGAGGCTATATGTAAGCTTTATATATATATATAAAACACAACTATATATGTAATTGTTTATCTATATGTTTTTCTCCACTATATTCTGGGCCCTAGCAGCCACGGATCAACTTCTCTTATTCACAGATATATCCCTAATTCCCAGGAGAGTGCCTGGATGTAGTAAGTCTCAGCAAAGATTTGGTGAACGCATGGAACTTAATGACCACATACATTATTTATAATTGCATATATTTCATTTATTATGAAAATTTGTTTATGAACCCCCTATTTTATGTCCCTATGTTGACAAACTCTTGATACGGTGTCTGGAAGATACATACTAGGTCTTTCTTAATGCGCTTTTTTTTCTTTCTTTGCATTTCTATAATTTCTGGTACATATTAAGTGTTCAGTAAACAGACTTGAGACAACTAGTTTGGAGGCCAATCCAAGAACCCTGTGGCAAAATTTGTGTGTGTGTGTGTGTGTGTGTGTGTGTGCGCGCGCGCACGCATACATCTTTTGGAGAGAAAGGTTTCAAGTTTTTATTATAAAAAGGTCCAAAGCCCCCAAAAGGCTAAGAGCCACTGTCACAGATTAATGAATGACTGGCTATGGGAATGAGGTTAAAATCTACACCTGTGAAGACTGAAGCAGAGGTCTAGAGAGATTGTATTTAATTCAAGCCTCACAGGGACTATTTAAAATTAGGATTATCCCAGAGGATACCAAAAGAACACAGGAACTGGCTTGAAAGGACTACCACTGGTCAAATTTGAGGCAATTTGAGCATTAAAAGGAATAATGAAAGAGAAATAAAAACAAACATCCTGAAAACTTGCATAAGAATGTTCAAACTTGTATAAACTTGTATAAGATTAGCTTTATTCATAATAGCCCCACACTAGAAACATCCATCAAACCCGAATATCCATTAACAAGAGAATGAATAGATAAACTGTATATTCATACAGTGAAATGCTTCCCAGCAGTAAAAAGGACTGGACCACTGATACATAGAACAATACGGATGAATCTCAAAAGCATTAGGCCAAGTGAAAGAAGCTAAATGCAAAGACTATATACTGTATGTTTCTGTTGACATAAAATTCTAGAACAGTGACAATGAGCCTATGATGATGAAAATCAGAACAGTGGTTGCCTAGAGGGCAGGAGTTGAGTGGCAAGGAGCATGATGAAACTTAATGGGGTGATAGAAATGTTCTATATCCATTGGAGCATTGGTTAGATTGGGGTGTTGGTTATATAAGTATATACATATGTCAGAGTTCATCACACTAAACACTTAATATCTATGTAGTTCACATATGTAAATGATAACCTAAGGAAAATAAAGTCACAACAGTAAAGGACTGTAACCCATTACATAAAAAAGAATCTGTGAGTCCATAGTGATACCCCAGATAAAAAAAAATGGAAGCACTCCCTTTTTCAGGAGAATATAATCTAATAAGGGGGAAGAAATGATAAAATTAGAAAAATCACCATTTTGCAACCACCAGCTCAGTAATCCAGGCAAAGACTGCCAAAGGATGTAAAAACTACTGAGTGAAAGTTGGAGAACAAGATACTCTCAGTCTTAAAGGCCAGTTACTTATTAATTACAAAGGAGAAAATGTACCTTTCCTTTTTTTTTTAGATTTTATTTTTAAGTGATCTCTACTCTACACCCAACGTGGAACTCCAACTTACAACCCTGATCAAGAGTTGCATGCTGTATGGACTGAGCCAGCCAGGTGCCCCAAAAATGTACCTTTTCAATGAAGACAGCTGGTAAACACCACATGAGCCAAGAGATAAAACTTGGCATCATCGATAATAGGATAAATTTATGTTATTTCCTCCTGATGTGAGCAATGGGAAAGACAGGCCATCACCTCTGTTGTATTCTTGCTAAAAATTGAGTCCTAGGAACTAAGGTGGCGGCCGCGTAGGAGGACCCCAGGCTGGTTTTGTCCGTGGAACACAATGAGATAACTATTAAATCATCTTAAATACCCCAGACATCGGCGCAAAGACGTACAGAACAAATTCCACAACTAAAGGGAGAGGAGAAGCCTCATGGAGGAGGAAGGAAGGGCAGAAACGTGATTTGGGGGGGAAAGGGATCATGATTGCTGGGGAGGGGGAGAGGGAGCAATGGTCGAGGAAGTGACAGAGAGGCGGGGTGGGCACACAGGGGAACCCATAAGGAGAACATATCCGCAAAGCCATTCGCTGGGAAAAAGAGAGGGGCTGATTTTCCTGAATTCCTGCAACCCGCGGGGCTTCAAGCTTGGAGTCGGTGGGATTGGCTGGGATAGAGCACCGAGGGCGCTGCCCTGCTGCTGGAGAGAAGGCTGGCAAACACACAGGGAGCAGAGAGCATGAGAACAGCCATCTGAAGAGCGGCACAGGGCGGGAAGATGATTTGCCCTTCTCGCAGGAGTCGCAGAGAGGGAGCACTCAGGGGCGCCATCTTCCTCGCAGACTCTCGGCACAAACGCAGGCGCACCAGCAGGGGGCAGCCGCGGGCCAACGCCGGCTGCCTCCCTGGCTTCCAACGAACCCCACTTCCCAGCACTCTGGTGGGACTGTCTTTCCAGGCCAAGCTGGGCCTCGGTCCCAGACCCTCCCCCGGGAGACCCCCTCAGGCCCCTGCCCCCAACGCGTCCCTAAAGCCCGGAGTTTGAAGAGGCGGCTGGCCTGGCTGGGAGAGAAGCCGCAGGGCCCCGTGCCCTCCGGGAGAGGAGAGGAGGCAGCCCTGCAAGCCAGGGGCAGGCGGCCTGGAAAGAGCGATCTGGAGAATCTCTGGGACACCCCCGGGAGGGCAGATGAGTTGTTCTTCTCAGAGTGCTTTCCCTAGAGGCAGCGGCCTCAGAGGCTGCTCTCTCGGGGCTAAGGAGGAGGCCAGTGCCATTTTCCTCCCAGGCGGGTCAGCATCCACAAAGAGCCACCTGGGGCGGTGAGCAGCACAGCGAGGACGCGGGCTGTCCAGCCTGCGGGATGCCAAGGCCCACCGCCTGGCGCTCCGGCCTGCTGCCCTGCTCAGCCAGTCTTGCCTCCGGCCCGGTATGGCGGGGCCCCTTGTCCAGGAGAGCAGCACCAGCCCCTGCACATACCGCGTCCCCCGACTAGAGAGTTCTGCGGGGCTGCTGTCCTAGTGCAAGGAGCCTCAGGTCCCATTTCACAAGCAGAGCAGAGCACGCCTCGTGCAAACTCGCCACATTCCGACCAGGGACCAAACACCGTCCACAACCGGCCAGGAGAGCCTCTGCAGGTGACCTGCCTGAAGGCCAGAGCAGCAGAAGGCACGCAGCCCCCACCAGAGACCCCCGCCCCAGGGCCCGGCGCCGGGCACTACATACCTTCTGCTTCATAAAGCCATTTCTCTCCGGAGTGGGAAGCAAACGGACTGTTCTTGTACCGGGAAGAAGGCAGAAACTTACACAACATGCCAAGACAGAGGAATTCATCCCAAATGAGAGGACAAGATCAAGTCATGGCCACAGATCTAAGCGAGACGGATAGACAGAACATGCCCGATGGAGAGTACAAAAGGCAGTCCTAAGGATACTCGCTAGGATTAAGAAAAGAATGGAGGACTTCAGGGAGGCCCATCCCACGGAGAGAAAAGAGTTTAAAAAAAATTTGTCAGAAATGAAAACTACAATAACTAAGACGGAAAACAGGCTGATGCAATGAACACGAGGATGGAAAGAGTAGATCTCTCCATAGGCACTTGGCAAACCAGAAGGGAGGGGTATGATCTCTTGGAGGTGCTGAATAGGAAGAAAACTCTGATGGCAAATGGTAAGGTTGTTTTTGTTTGTTTGTTTGTTTGTTTGATGGTCGAGTAGTATCCCCTTGTCTATATATACCACATCTTCCTTTGTCCATTCACCTGTGAATGGACATCTGGGCTCTTTCCATTGTTTGGCTCTTGTGGCCATTGCAGCTGAAAACATAGGTGCAGGTGCCCTTGGGATCACTGTGTTTGTATCCCTTGGGTAAATACCCAGTAGTGCAGTTGCTGGTTTGTAGGATAGCTCAATTTTTCACTTTTGGAGGAAGCCCCATACTGTTTTCCAGACAAATGTGGAAATTAAGAAACAAAACAGAGGATCATAGGGGAAGGGAGAAAAAAATAAAATAAGATGAAAACCGAGAGGGAGACAAGCCACAAGAGACTCTTAACTATAGGAAACAAACTCTCTCTCTCTCTCTTTTTTTCTCCAGTGTTGCTGGAGGGGAGGTGGGGGGGATGGGGTAACTGGGTGATGGACATTAAAGAGGGCAATTGATGGAATGTGCACTAGGTGTTACATGCAACTGATGAATCACTAAACTCTACCTCTGAAACTGGTAATGCATTATACGTTAATTAACTGAATATTAAAAAAAAAAAAAAGAATGAGAAATACCCTGCAACCAAGACTCTATCCAGGAAGGGCACCATTCAGAATGGAAGGAGAGATCAAGAGTTTCCAAACAAGGGCGCCTGGGTGGCTCAGTGGGTTAAGCCGCTGCCTTCGGCTCAGGTCATGATCTCAGGGTCCTGGGATCGAGTCCCGCATCGGGCTCTCTGCTCAGCAGGGAGCCTGCTTCCCTCTCTCTCTCTCTCTGCCTGCCTCTCTGTCTACTTGTGATCTCTCTCTGTCAAATAAATAAATAAAATCTTTAACAAAAAAAAAAGTTTCCAAACAAACAAGCACTAAAGGAATTTGTGACTATTAACCAGATCTTAGTTATTATTGTCAAATGATGTCTTTATGAGATGTCATTTCCCATTCTCTTCTTTTTTGGATGGTAATTATTACATAGAATGTCAACTTTTTTTTTGTTTTGTAGAACCTATTTATTTTTCTGTTACCTAATAAATTTTTTTCTCCATATAATCTCTATTTTTATATACATTAAAAAAAAAGAAAGCTAAGCCCTAATCCAGTCATGAGGAAATAGTCAGGAAGATCTAGGTGGTAGGGCATTCAGCAAAGTTGGACTCTTAAAAATGGTCAATGCCATGAAAGACAGAAAAGATGAGAGACTCTTCTAGAGTAAAAGACACTAAAGAGATGTGGTGTTCAAAAATGCATGATCCTTGGGGCGCCGGGGTGGCTCAGTGGGTTAAAGCCTCTGCCTTCGGCTCAGGTCATGATCTCAGGGTACTGGGATCAAGCCCCGCATCGGGCTCTCTGCTCGACAGATAGCCTGCTTCCCTCCCTCTCTCTGCCTGCCTCTCTGCCTACTTGTGATCTCTGTCTGTGAAATAAATAAATAAATAAAATCTAAAAAAAAAAATGCATGATCCTTGATTGAATCCTAGGTTTAGGGGAAAATGACTATAAGGGACATTCTGGGGGCAATTGCAGACATTTGAATATGGAATATAGGGTGATGTTATTATATCAATATTACATTTCTTGGGTGTGGTGGTGTCATGGTTATTAGGAGCATGTCCTCATTCTTGGAGATATATGCTAAAATATATGTTTACATATATATATTTGTATATGTATGCAGATTGATAGGGAAAGAGAGAAAGAATAGCTACAGTAAAACACAATGTTAACAATTGGTGAGTCCAAGCAAAGGAAATGTGTGTTCATAGTATCACCCTTCCAACTTTCTATAGATTTGAAAAATCTCCCCTAAAAAGTGGCGGAGAAAATAAGACAGTGCGAATAAAGTACTTGGCCAATGGTACGTCGGTATGTGCTCCAAAAAAGGGTGGGTCTTACACAAGAGTATGAGCTCTAAGAGATCAGAGATTTTTGGTGTTTTTAATTTAGCACAGTATTCCTAGTACCTATGGCAGTGCCTGGCACTTAAGATCGTACTCAACAAACATTTTTTGAAATAAATCACTGAGGGGCACCAGGGTGGCTCAGTCTGTTAAGCGTCTGCCTTCAGCTCAGGTCATGATCTCAGGGGACCTAGGATTGAGCTCCACATCAGGTTCCCTGCTCAGTGCGGAGCCTGCTTCTTCTTCTCCTTCTGCCCCTCCCCCTGCTCTTGCTTGCGCTCTGTCTCTCTCAAATAAATAGATTCTTAAGGGGGGGGGGGAGAAACTAATCACTGGTATGATTGTACATTAGAAATGTAAAATGAAAAAAAATTTAATTTAAATACCACCACAGGACAATGTATAACTTCATGGGACAGCTGTTTCTATGGTCTGAGTATATAGCTGTGCCAGTTGCTTTCATTAAAATGACTTCTCTATGATTAAAAAATATGACTTAAAAAGAAAATCTTTCTGCTTGAATGAGATGAGTTTGGTAACTCAATTACAAGAAGTAATATTCTCTGAGTAACATCAGCGTGTTTGGTTAAACCATTTGGGATTACTGTGAGCGGGGGGAAAAAATTAGCTGGTTTAAGAGCTTCATTTTTTCTAACCCTGACCCAAATTGACATCAACTGACTTCTTATGGTAGGGGTGCTAACGCCCTCTGGTGGAGAGAGATACACATCTGGTTTCTATGGAAAAGGCCCGCAGAACAGGGATGCAGTGGGAAGAATGGCTTTACCCAGAGATTTCTGAAAACTTACCCCCTCACTTCCTAGACACATGGTGACCCTACAGTCTGAATTTGATGAGATCATTTTTGACTCAATGAATAGCCAGCTTTGGGGAATGCCTGAGCCAGGCTGGGCTGAACAAAGTACAAATTTAGGAATGGCAGGTGACTTTTGTAGTTGAGTTAAAGCTTAGTGGAAAGACTTGTTCCCAGTATCACGAGTGCCACGGGAAACCTGAAAGTCCGTTTGAACTGTGAAATTTGTCAGGATCCTGTTTCCTCATTCATCGTGACAAGAATGAGAGTATAGGGGCACCTGGGTGGCTGAGTGGGTTAAGCCTCTGCCTTCCGCTCAGGTCATGATCCCAGGGTACTGGGATCGAGGCCCACATCAGGCTCTCCACTCAGTGGGGAGCCTGCTTCCTCCTCTCTCTCTCCTGCCTCTCTACCTACTTGTGATCTCTCTCTCTCTCCAATAAATAAATAAAATCTTAAAAAAAAAAATGAGAGTGTACTCCGCCATATACCTCAGGAACAACTTTGGGCAGAATCCCAGGCTGTGATTACCTAGGGAAGACTGGATGCTGGCCAAACAGCTCACAAATGCCCAGTCTGTGTCCGTGGAAACATCTTTTATTTTTTCTTAGTTTCTAATATTAAAAGATCTTTTTTTTTCCCCCTGGGTGTAAAAATCATTCATGGCTAAGAAGAAGTGGTCTATACATATGCAATGGAATATTATTCAGCCATAAAAGAATGAAATCTTGCCATTTGCAATGACATGGATGGATCTAGAGGGTATTATGCTAAGTGAAATAAGTCAGTCAGAGAAAGACAAATTCCATACAATCTCACTCATATGCAGAATTTAGGAAACAAAACAAACAAGCAAAGGGGAAAAAATAAGAAGGAGAGGAAGAGAGAGTAATGAGCCAGGGTGATGTAGGGAAGTGTTGATTCACTGTACTATACACCTGAAACTAACATCACACTGTATGTCAACTAACTGGAATTTAATTTTTTAAAAGATTTATTTACTTATTTGTCAGGGAGCAAGGAGAGAGCACAAGCAGGGGGAGCAGCAGGCAGAGAGAGAAGCAGACTCCCCACTGAGCAAGGATCCAGATGTGGAACTCGAGACCTGGGTCCGGGGATCATGACCTGAGCTGAAGGCAGATGCTTAACCGACTGAGCCACCTAGGCATCCCACTAACTGGAATTTATTTATTTAAAAAAATATTTTATTTATTTATTTGACACAGAGAGAGAGAGTGCACAAGCAGGAGGAGAAGGAGGGGAAGAAGCAGACTCATCAATGAGTGGGGAGGGTGATGTGGGGCTCGATCCCCAGGACCCTGGGATTATGACCTGAGCCAAAGGCAGACCCTTAACTGACTGAGCCACACAGACATCTCTACATTAACTGGAATTTAAATAAAAACTTTAAAAAATGATATATGGCCTATATAAAAATTATAAAAAATATTCAAGTAAAAATCACCTGAAATCTGTCTACATTGTGATAAATACCATTGGCATTTTTAAAATTAATTAATTAATTAATTAATTTAGAGTGAACAGGAGGGAGAGGGAGAAATAATCTGAAGCAGACTCTGTGCTAAGCACAGAGCCTGACATGGGGCTTGATCTCATGACTGCAAGGTCATGACCTGAGCTGAAACCAAGAGTCAGACACTTAACCAACTGAGCCACCCAGGTGCCTCCCACCTTTGGCATTTTTGATGATGCTTTCTTCAGGTCATTCTATGCATACAACCACATAGAGTAGGAATGTCGAATTATACATTAATGGGATGACAATATGCCTATTCCCTTATAACTAGCTTTGTTTTTCTTTCAACAATGTGTGGCGAGCATCTTCCAATCCAGTTATACTGATTTTAAAAGTTTTTAAGTGTTAAATGATTAAAGCTATATATGCTCATAATAAACATGCAAGTAACAGTGTCAAAGTTAGGAAAAATGAACATTCTCCCCCCATCTTCCTAATTCCACTCCCCAGGTAACTACTTTTAATTGTTTTGTGCATAATCTTCCAGATTTTGCAATATAAACATAAATTCTGTAAGTAGATGATTTTAGACACAAGTGGGATCACATGATGCACGTTGGTCTTCTGTGAGTTTTTTTCACTTGACTGTGTCTTGAACATCTTCCTGTGTCAGCACGTGTGTGTGTGTGTGTGTGTACTTAATCCTTTTAAGAACTGCAGAATATTCTACTGTAAAGATGAAACAGTTTGTTTAACCAGTGACTTCTCTTGATGGATATTTTGATTGTTTCCAATATTTTGATATATAACTGCCTTACTGAGTATTCTTTTATTCTTTTTTTATTCCTTTTTATCCTGTTATTCTTTTTTAAGCCTAATGTAGAGCTTGAATTCACGACCCTGAGATCAAGACCTGAACTGAGATCAAGAGTCAGATGCTTAACCGACTGAGTCACCCAAGCTCCTCATCACTGAATGTTCTAATAATATGTCCTGTTATACTTCTTTCATTGTTGCTAAAACATAAATTCCTAGAAGCAGACCAAAGGATATGCATGTTTAATTTTATTTGAAATCTTAGTATTTATTTATTTTTATTTTTTTTAAGATTTTATTTATTTATTGACAGAGATCACAAGTAGGCAGAAAGACAGGAAGAGAGAGAGAGGTGGAAGCAGGCTCCCTGCTGAGCAGAGAGCCGATGCAGGGCTTGATCCCAGGACCCTGGGATCATGACCTGAGCTGAAGGCAGAGGCTTTAACCCACTGAGCCACCCAGGTGTCCCAAAATCTTAGTATTTAATTTCATTTTGTAAGCAGTAATATTCAATGACTCAGCTATATTTCAATTATATTGAAATACTAGAATCTATTTAAACATGCTCCTGTTTTATGGTGACATTGTTTCTGTTTTTGCAATTACAAATAATACAATAAGCATTTTTATATTGTGAATCATCATCATATAAAATAATATCATTAGGAGAGATTCTTTTTTTTTTTAAAGATTTTATTTATTTATTTGACAGAGAGAGAGATCACAAGTAGACAGAGAGGCAGGCAGAGACAGAGAAGCAGGCTCCCCGATGAGCAGAGAGCCCGATGCGGGGCTCGATCCCAGGACCCTGAGATCATGACCTGAGCCGAAGGCAGAGGCTTAACCCACTGAGCCACCCAGGCACCCCCATTAGGAGAGATTCTTAAAGAAGTAATTACTGAGTGAAAAGTTTGGGTTTCTTAGGACTTAATTCATATTGCTAAAAATTGCTTTCCAGAAAGGTATATCAATTTATGTTCTGACCATCCAAATTCTACTGTTAGTAAAATTGAGGATGGACATCTTTTTACACATTTACTGGCCATCGATTTTTCTTTTGTGAATTGCCTGTTCATTTCTATCTATTTTTCTATTGGGTTGTTTGGCATTTCTTTGTATTTTTTTAGGAGTTCATGTATCTGCTGGCTCATTCATTGATCCAATAAACAAATATTTGATCACCTGCTATGTGTTAAATACTATTCTAGGTGCTGGAGGTGAATATGACAATGAGCAAAATAGACCAAAATTATACTCTAGTCAGGAGGAGGGGTGTAGGAAGTAAACAACTAGATGTCCGTTGGAAATAGTGCTATAAAAGCAAGCAAATAAACAAAGGTAGTAAGATAGAGAGTGTAAGAAATGCTATTTTATATGGATGGTCAGGGAAGGTCTCCCCTTGAACAGAAACCTGGAGTACATGAGGAAGCAAGCCATTCATATCTTCCTGGGAATGAGAACTTAAGGCAGAGGGCACAGTACATTCTTCATGAATTCTGGATATTGACTCTTTCCCAGAATATCTCTTGCCTTTTATGGTTGTTATAGTGTCTTGTACAGAAGTTTTAATATTGTTGAGATCAAACTTGTTGATCTCTTCATATTCATGATTTCTGGGTTTTATGAATAAGAACTTTTCTACCTCCAAATCATAGAAGTATTTTCATAGATTCACTTCTATTATTTTTATGCTTTGGATTTTAACAGCTTTGTTAAGGTATAATTCATGTATCATAAAATTCACCCATTTTGAATGTACAATCCAATGGTTTTTAGTAAACTTGGACTTGAATAATCATCCCCACTATCCAGTTTTAGAACTATACTTTGATTTTATTATATATAGCTTTTATTTACTTATTTATCTATCTATTTATTTGAGAGAGAGAGAGAGAGAGAGCACGCGCACATGTACAACTGAGGAGGAGGGCAGAGGGAGACACTCATCACACTCCCCCGTTGAGGGCTGAGCCCAACCTGGGGTTCAAGCCCATGATTCTGACTTCAATACTTGAGCTGAAATCAAGAGTCTAGCACTTAACCAACTGAGCCACCCAGGTGAACCTGTTATAAATAGTTTTTAATATGTCTAAGATTCATTTTAGCTTTTGGTGTGAAGTGAAAGACCTTAACATTTTTTTCCCTTCCCCATTGATTTGTTCTTTTTTTTTTTTTTAAGATTTTATTTGTTTATTTATTTGAGAGAGAGAGAGGGAGACATAGGGAGAGAGCACAAGTGGGGAGGGAGAAACAGACTCCATGCTGAGCCCCATGGGGCTCCATGTGGGCCTCAGTGTGGGCCTCCATCCCATCATGACCTGGGCCAAAGACAGATGCTTAACAGACTGAGCCACTCAGGCATCCCTCTCCACATTGATTTGAACTATCTGCCTTACCACATGCTCAACTTCCATATATCCATGGACCTATTCCTGTTCTCTTTGTTCCAGGGGTCTAAAAGAGACAGGGTTTTATTTAGTTCATGGAGTTTTCAAAATTTGGGGATTTCTCATAAAAGACTAGATTTTTGGCTTTTCTGGAAAAGCCAGAATATATAGCAACTATCTGCCAGAGGCCAGTAGGGACCACTCATTTTAGAAGGACATTGTTGCCTCCCCTTTTCCTTTCCTGGGAGGGGTCTTGTAATATAAACAGCAGGCATATATGGGGACTATTCCAGGCAAACTGGGGTAATGGTCACCATGCCTGCTGTCCCAGCATAATTAGTCTTTTTTCTCCTAAAAGTGTTTTGGTTTGGGTGATAAATGATAAGTCTATCTCCACCATGCCTTATAGCATCGTACCCAGCACTCCTCTTTCATTTATGTCACAATACCCCTTGCAGGAAAGGAAAAGGGGAGGCAAGAATGCAATCCTGACGCAGAGGTTTGCCAAAACAATGATTACATGGGCTCAGAGTAGAGGTGGGGAAAAATTAGGACAAGTTTCCTCTGACAAAGGATATGATGTCATAATTTACCGATCCCTTTCCCTTCAATTATTTCACTTAACTTCACAACAACCTACCCACTTAACACAACTTAGCCAGTCTGTTATCGTGCGTTTATTTGTGTATGGATTTTCTGTCCTCTGCAGTAACCTGCAGTCCAAAACAGGGACCTTGTTAAGTCTGTTCTGCTCTCCACTGTATTCACAGTGACTGGTTCCGGGCCTCTAAGAACTACTTACTGGCTGACTAGGCTCCCAGGAACTACTGATTGAATGAACTAACAAGGCAATTAAGAAGCAGAAAGCCTAGGTCCATCTGCTTGAATAAGGGGCGGAGAGAGGCAGGCAGGAATCAAGGGGCGGGGAGCGGGGGCGGTGGCCTGATTCCTGGACAGGAGCCCAGTATTTTTCCTAGCCAATTGGCTGTAACCTCCCCGAAACAGGCAAGAAATGGGAGAGTGCGCACGCAGGGACTTGTCTTTGACCTCGGGGGACCTCACCGAAATGCTGGATCCAGGGTCCCCAAAAGCAAGTGGCGCAGGAAACGCCACATCTCAATTTCGCACCTGCCCCGACTGAGAGCAAGACTACATATCCCAGGAGGCCCCGCGGCGCGTACGGTTCTGCCACGCGGCTTGCGCCTCCGCCGTCGGCCCGCTGGGGGCGCTGCGGCGACCCCTCCGCCGCCCCGTAGAAATCTCCGCGGCCCCGGGGCCGCTTGCTTCCTGTTTGTCGGACGAGGAGACATGGCGGCGGCGCCGGCGGCGGGGTCTGGGGCCGGCCGAGGGCGACGGGCAGCGGCAACGGTGGCGGCTTGGGGCGGATGGGGCGGCCGGCCGCGGCCCGGTAACATTCTGCTGCAGCTGCGGCAGGGCCAGCTGACCGGCCGGGGCCTGGTCCGGGCCGTGCAGGTACGAAGCCGGCCCGGAGGGGCGGGGCGGGGCGGACCGGGCGGGAGCTGGCGGGGGGCCGGAGAAGAGGCCTTTCCAGGCCGCCGCAGTACGGGCCCGACCCCTTTTAGCCGGCCGCGGGGCCTCCCTGCAGGCTGTCCGGTTGCTGTCAGCTGCCGCGGAGTGGTGGGCAGCCGCAGGCTACAGGCCCAGGTTAGGGGCCGAGCGGGCCTGGGCTGCATCGGGCATCGATGGCGTGTACGAGCCCTGGGCCCAGCTCCTGGATCCTCCCAACCCTGCGCCACGTCTGCACGTCTGGGGGACCCTGAGCGAGTTTGCTTTAGCTTCTAAGGGCCTCGAGTTTGTCCCCCGTGAATTGGGTGGTGGGTCATTATTGCAGTCCCCGAACGGTTCCTAAGCCTATCATAAATGTCATTCTCTCAGAGAGGCCTTTCCTTGACCCTACCCCCTACTCCACATCTAAAGTAGGTCCCCATTGTTATTCAGTCACAGCCCTGAATTCGTTTTGCTCACATTACTTTCTTAGTCTGTAATTACATATTTCTTTGTTGTCTACCCTTTTTCTCGCCTGTATCCCACGTTAGGCTGAGCTCCAAAGGGTGCAGTGTAGAGCGTCATGGTTAAGAGTGAGGACTTTGGAGTCAGGCCTGGATTCAAAGCCTTGCTTGAGCAAGTTATCTTTCGGTGCCTCAGTTTTCTCATTTGTGAAATGGAGATGATAATTAGTAACCTGCCTCTTAAGGTGCTGTGAGGATCAATGGAGACCGTTCTGTAAAGCGTTAAGTGCGTTTTTGTTGCTTAGTAAGGGTTGAAGGATAATCAGTTAGTTAATGGTATCTGGCTTATAATAGGCGCCCAATATATGATTAGTATTTTTTTGAATGAATGAAGGACATTGCTTTAGGGTAAGGCAGGATGGAAAGACCTAGGCTTCTCCCTCTGCTACCCCCCTTTCATTCCCACAACTTAGGTTACAAACACGCCTGGAAAACATTAGCTTAATTTAAAGACAACTTTAGCATGTAGAAACTTTTCGAAGGATGCAGAAGAAACTAATACAGTGGTTGGTGGGAATCAGTGGCAATTGGGTAGATGGGGGAGAGAATGGGAGTGAGATTTTTTGCATTGTGCTATATATATCTATATATAAACTTGAGCCATTTCAGTATTACTCATATACTTAAAAGGACAGAATAAAGATAAAAACCAGGTGGTCTCTGTGTTAACAGGTTATAGATGAAGAACCAGTTCTGGGTGAGCAGTATTTTCCTGAACATCAGATAATCGTAGTTGAGCAACTCTTTCCCCCTGCATTCTTCTCTATCTGTCTTAACATCCTGGAAAGACTTGCTCTTTAAACCAAAATGCCTTACCTAGCAGGGTTGTAGGGACATGCAGAAAGGGAGTTAATTCACCATCACTGAGCACATACTTCAGATCAAACATTGTGGAAGGTATTCAAACAGTGTCTTCATTTAATCTTCAGTCTTTTGAATGAGGTGTCAGGACTCCTGTTTCAATGCAGATGAGGAAACTGAGGCTCAGAAAATTTAGGTGATCTCTTACTAAACACCCGTCTTGCTTATCCTTTACATTCTGAGGTCAGTAGGGAGCCACAAAGGTCATTTGGCATAATAAATGAGACAATTTAGGACACTTAATTTGTTTCCAGTGATGGATGACTTGGAATGGGAGGAGATTGGAGAAGCTCACCAGATAGAAGGGTGCTAGAATATTCTTGAGCCTGGTTTAGGGTGAGTATTGTGGTAATCAGTAGTTGTATGCAGGTGTGGAAGCTCTTTCCAAGGTTAAGATGGAGAGATCTTCATAAAACTCTGGTCAGGATAAAGTGGGGAATTTCATCTTTCAAATGTATCCTTTCTTGGTGACTTTGCCTGATCTCTTCCTTGCTTCACATACCCCACTTTCCCCACATTATAGGTAAATTCTTTGCACACAAGCATTTCCATAGCACAGTAAGCATGTCCATTATGGCATATGGTATACTGGGAAAGACCAGCTTGAAAAAAAAATTTAAGTTGTTGTGAACACATAACATGAAGTTTCCCGTCTTACCCATTTTTTCCCAAGATTTTATTTATTTATTTGACAGGAAGAGAAATCACAAGTAGGCAGAGCAGCAGGCAGAGAGAGAGGGGGAAGCAGGCTCCCCGCTGAGCAGAGATTCCCAACGCAGGGCCTGATCCCAGGACCCCTAGATCATGACCTGAGCCAAAGACCAAGGCTTAACCCATTGAGCCACCCAGGCACCCCTGTTTTTCTTTTTTTAAAAGATTTTATTTATTTGACAGAGACACAGTGAGAGAGGGAACACAAGCAGGGAGTGTGGGAGAGGGAGACGCAGGCTACCCGCGGAGCAGGGAGCCCATTGCGGGGCTCTGTTCCAGGATCCTGGGATTATGACCTGAGCTGAAGGCAGATGCTTAATGACTGAGCCACCCAGGTGCCCCTCATCTTACCCATTTTTAAGTGTACAATTTGGTAGTATTAGGTGTGTTCACATTGTTGTGAATCAGAGCTCCAGTATCTTTTCGCCTTGCCTGTCTGAAACTCTATACCCATTAAACAAGTCCCCTCCCACCCCCTCGCCCCCAGCCCCTGGCAGCTACCATTCTACTTTTTGTTTCTATGAATTTGACTACTTTAGATACTTCGTGGAAGTGGAATCAAGCAGTATTTGTCTTTTTGTGACTGGCTTATTCCAATTAGCTTTTTTAGACCAATTAGTCCTCAAAGTTCACGTGTGTGGTAGCATGTAACAGGATTTCCTTGGAGAAGACCGTATTTTAAAGGAAGGTGGACCTAGATTGAACCCTAGTTCCCTCACTTACTAGTTGAGTGTCCTAGGTTATGTTAGTTAAACTTCCTGAAGCTCTGTTTCCTTATTTCTAATATGGCAATAATAATATCTATCTCATAGGGCTGTTTGGAGGATGAAGTGACATCATATGTCTAATAAGCTTGGTCAGGAGCGCCTGGGTAGCTCAGTGGGTTAAAGCCTCTGCCTTCGGCTCGGGTCATGATCCCAAGGTCCTGGGATTGAGCCCCATGTGAGGCTCTCTGCTCAGCAGGGGGCCTGCTTCCTCCTCTCTCTGCCTGCCTCCCTGCCTACTTGCGATCTCTGTCAAATAAATGAAATCTTTAAAAAAATAAAAAAATAAATAAAAAGCTTGGCCAGTGTGGGGCAGATAGTGGATGTTCGGTAAATAGTTGCGGTCAGCTTGTTAGACTGGGTTTCTTAAGGGACTTTGTGTCTGTAGAGCCTGGAAACATTGTCAGGCTCTTGATACCCAGGACTCAGAAGATTGTTTGAATTGAATCGTGAGGGCTCAGTCTTCCTTGTCCTCAATTCTGTCTCTACTCCTGAACAGTCTCAGGGTTTTAAAGAGTTCTAGAGTCAGATATCCTAGGTTTGAATCCCAGCTCTGGTACATACTTGCTGTCTGTGTTTGGGCAAGTTACTTAATCTCTATATGCTGCAGTTTCTTCATTTGTGAAATAGGGCTAATCATGAGACAGCCTATAAGACTGTGGTAAGGATCAAGTGAGTTTGTATATATAAAGCACTTAAAGTGGTGTTTTAAAACGTAGTAAGCATGCTGTGAAGTTTAGCGAGTATTGTTTAACAAATTCTCTATATTCTGATGGATCCTAAATCTATATTTCCATCCAGATTTCTCCCATTAGCTCCAGATGGGTATATCCAGATATCTTCTCAACACCTGCACTTAGATGTCTAGTGGGCATCTCAAACTTAATATAAAATTCCTGATTCCTTAATTCCTCCTTCACCAAACCTGATCATCCCCAAGTCTTCCCCATTTCCCTACATGGGATTTAGGAGAAGTCTGGGAGAAGACTCCAGACTGCATGATTTAGAACGGGCCTGTGCTCTGTGGATTTTTGTGTATTTTCTTTTCTCCCATTTAATTTGTCCTCTATCAGGGTAGCAAAGTAATGCTAGTGCAATGCTCTAGTGTTTACAGAGCCTGCGTACGTTTATCAGCACGTTTGATCCTTACAGCAAATCAGATCTTACAAATCCCTTGCTTAAAGCCCTCCAGTGGCATCGCTCTGCAGTTACATTCCTTACGATGGGTGGGTACACAGGACCTGCGTGATCAGTAGGAGTTGAGGGAAGGGGATAGACTAGGCAAACCCTAGATTCAAGGCAGAGTAACTCAGACAGATTGTGTCCCACCACCCCTAGAGCTTGTCCTTCAGTATGGCAATCTGGTGACAAACTAGGTTATGGCATCCTTGTTCTACTTCCCAAATGCTAATCATTGCTTCCTTCATGATTATTGGCATATGTAATTTCTACCCGAACGTTACTTACCTCATACTTTAGATTGACCCCCCCCTTGTTTTTTCTTTTTTTTAAGATTTCATTGAGCACAGTTGTTTTGACCTCATCATCCTAAGCATTAGTATTTGTGAAACCTAGGGGTTTAAGTCAAATACAGTCTTCCTTTGCCTGTCAAGGGTAATTTGGTATTGAAAAACCCCTGGATATGATAACTTCTCATAAATTAAAAATAGAAATACTATTCATTTTATCAAGAAGTTTTTGTATTTATAAACCATAAGATTCACTCCTAATGGATATTAAAACAAATCCCATTAAAGTGGACACAAGTATTCCTTGGTTAACAGTTATAATCAGAATAACCTTGGGGCCCCTGAGTGGCTCAGGTCTGCCTTCGACTCCTGTCATGATCCCAGAGTCCTGGGATCGAGTCCTGCATCGGTCACCTTGCTTGGCTGTGAGCCTGCTTCTCCCTGGCCTATTCTGCCTGCTGCTCCTCTGCTTGTGCTCTCTCTGTCTCTGACAAATGAATAAATAAAATCTTTTTTAAAAAGTTAAAGAATAACCTAACAAAGTATTTTATTTTCATGAATTATTTTTTAAGACAGCTATTTACTTGAATTTAATATGATATTATAAGACATAAGGTATCTTACACTTAGGACTATGGTGCCTGGCTCAGTCATCTTCCTTTGGCTCAGGTCATGATCCCAGGGTCCTGGGATCAAGTAACGCATTGGGCTCCTGCTCAACGGGGAGTCTGCTTCGCCCTCTACCCGCCCCCCCTCCCCTGGCTCATGTGCTGTCTCTTTCTAAAAAAATGAATTTTAAAAAAGATATCTTACACTTAGGACTAAACAAATAAGATACACATTTATGTTTATGAAATTCAGCCTTTATTTAAAAAGAAAAGCAGTAAAGACAAATAAGTCAATGAAAACTGAGTGTCTGGAAATGCCACATCCACTGAACAGGTTGACAGCTTAGGCAGCATGATGTAAGAGATTATCACTGCTATAAACTGTCAAACCACAAGTACTCCAAGAGAAGAAACCCATACAACTCCTGCCAGTAATTCAGCTTTGAAGATGACTGGATTGGTGGCTCTTTCATCATAGTAATCAGCTGTTCACAAGGAAAACAAAATCCAAATGATTATTTTTAAATGGGAGTAAATGCCTTGTAAGACAATGTAGATGTGGTAAAAGAAATTCCTTGAGTAGTTGAATATTTGGACTATGATAGGGAAGCTCTCTGGGTATCATGAGCCTTGTAACTAAAAACAGCTATGCCCTGCCCCACTCTTTGCCCCCAAATTCTGCCCTCCCCACACAACCACTGCCCACACTGTAGCTGCTTTTTTTGCAGGGGAAGGGTCCTGCAGGAAACAGGATAGCCAGTATTTCTTTTTCTTTTTCTTTTTTTTTTTAAGATTTTATTTATTTATTTGACAAACAAAGATCACAAGTAGGCAGAAGAGGCAGGCAGAGAGAGAGGGAGAAGCAGGCTCCCTGCTGAGCAGAGAGCATGATGCAGGGCTCGATCCCAGGACCCTGGGATCATGACCTGAGTTGAAGGCAGAGGCTTAACCCACTGAGCCACCCAGGCTCCCCAATAGCCAGTATTTCTAAGTAATATGTTTTTAAGGCTATTTCTTGACTTCAGTTTTAGACATTATCTGTTTTCTTCCCTTGTAAACTAGGATTTAATTCACAACATGCTATGCCACATGTTTCTTTTTGATTCTTCTAATGTAGTTAAGTCACAATTTGGGCTATTGGTGTTAAATATTTATATGATCATGATGATATCATTGGTTATAGTAGAGCCATATAGTGTATGACAGTATATGCTTTATATATTTTTTTGTTTCCTTTTGAGTTAAAAGCCGCTGTCCCCCTCCCCATTGTTTGAATTGAGTTATAAATATAGAATTCACCCTATTTAGTGTATAGACGCATACTTTGTTTTGTTGTGCTTTGTCTGTTGTGCTCATGGATACTGCATTTTTGCAAAATTGAAGGTTTCTAATAACCTTGCATCAAAGAAGTCTATTGGTGCCATTCTCCAACAGCATTTGCTTACTTGGTGTCTCTGTCACATTTTGGTAATGTTCACAGTATTTCAAACTTCTATTATTATTATTATAATATAGTGATCTGTGAAAGATCAGATGATAGCATTTTTTAGCAATAAAGTATTTTTTACTTTATTCTTTAATGAAGACATGTACATTTTTTAGACATAATCTCACACCTAATTGACTACAGTATAATGTAAACATAACTTTTACATGCACTGGAAAACCGAAGAATTCATTTGACTCACTTTATTGTGATGGTCTGGAACCCACAATGTCTCCGAGGTATGCCAGTTAGTTCTATGAGTTTTAACAAATGCAGTTGTGTGACCACCACTAGGGTTAGGATATAGAAAATATCCTTGTAGTAGTTAACCCCTTCCCTAGCCCTATCCTCTAGCAATTGCTCATCTGTTTACTGTCCTATTCCTATACTCTTTTACACATTCTCATTGCAATGGAACTGAACCATATGTAGCCTTTGGGTCTGGCTTCTTTCACTAGAATAATGTCATTCTTTTAAAATTTGCTTTGGTTTTTGTGTGCTTATAATTTAGTCCCAATTCTAAAACTTTCTTTTCTTTTTTTCTTTCTTTCTTTCTTTTTTTTTTTTTAAAGATTTTATTTATTTGACAGAGAGGAGAGACAGCCAGAGAGGGAACACAAGCAGGGGGAGTGGGAGAGGAAAAGCAGGCTTCCCACAGAGCATGGAGCCTGATGCGGGGCTCCATCCCAGGATCCTGGGATTGTGACCTAAGCTGAAGGCGGACTCTTAACCAACTGAGCCATCCAGGCATCCCTAAAACTTTCTTTTTTAAAAGAAATCCTTCTTGGAATACTCCATCTTCCTTCAATTTGGATTAGTTCCTTGCTAGGACAGCTATACATCTGAGTTCTTGGGATTTCCCTTCACCAAATTCAGGGTGTTTTATTTTTATTATGTTTTAGATCCTTTGTTTCATGAATCCTGTCTTTCTTGGGGGAGTGCATTCTCTAGTAGCCTCCTAAGAAAGAGTACGTGAGAGGTGGCTTTTTTTTTTTTTTAAGCTTGCATGTTTGAAAATGTCTTTTATTCTTATACTGGTATATTAAGTTTAGCAGGATATAGAATTCTAAGTTGGAAGTTATTTTCCCTTAAATTTTTTAATGGTGTTATTCCATTGTCTTTAAGCATTTGGTGTAAATGTTGAGAGGTTCTATTCTGATTTCCATTCCTCAATATATGACCTATTTTCCCATCTTTCACCCCCTCAAAGCTTTTAGGATCATCTCTTTCTGGCATTCTGAAATTTAATCACGGTGAGAGCCTTTCTTTTTTATTCATTGTGCTGGACATTTTGTGTAAGTACACATTAAAATGTGTGACAAAAAATAAATATGTAACAACTATTAAATAGCCATGTCCATCACCTGGCATTAATTTCCTCTGAAAAATACACTGTTCTCTTAGGGTCCTATTTTTATTTTTTAATTTTTAAACTTTTTAAAGGCCCTCCTATTTTTTAAAAGCCATTTTCTCTCCTATGATTATGTTGGCTGTGATTGCTTTAGAGAACTTTATGGAATGGGGAGAGTTGAGTTGGTTCTGAATGAGAGAATGTGAACAGAGTTGGAGAGAGATTTCTGGCACTAAGAACACCAGTGAGAAAGTCTTGCTAATTGGCCATTGGAAGACAGCGAAGAGACGATGAAATGGTTGT
Organism: Lutra lutra; assembly: GCF_902655055.1. Taxonomy (NCBI): domain Eukaryota; kingdom Metazoa; phylum Chordata; class Mammalia; order Carnivora; family Mustelidae; genus Lutra; species Lutra lutra. The sequence continues at coordinate 120,468,360 of NC_062286.1, read as the reverse complement.
ATGGGAGATAGTGGGAGACAAGTATAGATACGTTGGGAATAGGAAGGAGAAGGTAATTAATATTTATTGAGCATCTACTGGTGCCATTGTGCAGAGACCTGTTTGTTTATTAAATATTTGACCTATAAAAACCTATATAGTAACGCCCCACAATATTACAACACCCACGTACCTACTACCAAACTTAAGACAGTACCAGTATATTTAATGTCCTTTCATCTCATTCCCTCCTCACCAGAGGTAATATGTGTTTTGAATGGATAACATATGCACATACACACATGGGTTACAGAGAAAATTTCAAGTCTCCCTGCAAATAACCCACTATCACCTCTGCTAGCGCCCTCCAGTTCTACTCCCAGAGGCAGCTATGATTATTGATTACTTACATATCTATCTACAGACATGTTAAATTCAGAAAAGCAAATGTGTCTTTGTAACTTTTTTTTTCTTATGCAAGTGGTATAATGTACATACTTTTGTGCATTTATCTTTTTTCACTTGAAAATTTATCATAGAGATCCTTCCATAATCAGTACGTACAAATCTATTTTGTTTCAGGCCTTTAAAAAACTTACTGTGTTGAAATATAACATACAAATAAAAATGCACCAAAAATATGTGTACAGCTCAATGAAGAGTAATAAACCATCAGCTATGTAGCAGCCAACCAGATCATCTCTATATCTCTAGTCTACAGCTCTTTTCCTCCTCTCCAAATGAAATTACTAGCCTGACTTCTAACATTGTACTTAAGTGTACTAGTTTTTATGCTTTATATAAATAGAATTAAACAGTATGTACTGAATCTGCTTCCTTTCAATCAATATTTATTAGATTCATGCTGTTGGTGAAGCTGTAGTTCATTAATTTTTATTGCTATATAGTTAACCACAATTCATTCTACCTTTGATGAGCATCTGAGATCTTTCCAGTTTGGGGCTTTTATGTGTACCGCTTATATGAGTATTCTTGTACGTGTCTTCTGATGCATATATGCACAATTTTGGGGGGGTATATACTTAGAAGTAGAATTGCTGGGTTATAGGATATGCATACGTGCAACACTGGTAGCTATTACTGAACACTTTCCCGAGTGGTTGTAACTAGTTTTACATTCTCACCAGCAGTGTATGAGCGTTCTTGTTTCATGTTCTCACTAATCCATGTGTGGTGTGGCCCGTCTTCTTAAATTTGGCCATTCTGGTATTTGTGTATTGGCATCTCATTATGGTTTTGGTTTGTGTTTTCCTCATGACTAATGAAGTTAGGCACCTTTTCAGGAGTCCGTTGGCTATTCAAGCATCCTCTTTTGTGGATGGCCTATTCAGATCTTTTGCATATTTTTCCTCTATCGGGTTTTTTTTTTTTTTCCCTTCTTATTGATTTGAACTTCTTTTCATTTCCTGGGTATGAGCCTTTATAATGATGTTTTATAAATATTTCTCTCATTTGGTAGCTTCCCTTTTTAGTCTATAAAAAGATCTTTTGATGAACACAAGTGCTTAATTTTAATACAGCTCATTGTATCACTCTTTTCCTTTATGGTTAGTGCTTTTAGTATTCAATTTAAGAACTTTTTGCCTACCCTAAGGATCATGAAGAAATTCTGTTTATTTTCTAGAAGCTTTGTTGTTCTATCTTTTACATTCAAATATATGTTCCATTAGGAATTTATTTTTGGATGTGGTGTAAGCTTGTTCATAAAGATATCCAGTTGACTGCATATTATTTGTTGAAAAGTTGCTTATTACTCCAGTGCTCTGTGGGATCTGTTCTCATGTCAGTTTCCTGTCTTTTTCCCCCTCCCACTGGTCTGTTTAGCCTTGTGCTGGTACCACTTCGTTTTATTTTCTGTAACTTTGTGTGTGTTGATTTTGACTATAGTGTGTTGAATAGGAGTGGCTTTTCCTGCTTAGTTATCTTCAAGAGTTCCTTGGCTCTTCCTAGCCCTTTGCCATTTGCATATACATTTTAGAATGAGTTTGTACATTTTTACTTTTTTTTTTTTAAGAGTTATTTATTTATTTGACAGAGGTCACAAGTAGGCATGAGAGGCAGGCAGAGAAAGGGGGGAAGCAGGCTCTCTGCTGAGCAGAGAGCCGGACTGGGGGTCAGTCCCAGGACCCTGAGATCGTGACCTGAGCCAAAGCCAGCGGCCTAACCCACTGAGCCACCCAGGCGCCCCTCTCCTTTCCAATCTTATATTTTTTTCTATTTCTTGCCTAACTGTGCTGAGTTGAAGTGGCATGTTCCTGATCTAAGAAGGAAAGCCTTAAACATTTCACCATTAAGTATGATGTTTGCTTTAGGTTTTCTGTAGATAACCATTATTTGTTCACTTCTTTTTTCAGTTTATGATACTGCATTTTACAAAATGCTTTTTCTGCATCAATAGAGATGTTCATATAATTGTTTTTATGTTTTTTGTGTGATGAATTACCTATTTTTCCTTTGTTTACTTGTTTTTTAGAGGTCTTATCTATGAAATCATTGCCTACTCTAAGGTTATGAAATCTATGCCTATGTTTTCCTCTTAAAGTTTCATAGTTATAGCTCTTACATTTGGGTCTTTGATCCATTTTGAGTTAGTTTCTGTCTATGGTATGTGTAAAGGAGCCCATCTTCACTCTTTTGCTTGTGGATACCATTTGTCCCAGCAGTATTTGTTAAAAAGACTTTTTCCCCCCTCATTGAATTGTGTTGATACTATGGTCAAAAATCAGTTGACCATAAATGTAGGGATGTAATTTTGGAATCTCAGTTCTATTCCACTGATCTAGTTGTCTATCCTTACCTGATTATTATAAGCTTGTAATAAACTTAGAAGTCGGAAAGTGTGATTCTTCCAACTTTGTTCTCTTCCCTCAAGTTTATTTTGGCCATCCTGGGTTCCTTGCATTTCCATATGAATTTTAGTATCAGGTTGTCTATTTCTTCAATGAAGCCACCTGGGATTATGATAGAAACTGCATTGACTCTATGTAGGAAGTATTGCCATTTTAGCAATATTAAGTCTTCCAGTCTATGAACATGGATGGCTTTCCATTTATTTAGACTTCCTCTAATTTCTTTCAATGATATTTTGTAGTTTCATTTTATAACTCTTATATTCCTTTTGTTAAATTTATTCCTAAGTGTTTTATTATTTTTGGTTTCATTATAAATGGGACTGTTTTCTTAATTTCCTTTTTGGATTGTCTGTTGTAAGTGTATAGACATTTAGCTAATTTTTGTATATCGATTTTTATCCTGCAACCTTACTGAACTCATTTGTCAGCTCTAGTAGTTTTATATGTAGGTTCCATAATGTACTCTATATACAAGATCATAGGATGGCAAATATAGTTTTTCTTCTTTTCCATCTGGATGCCTTTATTTTTTTCTTACCTAATTGCTCTGGCCTGAATTACTAGTACAATGTTAAATAGAAGTGGTGATGATCAACATCTTTGTCTTTTTCCTGATCTTAGTGAGAAAGTATTCAGGCTTTCACTGTTAATTATGATGATAGTTGTGGGTTTTTGTTAAATGCCCTTTAACAGGTTGATTAGATTGATTAATTTTCATATGTTGAACCAACCTTGAATTCCTGGAATATACCTTGCTTGGTCATGGTGTATAATCCTTTTTACATGTTGCTGGATTTGGTTTGGTAGGGTTTTGCTAGGGATTTTTGTGTCTGTATCCATCAGAGATATTGGTCAGTAGTTTTCTTTTGACATCTTTGTCAGAGTTTGGTATCAGGATAACAGAATGAGTTGGGAAGTGTCCCCTTTTCTGTTTTATGGAAGAGTCTGTGAAGAATTTTTAGTTTCTTTAAAAGTTTCGTAGAGGGTTCCTGGTGGCTCAGTTGGTTAAGCGACTGCGTTCAGCCCAGCTCATGATCCTGGAGTCCTGGGATAGAGTCCAGCATCAGCCTCCCTGCTCAGCAGGGAGTCTACATCTTCCTCTGACCCTCTCCTATCTTGTGCTGTCTCACTTTCTCATTCTCTCTCTCTCAAATAAATAAATAAAATCTTAAAAAAAAAAATAAAATGGGGTGCCTGGGTGGCTCAGTGGGTTAAAGCCTCTGTCTTCAGCTTGGGTCATGATCTTGGGGTCCTGGGATCAAGCCCTGCATTGGGCTCTCTGCTCAGTGGGGATCCTGCTTTCCCTCCCCGCCGCCTGCCTCTCTGCCTACTTGTGATCTCTGTCAAATAAATTAAAAAATCTTGAAAAAAAAATAAATGTTTTATAGAATTCACCAGTGAAGCATTGGTTTTGGGCACACTTTTTTTTTGTGGGTAGTTTTCTTTTTTCTTATTAAACCAGTGATTCACCTCTTCTTGAGTCCATTTCAGTGTTTTGTGTCTTTCTAGGAGTTTGTCCATTTCATCTAGGTTATGTAATTTGTTGGCACATAATTGTTACTACTACTTCATTATAAACCTTTTTATTTCTGTATTATTGGTAGTAATGTCCCTCTTTCATTCCTGAGTTTAGTTATTTGAGTCAGTGTTAAGTTGGTCACCATAACTGAAGTTTTAATTTTGTTGCTCTTTTAAAGAACCAACTTTTGGTTTTGTTGATTTTTCTTGATTATTTTTCTACTCTCCATATCATTTATTTTTGTAGTAGTATTTATTTCCTTGTGCTTGTTTGGGGTTTGGTTTATGCTATTCTAGTTTCTCATGGTGAAAGTTAATTTATCTGAGACATTTTTCCTTTTTAGTATAAATGTACATACCTTTAAATTTGTAAACGCCACTTTTGCTGAGTCCCATGAAACCATGTTTTTCTTTTTCTTTTTTTCCTTTTAAGAAAAAGAAAAATGGTTTCCCATTGTTTTTGGACTTGCCTTGATTTGAACTGGCTTGAATGATAGGAAATTGCTGATATTCAGTCTTTTTTTTTTTTAACCTACAGAAATAGTAATGCCTTTGGTTCACCCAAACACAGATTATTCTTACAAACATTTCATTATCTCTCTATTACTTCTGTATTATCTTATTTTTCCAATCTGAGAAAACAGGCTCAGGAAGGATAATGGGATTCGTCCAAAATCATAGAACTGATATGCGCCAGGATAGACTAAGATGTTATTGAAGACCTGCATGTCCTGTAATAGCAGTCATAAGATGCTTTTGATCTGATCGAGGGACAAGTGTATGTGAAAATAATTCACATCCGGCCCCTGGTTAATGATAACGTCATAAGAGTATTAGTGGAACTGTGCCATAGTTGATTAATGAACCTGTCATTAGACTAGAAGGTTATTGCTTATTTCTTCATACATTTACTGAGTCTCTGTTCTGTGCCCGGCATTCTTTAAGAGAGAGAAGGTGGGCACGATAAATGCAGCCTAGTACCTACTCTGAAGGTGCTTGTGGTCTACAGGAGGAGAGGAACAAGTGAGTCAGTAATTATGATGTTAAGATAAAGCCCCAGAGGAGGGGCACTTACTCACTTAGAAAGGAAGAGGGGAGCAGGGGTACTTGGGTGGCTCAGTGGGTTGAGCATCCAACTCAGACCCTGATCTCAGGGCTGAGGTCATGGTCTCAGGATCATGGGATTGAGCCCTGCATCAGGCCCAATGTCAGGCTTCATGCTCAGTGTGGAGTCTGCTTGAGAGTTTTTCCTCCTCCCCCCACCCCCTGCTCCCCTCCCCCCCGCTCCTAGTGTGCATGTGTGCATGCACTTTCTCGCTCTCTCTCAAATAAATTAATTAAATCTTTTAAAAAGAAAGAAAAAGGAGAGAGGGGAAGACCCAACAAGGAACATTTCTGGTTATTTGTCTCACACTTTGAAGAAGGAGAAGGAGCTTTCCAGGTTACGACAGAGGACATTTTAGGCAAGGAAGAATATGTGCAGAGAGATGTAGAGAACATGTGTGTTTGGAGCCCGAAGTGTGCACTGGGAAAGAGATGAAGCTAGAGAGGAGGGTCGGTAATAGGATGCAAAGGCTGCTGTGTCGCAAGGCGAGGAGCAGGACTTTTCACTTGTAGGCTGTTGGGGAGCTTCTGAAGGTTTCTAGAAAGAGACCTTTGAATTATTTCTCCTGAGTATGTTTAGGAGGCAGCTGCATGCCTTTGCCACGCATGCTAGTCGTTCTGTCCTCATCAGCGAAATGTTCCTTTTTCTTTTGCTTCACAGTTCACAGAGACGTTTTTGGCAGAGAGAGACAAACAGTCCAAATGGAGTGGGATTCCTCAGCTGCTCCTGAAGCTGTATGCAACCAGCCACCTCCACAGTGACTTCATTGAGTGCCAAAACATCCTCAAGGTAACTGTTAGGGGCCTTGGAAAGGCTGCATTCAAAGCCTCCAGCTGACGCAGATGTCTGTTTTTCTCTCCTTCAGTCTGCTTTTTATTTTTTTTAAAGATTTTATTTGTTTATTTGACAGACAAAGATCACAAGTAGGCGAGAGGCAGGCAGAGAGAGAGGAAGGGAAGCAGGCTCCCTGCTGAGCAGAGCCAGATGCAGGGCTTGATCCTAGGACCCTGGGATCATGACCTGAGCTGAAGGCAGAGGCTTTAACCCACTGAGCCACCCAGGCGCCCCCTTCAGTCTGCTTTTAAAAATAGCCTGTTTTTATTGTTTAAGCTGTAGAAAATTTGGAAAGTTCAGAAAAATTACAAAGAAGAAAATAAAAATCAACTATAATCCCACTGCCCAGAGATAATCACCATTAAGTTCCCTGTGTCTGCCCTCCTGGGCTTTATTCACACTTGTTTTGTGGCAGTGCTTGCTTAATTTGGGAGGCCGACCCTATGTCCTGGGATTGGGATGACCTTCTTTTTGAGAAAGATTTTTAAAACTCCCATACTGCTAAAGGTTCAGGGAAGTGACTTTGTGGTTGTTGATCCATTATGACCAACATAAGAAGATGAAGGAACTGGGATTGATGGTTGGGAGAGGGATGGAAGAGTACAGAGAGATGCTAAGGCACTTGTTCTCAAACTTGAGTGTGCATCAGAATCACCTGGAAGGCCCATGTGCTTATCCGGAGTTTATGGTTCACTAGGTCTCGAGTTACTGTATCCAAACTTTAGCATCAGGGGTGGGTCCAAATTTGAATTTAGGTGACCAATACTAGTTGCAGTTAAAACTCATGCGAGTTACAGTTGATTGTAATGAAACTTGATATAATGTTCTTTGGAAGTAAAGTTTTGATTATCATATAAGTCATTCTAAAATACAGTAGGCGGCAAATGAGCTTTACCTTTAAGAAGAGATGTTTTGTCTGTACAACTTTTCTGTAAATTTAAAATCATTTCCAAATAAGTTTATTTAATTAAAAAAAGGTGTTTTGTATTCTTGGTATTATAGTCTGAATGGGACAGAAATAGTTACAGTGTTTTACACTTTGAAAACTCTGTGCAAAAAATTTTACATTACACATGATTCCTGCAAAATCTCTGAGATACGGGGTAGAAGGAAGAGAGAAATTAAGGTTTGTGAGTACTTGCTGTGCGGTCACTATTTCTTTCTTCATCCAACACATGCTTCTTTGAAGCCTCTGTAGCAGGCTTATTTAATTCTTATGTAACTCTATGACACAGGTGGTCTACTTACTTGTTTTAGTCCAGAATACTTCTGATTGTGAATGACAGTAGCCCACTCAGACTAGCAAAAAAGATCCTTTATTGTCTCACAAACTGGAGAGCACATGTGTGAATTCAGGGTCTAAACAGGGTTAAGCTATCCTTTTCTTACCTTGACATCTGCGTGTGGTCTTATCTTGCTCCGTGTGATCACAGTGCTAAGGGGACATTTCTACAACTTGGGCCAGCCACTGAGGTGAGGGAATGAGAGACTGTTGGCAAGGCCTGGTCACCTGCTCCTGGGGCTCACACTGAGGTGCTTGGTGGCAGCCCCAACAGAACTCTGTGGAAAGTGGGGAGGGGCCTTTCCCCCAAGGAACTGGGGCTTTTACTTGAAGAAGAGAAAATGAGATAGTGGGCAGGCAAACCCAGATGTCTTCTATAATTCCCCTTTTCAGTTGAAAGAACAGCCTCAGCAGTAACCAACCCATCCAAAGCCTGTGGCTATCACATGATAAGCCCAGAACTGTCTTCCTCCTAAGACCAGCTTGAACTGTACCGTGTTGCCAGCAGGAATCACATCCTAGTTTCATAGTTGAGAAAAATGAGACCTGGGGAAAGTGGTTCAGTCTCTCGGAAGTGGTTCAGTCACTAATTACGTGAGCCTGGGCAACTTTGTGATTTTGCTTTCCCATATAATATGGGTAAAACTATATTCACATCATTGAATTATTTTAAGGATTAGATGGGCTGAAGTATCAAAGCCTGGTGCCCAACATAAAACCGGTTGTCTATAAGAGTTCTGCTTTTTCCTGGTATGTGGTGCCTGGACCAGCAGCATCAGGAGCCCTTGGCAGGCTGTTGTAAATGCACATTCTCAGGCCCACTCCATGCCTACTGAATCGAAACTCTGCCCATGGGACTCAGCAGGAGGGATTTTAACAAGACCTTCCAAGTGATTCTGATGTTCACCACTGTGTGAGAACTACTGCCCTCGACCATTTTGTTCCTTCTTCCCTCAAGATCCCTGAAGAGAGAGCATAAGAGTAGGGTCCTGGGTTCTTCCCACACTCTGTTTCACCCCAAATAGTTACTTTTTCTTCTCTAAGTGCAAACTCTGGAACCAGACTTCCGACATTTAAATCCTGGCCCTGTCACTTAGCAGCTGTGTGACCTTGACAACTTCTTTGTATCTCAGTTTGCTTATCTATAAAATTGGGGTGATAAATTATTGTTATCTTGTAGGTTTGTGAGGATTAAAAGGGGTCAGGCATGAAGTACTTAGAACCATACCTGGTACGTAATCATTAAGCACGTGAACTATTGTTACTACTTAAATGTTGATCATCATATTAGCTTTTCTCTAAGATTATTATCTTTTTCTGTTGTTGTCGCTGGGGGCTATCTTTGGGCTCATGGGCATTCAGGTTGTGACTAAAATGCAAACTGTTGTTTTGGTGTGTGGTTCCTCTTGGATACTAAAACTGAAAGTCTCTCTGTATACTTTTTTTAAATTAGGAAATTTCTCCTCTTCTCTCCATGGAGGCTATGGCATTTGTTACTGAAGAGAGGAAACTTACCCAAGAAACCACTTATCCAAATACTTATATTTTCGACCTGTTTGGAGGTGTTGATGTAAGTAGTTATTCATTACTACTACTGCTTAATGGCTTGAGTATTTAATTCTTAAAATGGGAGAAGTGAGACATTGTGGAATTTACAGCAAACAGTTCAGAATTTTAATCTTTAGAAGTTCAGGGGCACTCACCTCTGTTGAAGCACCATAGCTTTTACGTGAGAAGAATTGATTTATTTGAGTTGATAATATTTCCGCTTTTTTTTTTTTTTTTTTAAGGCACAAGTGAAAGGTGTGTCTCCTATCCCTCATCCCCTCCTCAGAGGCAGCTGTGATTTCTAGTTTTTCTGTGTTCCTCCAGAGATGTTCTGTGGTAATGTGTGTGTGTATAAAATAACCCCACTATCCTCACCTTAGGTTTATTTTCTCCCCACACAGAGGTGGCATAACCCGTATACAGATAGCGTTGCTCTGTACCTTGCTTTTTTCATGTAATTCTCTAGCTTGGGGATAGATTCAGTATATGTAAATCTGCCTCATTATTTTAAATAGCTATATAGTATTTCCTGGTATAATTGTACCATAATTTATTTTCCCCAGGCCCCAACTGATGGGCATGTAGAGTTTTCTCACACCTTTGTTTTTACAGTAAAGGCTTTTATACATGGGAGTATATACGTATGGGACCAAAATATATGTGTGCTTTATTGTTTATAAACTCATTAATTATATACCTAAGAGGTTTTATCAGCTTACATCCCCAGTAACAAAGTGTAAGAGTGTCTGTTGCTCCACACCATCACCAACACAGTGTATATGTGTGTGTCTTTATGGACTGTGTTATTGAAGTCTGGCTGGTATAAAAGTACACCAGTGATTATCACAAAGTAACTTCACCTTTGTCACTGCCACCCAAATCATGAAATGGAACATTATCGGCTCCCAGTAGCCTCCTTTACCTAATGGTACATTTTAAGTAAATTTTAAGTATTAACTAAGTAGATAAGAGAAAAATGGTATTTCTTTAGTTTCTTAAAAAGGTTTATTGAGATATAGTTCACATACCATACAGTTTACCCATTTAAAGTATGCAATTCAGTGGTTTTTGGTAAATTCATTGATATGTGCAACCACCAGCACAGTCAATTTTAGGATATTTTTATCACCCCAGGAAAAACTCCTTATGTTTTAGCTATCACTCTCCTACACACCCTTATCATAGGTAACTTTTACTCTGTTTTCCCTCTCTATAGATATCCCTGTTCTGGACATTTCATCTGAATGGAATCATGTAATATGTGGTCTTCTGTTACTGACTTCTTTTACTTAGCTTAATGTTTTTGAGTTCATCTATGTTGTAGCATGTATCAGTACTTTATTCCTTTTTATGGCTGAAGAATATTCCATTGAATGGATATACCACATTTTGTATATGTTTGTCAGTGATGGACTTTTGGGCTTCCACCTTTTAGCTGTTGAGAATAATGCTGCTCTGAATGTCCACAATAGCCAAACTATGGAAAGAACCTAGATGTCCGTCAACAGATGAATGAATAAAGAAGATGTGGTGTATATATACACAACGGAATACTATGCAGCCATCAAAAGAAATGAAATCCTGCCATTTGCAGTGATGTGGATGGAACTAGAGGGTATTATGCTGAGTGAAATAAGTCAATCAGAGAAAGACATTACATGATCTCCCTGATAGGAGGAATTTGAGGCAGGGTGGGGCATGGTGGGAGTAGGGAAGGAAAAAATGAAACAAGATGGGATTGTGAGGGAGACAAACCATAAGAGACTTTTAATCTCACAAAACAAACTGAGGATTGTTGGTGGTGGGAGGGGAGGGATAGGGTGGCTGGGTTATGGACACTGGGGAGGGTATATGCTACGGTGAGTGCTGTGAAATGTGTAAGCCTGATGATTCACAGACCTGTACCCCTTGGGCAAATAATACATCATATGTTAATAAAAATAATTAAAAAAAATAATACTGCTCTTAACTTCGTGTCCCCCTTGGTATGCACCAAGGACACTTTTTTTTATTAATTTGGGGTGTATACCTGTAAGTGGGTTTGCTGGGTCATATGGTAACTCTTAAGTTTATTCTTTTGAGGACTCTTTAGACTGTTTTCCAAAGCACCTGCACTCTTTTACATGCCCACCTATGGTGTATGCAGGTTCTTATTTTTCCACATCCTTGTCAACATCTGTTGTTACCTGTGTTTTGGTTATAGCCATCCTCGCGAGTGTGTATCTCACTGTGCTTTTGATACGGGTTGTCTGGATGGCTAATGGTGCTGGGCATCTTTTTATGTGCCCACAGGTCATCTGTAGGTCTTCCTTGGAACATAGGAATGTATTTTTTTTTTAAATTTATTTCTTTATTTCAGAGAGGGTTCACACTTCGTGGTGGGGGAGAGGCAGAGGGAGAGACTCTTCAAGCAGACTCCCTGCTGAGCGCAGAGCCTGACGAGCTTGATTTCACAACCCCGAGATCACGACCTGAGCCAAAATCAGAGTCGGCCACTTAATTGAGCCACCTAGACACCCCTCTTTTTCCCATTTTTTAATTGGGTTGTCTTATGCATTCTAAGAGTACCTTATATATTCTCTTCATAGTTCTTAAAATTTGCATTCTTCTGTCAGTGGGATTGAATATCTTTGTGTGTGTTTATAAGTAGTTCCTTTTCTGCCAATTACCTCTTCGTAGCTTTTGCATCCTTTTCTATTTGATTATCGGGTCTTTCTTTTACTGATTTTCTGTCTTAGTTCTTTGGGCTGCCATAAAAGACCATCACAGACTGGGTAACTGATAAGCAACAGAAATCTATTTCTTATAGTTTGGGAGGCTGGGAATTCCATGGTCATGACACTGGCAGATTCGGTTTCTGGTGAAGGCCGTCTTCCAGGTTGCAGACTTCCAGCCTCTCCCCGTGTCCTCTTATAGTGGAAGGGGCTAGGGAATCTCTCAGGAGCCTCTTTTAGAAGGGCATAATCCCATTTATGAGGGCTCTGCCCTCCGAACCTAATCAGCTTCAAAAGGCCCCACAGCTTAATGCTGCCACATTTGGCATTAGGATTTAACATGAATTTTGGGAGGACACAGAGGTTTAGACTGTAGCACTTTGTGATCACTCAGTTTTTAAAGGTCCTTTGTTATATGTGCTGTATTTTTTTTCCAAGTTTGAGAAATGAATTTTGACTTTGTTTATGGTACTTTTAAATGTAGGTAGGGGGCCTTACTTTTTAGGTTATCAGATTGCTCAGTCTTTCCTTTTATGGCTTCAGAGCTTTGTTTCTTGCTTTTCCTGCTGTTGGATTATAAGCTGTGTCTCCTTTCTTGGTAATATTTTAAAGTTGTTATCATATATGTTTAAATTTTTGTACCATGTAATGAGTGAGGGACTGGGATCCTACTCCTCCAATCCCCCATATCTGTCCTTATTCCCAGGGTGTCACGGTTATTTTCTATCTTGATCTGGCTGGTGACTGTACAGGAATGATGTTCACTTTGTATAAATTGGAGCTATATATTTATGGTTTATACTTTATTGTCTCCGTATGTTATATTGCAATTTATTTATTTAAAGATTTTATTTATTTGACAGAGATCACAAGTAGGCAGAGAGGCAGGTGGAGAAAGAGGGGAAAGCAGGCTCTCTGCTGAGCAGAGAGCCCTATGCGGGGCTCAATCCCAGGACCCTGAGATCATGACCTGAGCCGAAGGCAGAGGCTTAACGCACTGAGCCACCCAGGCGCCGTTATATTGCTATTTAAAAATGGTTTCCTTAAAGATGCCATTTGCCATGAAAGTAAAGATCATTGCACATTTGCAGCCATAGCATCAACCTTCGCCTTCATTCCCTAATTGTTGCTCTTCATTGCCTCTCCTTATTAGCTCTAGTGGTCTCGCAGCATGGCCTTAATGGCCAGCATGAGGGGCCCTTCACCTCTGAATTGTTCATCAAGGAATTTATTTAATAGAAACCAGTAGATTTATGGGAGGAAAAAAGAATAACATGGGTTTCTAGCCAGCTATCCGTTGTCAGTGACAATGTGGTTTTCTCTTGCAGGTGCCGGTCATGGACACTTTGCATCCAAGTTTCTTGATTTTGTTTGGTTTTGGTCTGCTTTGGAGAAGATTAGCTTCTCCAGGAATTTCAGTCTGTTCATAAATATGAGCTTTTGCTTAGGACCTTTTGCTCTTCACTTACCTTAACTTGGATGCATTTGTTCTTGTTGAACTCCCTTGTCATCTTGCTCTTGGAAGTATTTTTGAGACTGAGCTCTTTATTTCTTCCTCTGCCAGTCACTAGCCAGGCCCTAAAGTTACCCTCTCTTCAGTATGCTGCCCAAAGCTCAGCTGAATTGGAATAATTGGGAGTTCTGCTGGGTAGACCACTCCTTTGTCAACCCTGACGTGACAGTGAAAACTGTATCCTAGACGCGTCAGGGTCAGGTAGGTAACTTACTGGAGCATGGAGGCCCAAGTCAGCTGACTGTGTAAATTAAATGCCTGGAGGGACTGTGGAGAAGTCCAGAGTGTGACCCCTTTTATGGGGAAGTGACTCTTTCATGCCCATTGATTGCTGTTGCCCTGGGGCACGTGGGAAAATCTAGATTCTTTTGCAAAATCTCCCAGCTTTTCAGTAGGTGTGGATCAAATGAAATGTCTCTGGGCCAGGTATAATCCATTGCTTGACATCCAAGAACTTTTAATTTATTCATTGACTTGGTTTATCTTCCATGTGGAGTGAATTTATATTCTGTGCAGTTGAGCATCTTACACCTTTGGATAATTGTGGGAGGTGAGGCATCTCCTTTGAAAACTGTGTAATATGGCTTAGTCCTTAAAGATCATTACCCATTTTTGCCTTGTTTACATTTCTGTAAATCTCTCATGAAGATGTAAGTCAGAATGCGATGAAGCTCTGTATATGAACATCTTAGTGTAGCTTCATGTATAGTAGTTAAACGTGTCCATCAGAAGGAAGGTAATTTTTGTTCTCTGGAAGGTCAGTGGTTATATAGTTGATTTTCTAATCTTTACTAAATTAGTTGTTTTTTTTTTAAGATTTTATTTATTTACTTATTTGACAAAGAGAGATCACAAGTAGTCAGAGAGGCAGACAGAGAGAGAGAGGGAAGCAGGCTCCCCGCTGAGCAGAGAGCCTGATGCGGGCCTGATCCCAGGACCCTGAGATCATGACCTGAGTCGAAGGCAGCGGCTTAACCCACTGACCCACCCAGGTGCCCTACTAAATTAGTTTTTACTCTAATTCTATTTTTTTCCTTTTTTCTGCTTGCTTTGGGTTTGTACCTCTTTATCCAATGTCTCAATGTAGAAGGTTAGGTTACTGGTTTGAGATAATTCTTTTTTGTTTTTTTAAGTATAGGCACTTAAAATTATAAATTTCCCTCGAAACACTGCTTTAGCTATATCATGTTTAACTGTATTCTTTTATCTCAAAATATTTTCCAATTTTCCTTGTGATTTCTTCTTCAACTCATTGATAAATTAGGATTTGTTTTTTAGTTATCCACATTGGTGAATTTCCTTCTGTTATTTTTAATTTCATTTCCTTGTGCTCAGAGAATATGCTTTGATAAGTTCAATGCCTCTTAATTTATAAGGCTTGTTTTATGGTGTAATATGTGATTTATCCTGGAAAATATTCCATGTGTGCTTGAGTTGAATGTATATTCTGTTGCTAGGCAAAATGCCCTATAGGTGTCTGTTAGAGCTTGTTGGTTAATAATGTTCGAGTCTTCCTGTTTCTTTGGTGATGCTTAGTTGTCTGTCCATTATTAAAGGTGGAATATTGAAGTGTCTATTATTTTTGAATTGTCTGTACTTTGCTTCTGTCGGCTTTTGCTTCATGTATCGTGAGGCTTTGTTGTTAGGTGCATGTATTTATAATTGTTCTATCTTCCTGATGGATTGACCCTTTTCTCATAATAAACTGTCCTTTGTCTCAGTCGAATGGGTTTTTAAATGCATGCTTATTGTAAAGAGTTTAAGCAAAAATTATGTGTTGTATTAAAAATATGTAAAATGAATGCATAATATCCCCATCCCCTGTAGAAATCTGTATTAATGTTTATAGGTGTATCTTTTGAGATTCTGTTTTTATTAACTTATGTCTGTAAAAGAATGTAAATGTTCTTAAAGCAAAAGAGGAATCCTAGTGATAACGTTCTATAGCTTTTAAAAAATTAAAACCACATTGGATCCCAGAGATTATCTAGTCCAACGTGCTTATTTTTTTAAATATCTCATTATCTCAACTGAGGCCATGTTGGGATATTGACTTGCCCAAGTTGACATGGGGACTAGGTGGATGAACTGTGACTGAGGTTTCCTGACCCTTGGTACAGTGCTCATTCCCACGAGCCTCACTGCCTTGTGTCTTTGTTGGGAACCAGAGGGTCTTTTAGTGCTGCGACAGGTATTTGGGTCATCATTTGTCATGGCAAAGATTGTTTTATAAGTTGTGCTTGGAGTTTATTTTGAACATTTTACCCAATTTTCTTTTCTTTGTTTCCTTTTTTTCTTTCTTTCTTTCTTCCTTTCTTCTTCTTCTTCTTCTTCTTCTTCTTCTTTTTTTTTTTAATTAAATATATAGCTCCTTGTAGAAATTCTTATGAGGCCTACGATCTCTATCCGGGGACAGAAACTGAAAAGTAAGTATACTTGTGAGCCACTGGTCCTCCTTCCCAGCTTGCTGATTGTGATGTGGTTCCAGAGACTTCTCTTCTTCCTACTCCTAGCTCAGCAGTGAGGGTCTGCCTTCCAGCATGTGCTCTCCACCCCCAACCTAAGAGCTCTCTTTCTTCATTTTGTACTAGGTAGAAATACAGATCTGGGGCTATAAAAGAAAAAGTGTGAAAGCCACTGGGCTAAATGAATTGCATCGTTGTAGTTTCTAATTGTCATGGGCCCAGCTTTTGTGTTTTCTCTGGAAAGTCTTATTTCTCCTATCTAGTTTATTGAGGGAGTAACGAATAACCTGGTAAGATATTTGTTTGTTTTGTTTTTAAAAAGTATATCTATTTTTTGTTGTTGTAAGGGTGATACATGCTCTTGGTAAGAAAATTTAGTCGTTACCGGAAATGGTAAAGGTTAGAAAGTCAGTGTTTTGGCAGCACATTATTTCTTAAGCTGGGCGATGGGTCTGTGGGTATTCTGTTATTCCTTTTTGTAACTTATACATGTTACAAATACTATTTTTAGGTATTCAGTATTTAATTAAGAAAAAAAAGTAAGAGCGCTCTGGCATAAGCCAGAGGTCACAGAGATACATACATACATACATACTTACCACATGCCAGAAATCACTTTTAACACTTGATGAATGCCCTTCTATAAACATCATACATTTTTTTTTAATTGAAGTATTTTTATTTTATATACAATGAGGTAGCATTAAGGTAGGTATTCTGGATATCTGCAGGTAAGGTAGGTATTTTGGCTGACCCATTCAAAGAAGTTCACTTAATCCAACTTAATGAAGCCTGTATCCTTTGTGTACTGACAGAAACACTGGTGGCCCATATTGAGGCTGTATATCCTGATCAGACTCTACCAGTTTGAGCATAGGCGGCAAGAAGGAGAACCCTGGGCAAACTTCCTAGCATGGCTCCTGGAGAGCTGCTGGGACCCATCTTGCTCTCTTGGATGTAATGAGGCAAAAGGAAAAGTACATATTTTTTTTTAATTTAAAAAAATCCCCCCCTTTAACCAGAACATCTTATGTAAGGCCTCATTTTTATGTGCTGCAGTGGTTAAGAAGGTTCATATTCGTCTTTGATGTCTCAGCTTTGTACTCTATCTAAATTGGTTCTTCGTGTTCTCTGTCTAAGCTGATAGCAAGTTGCATCTTGTAATTACTTGTTGGTATATTTGTTCTCCCTTTCTCCTACTAGGTTTAGAGACTCTCCCCCACCCCCAACCACTGTGGATTCTTTATCATCTGTAGAGTAGGTGCTGAATAAATAATTGATGAGTGAGTGAATCGCAATTCCCTTTGAAAATGAAAGGTCTAGAAATGCAGAGATGAACTGATCTGGTATTCCATCCTGCTCTGAAGTCATGAGATAAACAAAAAAGCCCCCACAGGTTGAAAGGTAGTGATAAGGGATACGGGACATCTGCACTGTCTTCAGATTTTATCAGATAACCCTTCTGGTCAAGCTAGCTTAGCAGGGCTACCCGTTGACATCTCAGAGGGAGACCTAACATTTCAGAGTTTGTGGCAGCATAGGAATGAATGGAAGTAGTTCTTAAAAGTAATGCTGAGCAAAAACACTTTATTGATGGTTCATACTCAGTTTTATCCTCTCCAGGCTCAGGTGTCATAAAAATGTTTCCTTTTTGTCGTATTCCTCTGTTCTTGCTCACGGAGAAGTAGCTAGTTTTCTGTTGGAGTTAGTAGGTCAGGTATTAAAAGACATTTCCCCAACAGAAATAACAAAGCAAAACAAAAACACACTTGTGAGTCTTTAGTAAAAATGATACCCTTGTTTGCTGCTAGGACAGCCTTCAGTAGAAATTTATAACATGCAATCAGGAAGCTTATACTTTGGATTTTAGCAGTTCTGCTTTTGAAATGTATCTTGAGGAACCAATGCAACACAGGCATAGAAAGGCTACATAAATAGATTGCTTTTAGTCTATTTAAATAGCAAAAATCCCCCCAAAACCCTGGATATCTTCTAAGCAAACTACAAAGGGAACATGGCTATTAAGAGATGATACACAGGTTGAAAGTATGAAGACCATGGAGCTTAAGTAGAAAACAGCTACTGCATCAAACCAAAAATCAGTATACAAATTGGTTTGTAGGTTCTGATGGGCATCACGAAAATCTTTGGTAAGCAAGGACTGGAAAGAGGTATGCTAAAAGGAAAAGAAGCATCTTGAAGGGGATTGTGAGGAACAGTTCTTAGGTTGAAAAATTTAATTCTATTATGCCATCTTTTCAGTAAGAAAAATAACCAGTTATCCTCCCTTCACTTTCAGTAAGTGATGAAATGTCCAAGGACTGTTTGAGCATCCTGTATAATACGTGTGTCTGTGTAAGTACACCTGCCCTTGGGGGCCCAGTTATGTTCCTACCGCATCTGCAGTGCTTGAGAAGGGAAAGTTCAAGGGGCGGGGGTGGACGTGAAAGCTGTCCTCAGACATGCGGGGATCGGACTGACTTATGTGGGCCTGAAGACCAGGACCAGCAGGTGGAAATTGTGGGGAGGCAGAATTTTATAGAAATTCAGAATCAGGGCTCCTGTAGCAGATAGCAATCTCCTTTAGCCCTGGAGGTGTCCAAGCAGATACTGAACAATCATTTATCATTTATCATTTATAGATACACTGGAAGAGTGTATGTCATCTTTAAGATTCCTTTATTTTATTTTATTTTTTTTAAGATTTTTTTTTTTAAGATTTTTCTTTTTTTATTCAACAGAGATCACAAGTAGGCAGAGAGGCAGGCAGAGAGAGGGGGGAAGCAGGCTCCCCGCTGTGCAGAGAGCCTGATGCGAGGCTCAATCCCAGGACCCTGAGATCATGACCTGAGCCGAAGGCAGAGGTTTAACCCACTGAGCCACTCAGGCAACCCTAAGATTCCTTTTAATTCCATTATTTCTGTTCCTTCATTTTCCTTGTTAGAAAGCAAAAGCCCCACCAGCGTAGTAAGTAGGAGACTCTGTTTGATTGACCCCTAAAAAGGAAAGAATAGTGAATAAAACAGCAATTTGGTAGAAAGGAAAAAACCTGGCACTTAGTGCTAGAACTGGATTTGGAGTTCTGGCGCCTGGCTCAGTGATTATTAATTTACCTCCCTGAGCTTTAGTTTCTCATAGGGGAGAGTGCAGTCAGTAATCTTACTAGTATCGTAGGCTTGTTGTGAAGACTAAGTGAGATGTGAAAGCACTTTGTAAAGCAACATACAAGTGCTAGGGTTTGTAAGACACAGTACCTATCTTTTAGGAACTTACGTGGTCACCGGTACGCAGTGAATCATAATACACACCAGAATGAAACAAAGGCTCCTATAGAAGCGAAACTTACATGTTATGAAAATACAATGGAACATTTAATTCCATTTCATTTCTTGCCTCATTCAGAAGGAGATGTCAGGCGTTCTTGTAGTGATATGTAAAATCTACCAAGATCATGAATCATATATTTAGAAGTGGGTAAGAAAGAAGAGTGTAGAACAAGTTGAGGGTATAACATGTATGCAGGAATTGGGCTGCCCAAAAAATCTTCTGTCGTCTGGATGGGGCACACATTTTGGTTTAAGCTTTTTATCAACCAACATAAATAGGAAAGTAAATTTCAACACTTACACAGTTCAGCATCTGTAATAGTCCCATGCAACAGAAGTACAGAGTGAGCCACTTAGATTATTATAAATTTCCTTATAGCCACATTTTTTTTAGAAAGGAAGAAAAGAAGTGGGAAGAAATAGGTGAGATTAATTTTAATAATATATTTTATTTAGCATAGTATATCAAGATTATTCCAACATGTAAATAATTTAAGTAATTATTAATGGGATATTTACCTCCTTTTTCGTACTAAGCTTTCAAAATCCAGTGTTTTTTATACCTTGAGCACATCTCAGTTCAGACTAGCCATGTTTCAGGTGCTCAGTAGCTATGTGTCTGTAGTGGACAGATAGGCGAAGACCGATAAGATAACAGTAAACTAACTAGTTGTTCAGCTAACACACAACTACTCTTGCAGCTAAGGTCAGTAAGAACTTGTCCTTAATTTAAAAAATATGTGTATGATGTAATGACTCCATCATTGGCAACTTCCCTATAGTCATTAGTTTTATGAGGCTGTTTGTTATTAATGACACTTAATAATAGTCCCGCAAAACACAGTTCATGAAAGAAAGAAAGAAAAGGAAACAAAAATGTGAAGAACATAGAATGATATGGTCTAACTCTGCTGATGTGGCTTAATTTCAGGGATTAGGCAGAAACCAAGAAATGTCTGACAGTGCCTGCTTTGGTGTGGAAACTTGTGCAAATTGTTGCTGACCTGGAGTAAGCGTGTCCTGCCTTACATTCCAAATTTAAAATATACCGCTGGCCAAATAAAACCTGGCCTACTGGATGCTTGTTTGTAGCTCCTCGTTCGGTTACTAGGCAGATACTAGGTCAAGACCCTAGGATGGACCTACCATGAAAAAACCTCTCCCCCCAAAACGCATTTGCACACAGTGTTTTGTATATAGTTTTAGAGAATTCCAGATGTAGGTTGGAATTGCTTTTCTGGTTTCTAGAAGGAGGATACCTTGTTTTTCATGTTTTATTTTGTGATTATAACCTATTTTGCCATTTCTCTCCTTTTCCCTTGTGATAGACGGAAGGAGTTACAAAGCGTTTGGCAGAAAAGAATGACTTTGTGATCTTCCTGTTTACACTGATGACGAGTAAGAAAACATTCTTACAAACAGCAACCCTCATTGAAGATATTTTGGGGGTTAAAAAGGTAAGCTATGTTTTCTAGCAGGTGGGTGACCAGACGGGGGAGGGTGTGTCAGACAATTGGATTCTCAAACCTGAATGATGTACAGAGCTCTTTTAAAGGAAATTCTTCCATATTCCTAATATATTTAATATATATTTATTTATATTATATTTATATAATATAGGTAATATATATTATATAATATAATATAGATAATAAGAATATATTTAACTTTTTTTACTTAAATATGTTCAAGTACAAACCTAGGTCATACTCCTTTTGGTGGTTTTTAAATGACAATAAAACATAAATCAGTATATAAATTGAAATCGATCTATGATAAGACTCAAAAGTTCAGATTGACTTTGTTTTTAATATGATGGCTAATGCCACTTTGTCAAAATCAAATTGCCCCTCATTAATTATTATGTTGCAGGATATTTGTAGCATACTTACACTGCTATATGCTATGTAATGACTCCATTTTCCTACCGTTTTTCTTTATTTGAATGCTGTGAAACCTTCATTCATTAGGTGGTGATGTTTGACTTTTATTTATTAAGTCCACTTCTGTTTATTCTCATTAGTCTTTAACAGTTAAAATTTAATTCATATCAGCATAGAGGACACAGATGTGAGCACTGACATCCTGCCACTTGGTCATAAGATGGACATTCAAAAGATCCAGAATATGCTTTAAAAAAAACACGCACACACAAAGGAGCACCTGGTTGGCTCAGTTGATGGAGCATAGGACTCTTGATCTCAGGGTTGTGAGTTTAAGCCCCACGTTGGGTGAAGATCAGTCTTTGTTCCATGCCTCCATGTTGGTTGCAGGCTGGTATATTTCTTCCTCTTACAACTGAGGAGGCAGGAGCAGCCTCTTAGAATTGCTGTTGCAGGGAAAAGGCTACCCACGTGCATTGTGGTTACCCCAGCTTTCATTTCTGTCTTTCTGCTGCATTTTCCCCGGGCCCTGCTTGTCATGCACAGGCGGAAGATGCACAAGTGGCCCATTGTCTGTAGGAACACACTGGAGATGTGTGCAGGTCCCAGACAGACCCTTTGTACCCTTTGATAAAAAGGCTTTGTTATTTTTCCAATGACTGTATGCTCCAGCCAGTGTGTGAAAGAGGGCTTCCAGGGCGGAAACACCAAACTCCCTGGCAGTCTGAGCATGGGAGTCTGGGATTGCTCCTTCCTGACTTCTCCCGCTTGTCCCTTGTGCCCTGACATGCTCATTTTTTGTGTGTTACCAAAAATAGTGATGAGTTCTGCTAGGCATGGTTACCTTGGTGCAGTTTGAAAGGGGGATAGACACCATAAAGAAAATGGGAACCCAAGCCACAAACTGGGAAATGGTATACGTAACCCATGTAACAAACAAAGGATTGGTATTCAGAATTTATCAAGAGGTCTTACAAATCACCAAAAAGACAAATTGCCTGGTAAAGAAAAGGGAGTGGGGGGGTGGGCAATGATAGTAACAAACATTTCACAGAAGAGAAACAATCCATAAAAAGAGTATGTTTAACTTCATCGATGATCAGGGAAATGCAAATAAAGACCACAGTGAGAGAGAGAGAGAGCAAATGTTGGTGAAAATGTGTATCATCAGCCTTTCTTTCCTTCTTTGGCTTTTTTTTTTTTAAAGTAGGCTCCATGCTAAGCATGGGGTCCCAACATGGGGCTTGAACTCACAATCCTGAAATCAAAGCCTGAACTGAGATCAAGAGTCGGATGCCTAACTAACTGAGCTACCCAGGCACCCCAAGAATGTGTATCATTGCAATCACTTATGTACTGCTGATAACTTTTTGTTTCTGCAGAATCTATTCATCTTTCTTTGTTTTCTGGTTGAATATGTGCATTCCCTGTGACCCAGCACCTAGGGAAGCACTACCTTGAGGGCTGAGACTTCATTCTTGTGCCTGGGTCACCTATAGTCTATGTCCAGGCATGCTTGTGGATAAACTCAATCCCAGAACAGTAGTTCTCAGAAGTGAAAACACTACATCAAAGCCAAGAGGTTGTGAAATCAATTCATTCAATGAGTCTACCAGCTAAAAAAGAAAAGATTCAAGTGTGTCATGTAAGGGTATTATTTAAGTTTTTGTTACATAGTTATGTATGTTTTATTGGGTTGTGATGGAAACTTTTTCTTCTTCTTGGACATTGTCAGAATGGTTTAGAAGCCACCGCTCCAGAAAAACTCCTGCACATGTCCATCAAGAAATGCATAAGAATGTTTATAGTATTGTTTCCGAGTTAAAAACTGAAGCCAAATCCATGATCCATCAACAGGAGAATGGATAAATTTTCTCTGTTCACACAATGAATATTATAGAGTTGCGGAAGTGAATAAGCTGTTGCTATAGGCAGCAACATAGCTAAATCGTAGAAATAGATCGAAGTCGGTTGCAGAAGACCGTAGTATCTTTTTATTTTTATTTTTTTTTTTAGAGAGAGTGTGCGCAGGGGAGGGACACAGGGAGAGAGAGGGAATCTTAAGCAGGCTCCAAGCTCATCATGGAGGTACCACTGTAGGGCTTGATCTCATCATCCTGAGATCATGACCTGAGCGGAAACCAAGAGCTGGATGTTTACTTGACTGAGCCACCCAGGTGCCCCTAGTCTATCATTCTTATAAAGCTCTGAAATAAGCAAACTCAACTCATACGTATAAAACTATTTTTTTTAACAGCAAAACGAAAGTAATTCAGGATTGTGGTTACCTCTGGCAGAGAGTGTGGAAGATGTGATAGGAAAGATACACACAGCTGTTCACTTGGTTATGCCTCATAACATATGTTGTATGTATCAGATACTAAAATATGACACAGGAAGTGGGCTTGGAGGGCAGTGGAACCTGGTTTGTGACCCATACACTAAGTTAGGGCTAGAGGAACGGGACTGAAAGTTAAAGTTTCCTCTCATAACAGTCGCTAACTTTTGGGGCGCCTGGGTGACTCAGTTGTTGAGTGTCTGCCTTCGGCTCAGGTCGTGGTCCCGGGGTCCTGGAATCGAGCCCCACGTCGGGCTCCCTGCTCAGAAGGAAGCCTGCTTCTCCCTGTCCCACTCCCCCTTCTTGTGTTCACTCTCTAGCTGTGTTTCTCTCTGTCAAATGAATAAAATCTTTAAAAAAAATCGCTAACTTTTGTGTACTGGGGGAAGGAGAAGGCAAAGGTCGAAGCAGCTGTTCCCAAGTAGCCCCTCAGCAAACTCCTGTTCTTCATTACCAGAGTTAAGAGCGGAGGTCCTGGGGGCTTCTGGGAATCATTCACTTGTTCAGTTCACATTTACTGAGACCCTTGCTACCAAGTCTTATGTGCTGAGGCTCTGGAAAGAAAGTAAGACACACAGCTCCCTCAATGTAGTGTGAGTTTGTTTGAAAATGGAGGAACAGGTATCACAAGATCCTGTGACATGTGCAGTGATAGAGAAGTACCCAGTCTAGTGGAAGTGAATTAGTGAGATGAAGGGTAGTAGCTATAATCTGAGGATATAAGGATGTTTCAGAAGAAGAGAAGCTCATCTAATGCACATTTGCAGATTTTTTTTTTTAAGATTTTATTTATTTATTTGACAGAGAGAGATCACAAGTAGGCAGAGAGGCAGGCAGAGAGAGAGGGGGGAAGCAGGCTCCCTGCTGAGCAGAGAGCGCAATGCGGGGCTCGATCCCTGGACTCTGGGATCATGACCTGAGCCAAAGGCAGAGGATTAACCCACTGAGCCACCCAGGTATCCCACATTTGCAGTTTTTAAAGAAGAAAAAAAGAATGTAGCCAAATAAAAAGCATTTCATGAAATTCAATAGTCATTTATGATAAAAGCTAAGAATAAAAGGAAAGCTCATTAGTTTGACATAGGATATCAAAACTTAAAGTAGACATTAAAACTTCATGTTAAAACTTTGGAAATATTCCTGTTAAAGTAAAAAAATACAAGAACGCCTGCTGTCACTTACTCTAGGTAATTGGTTACATGTGCACATACACAGGGAGACACCTATAGGAATGGTCATTGCAACAGTGTTTAATAGTGAAAAATTACAGTCCACCTAAACATACATCCATATATATGGATGTATGTTTAAATACATGGTGGGGTAAAGCAGTGAAAAATGAATGAATTAGAGCTACTTCTGTCAGAGTAGTTAAATCCCACTGTTGAGGCATGTCTGACTGGCTCAGTCAATAGGATGTGTGACCCTTGATCTCGGGGTCCTGAGTTCAAGCCCCACATTGGGCCTAGAGCCTACTTAAAAATAAATAAGTGTTAAAAAAGAAGTACTAACTTTTTCTTACCTGAAGTGACCTAAATTTAAAAAAAAAAAAATTCCAGTGTTGACAAAAAAGTAAGGTATAATGTAGCATTCACACTGCATATAGAACACTATCATATGTTTTTTAATTTTTTGGTTTATTTTTTACTGGAGTATAATTGACATGCAATATTCAGGTCTACAGCATAGTGATTCAGTGATTTTATACATGAAGCCATGCTGACCACCATGTCACCATACATTGTTATTACAGTGTTATTGACTGTATTCTCCATGCTGTACTTTTCATCCCCACGACTTATTTATTTTATAACTGGAAGTTTGTACCTCTTAATCCCCTTGACCTATTTTGCCCATTCCTCCCAATTCCCTCCCATCTGACAACCACCAGTTCTCTGTATTTGAGTCTTTATCTGTTTTGTTCATTTGTTTTGTAGATTCCACCATATATGAGTGAAATCATAGAGTATTTGCCTTTTCTCTGACTTATTTTGCTTAGCATTATACTCTAGATCCATCCACATCCTTGCAAGTGGGAAGATCTCATTCTTTATGGCTGCATAATATTCCATCAGATATGTATACCATGTCTTCTTTATCCATTCATCTATGGATGAATACTTGGTTCTTCTATACTTGGTTATTGTAAATAATGCTGCAGTAAACGTAGGGGGTGCATATATCTTTTCCAATTATCATTTTTGTTTTCTTGGGGTTAATACCCAGTAATGGAATTACTAGATCATATGATTATTTCTACTTTTAATTTTTTGAGGAACCTCCAGCTGTTTGCACAGAGGGAGCTCCAGTTTACATTTGTACCAGTGGTGCATGAGGGCTCCTTTTTTCCACATCCTCTCTGACACTTCTCATTTCCTGCCTTTTTAATATTAGCCATTGTGACAGGCGGTGGTTTTGATTTGTATTTCCCTGATGATCAGTGATGCTGAACATCTTTTCATGGGTCTGTTGGCCTCCTGGATGTCCTTGGAAAAGAGTTCATTCAGGTCCTTTGCCCATTTTTAATCAGATTATTTTTGGTGTTGAATTGTGTGAGTTCTTTATGTTTTGGTGATTAGCCCCTCATCAGATGTATCATTAGCAAATATCTTCTCCCATTTAGCAGGTTGCCTTTTTGTTTTGTTGGTGGTTTCCTTTGCTTTAATACCATATATTTTTATGGAAATATAAGAACATTTATGGAAATAATAAACAGTTCAAAATAATGGTTACCTCCAGTGGGAGAGATGGGAATACAACTGGGTAGGAGTACACAGGGGCCTTCAGTTATATTTGAAATATTGTATTTCTTAGAAAGAAAATGTCTGTAGCAGGAATGGCAATTTGTGAGTGAGTGATAAAATTTGTGTGGTAGGCATTTCTTCTCTTTCCTTTTTTAAATAGGCAAAATGAGTCACATGAACAAAGAGAAATGAGAATAGTGTTGCTCCAAAGGGTTTAATCCTCAGACCAGTCCTATGAAGCATGTCAGTCCCATTTGACAGTTGAGCAAATACTCAGAGAGGTTCCATAACTTACCTACATTTGCACAACTGCAGTTTGCAGGGCCAGGATTTGGACCTAAGTGGTTTAGCTACCAGGTCCCATTTTTAGGGGAATGCAGAAGAGGGACGCATTCAGCCTCGAATGAACTGAGCATGGGGATTGTTTTGTTTGTGTCTCCTGTAGGAAATGATCCGACTAGATGAAGTCCCCAATCTGAGTTCTTTAGTATCCAATTTTGATCAGCAGCAGCTTGCTAATTTCTGCCGGATTCTGGCTGTCACCATTTCAGAGATGGATACAGGGAATGATGACAAGCACACACTACTTGCCAAAAATGCTCAGCAGAAGAAAAGCTTGAGCTTGGGGCCTTCTGCAGCTGAAATCAACCAAGGTAAGGTCTCTAAGTTTTCAGCGTTTTGAGACTATGGCTCTGAGACCCCTTCATAAATTATCTACTCTTTCAGTATCTCTAGGGTGATTCATGTGAAGGCTCCAAGGTCCACTTAGAGTATGTACATTTTGTGTGGGCGTGTATCTCTTCGTTATTTTAGGGGTCCGCAAAAGTCCATAACTTTTATCTGATTTTTGAATTGATTCAGAATCTCAGAAAAGTTAAGAACCAGGGGCACCTGGGTGGCTCAGTTGGTAAGCATCAGACTCTTGATTTCAGCTCAGGTCATGATCTTAGGGTCGTGAGATCAAGCCCCATGTCAGGCTCTGTATTGGGCATGGAGCCTGCTTAAGATTCTTTCTCTCCCTCTCCCCACACTCTCTCTCTTTAAAAGTTAAGAACCATTGTTTATCAGAATTACAAATACACTTACCTTTTGATCACTAAGCCTCTTCTGGGTCTTTATCTTACAGAAATATAGGATATGTATATTCAGGGTCATTCATTGCAACATTATAGTAACAAAAAGACCAGAAACAAGAGGCCACTTAATTTCTAGAATATTTATGTAATGGGAAATTGTTAAGAAAAAAGAATGAAGAAGATCTCTGTGTATTGATACAGGAAAATATCTTCAAGATGTATTACTGTTAAAAAGGAAAATGCAGAGCTGTGTGTATAGTATGATACTTTGTGTGGTAAAGCAGAGATGGGGGGGATATGATCAGATGTATTTGTTTGCTCATATATAGTATGCATTAACTGAAAGCGTGCATAAGAAACTGAAAATGGTTACCTATTGGGGGTGGCTAGAAGAGAAGTAGATGACAACAGCAGAAGTAGGACTTTTCTTTTTAAGATTTGTGTGTGTGTGAGAGAGAGAGAGAGAGAGAGCACGTACTCATGCATGATTGGGGGTGGGGGAGAGGGAGAGCTCAATCCCAGGACCCTGGGATCATGACCTGGGCCAAAGGCAGAAGCTTAACCATCTGAGCCACCCAAGCACCCCAGAAGTAGGACTTCTTAATGTATTTGTTTATATATTTGATTTTAGAACCATGTGAGTATGTTAGTTAGTTCCCTACTTACTGTTTTTTTGGTAGCAAGATAACTTTTTTCTATTTCTATGCTGGTCTAAGCATATTTGGGGGAAATTTGGCATATATCTGTTTTGGTTGTAAGAGCATAGATGGTCCATATTTGAACTATAATATTTGTGTGTCTTAAAACCTAATTCTTAAACATCAACAGACTGCAGTAACATATAGCCGTGTGCCTCAGGGTTAACTGAATAACTGAGGTGAAATAATAAAAACTTAGCATTAAAAAGCAGCAGTAGAGAGCCATGATCGTCTTGTGGCAGCCCTGATGATGCTTTGAAAACAATACTTTGTTTCTGAAATCTGGGTGACTAGATGTGTGCATTCCCAGGCCCGGCTCTGCACACTTGCTAAGTGCCGCACAGCAGCCTTGCTTCTGACTACTGAATGTGAGTCCTACCTTAACTCTGAGCGTTGGAATTACGAACACCAAGTGGTCAGAACTGTATTTCTAGTTATTAAAGAATATAATTTTACACATTTTAGTCATATGTAAAAACAGAAATATATGACTCTGTGAACCCCAGTTTCATGGTTCTCCCTCCAGGCTTGTTTTTCTTCCTGATTACATAGATCCGAGGCCCTCCCTTGGTCTTTGTAGGCTTTTCTTCCCTTCCCCCCTCCTTTCTTATGACTTTTAAGGAGTGCTCAGTTTAGCAAATCATAAAATATACATTCTTAAAAACGTGAATTTTATTATAACTAAATTATACCTTAAAGCTGATTTAAACACACTGACGAAAGCTCACATTTGTTAAGTTCCTGCTATGTAGCAAACACTGAGCTAACTGCATTAGCTAGGAGTGATTTTATTTACCCTCCAAGTAGCCCTGTGAAATAGAGGTTCGCATCCCCTTTGCACAGCTTAGGAAGGTGAGGGTCATAAATGTTCACTATTGGATACCTGTGTGTGCTGTGGCACTAGGTCACTTTCATCTCAGTTTCCCATTTAAGGAAACTGTTCTGGCAGATTATTTTTATCCTGCTAGTATCAATTACCTTTACATACCTGTTTATAAGCTGCCTTAAGTGAAACCAGCATTGCCCATCATTCTTGGAGGACAAGGTATTCTAGTCAGTTGTTTTTTTTAATTAACTGAGAGTTAACCTCAAACCCAGGTTTCTTTGATTTGGGTCATTAAAAAAAGAAAGTCTTCATAAAATAACTAAGTTCACTTGTATACCTGTGTGGCTAATCCATGAGATAATCTACATGTGATGTCTGCTTATAGCTTTTGGGTTGAAGTTTTAGTTAATGTTGTATTTTGGCACATGTTGTACAGGGTCTGACCTTTCCCAGCTCTCTGACCATAATTCCTGTTGCCCTGCCCCCCCCTCCACACACATTTCTCTAGTCACATGCCCTGGGAAGGCCAAGGTGAACATAATTAAATCACAAGTACAATGAGAAAAGATCTTAGTCCTCAATGTTGGCATGCTTCAATTGAACTCCAGTACTAATACTTTTATTTATTTATTTTTTAAAGATTTTATTTATTATTTATTTGACAGAGAGAGATCACAAGTAGACAGAGAGGCAGGCAGGCAGAGAGAGAGAGAGAGGAAGCAGGCTCCCCATCGAGCAGAGAGCCTGATGTGGGACTCGATCCCAGGACCCTGAGATCATGACCTGAGCCGAAGGCAGTGGCTTAACCCACTGAGCCACCCAGGCGCCCCTGTACTAATACTTTTAAATAGAGCCATGTATAATAATCATCTCAGGCTGCCATAACCAGGTACCATAACTGGGTGGCTTAAACAACAGAAGTTCATTTTCTCCCCCTTCTGGAGGCTAGAGGTCACGATCAGGGTGCCATTAGCATTGGTTTCTGGTGAGGTCTCCCTTCCTAGCTTGTGGGTGGCTGCCTTCTCTGTGTCCTCAGGTGGTCTTTCCTCTGTGTATGTACAAAGAGAAAGCAATTTCTGGTGTCTCTTCCTCATATTAGAAGACCAGCCCTGTTGGGTTAGGGCCCACTCTTAATGACCCCATTTAATTACCTCCCTAAAGCCCGCCATCTTCAGATACATTCATATTATGAATTAAGGCTTCAACATATGAATTTGGGGGAGGGGACACAATTCGGACCATAAGAGTATGGAAACTAGACATGCTTTTGTTTCGTTTTTCATAAGCTGTGGCTGTTTTCTTGCCCAGCAAAATGATTTATACTGTCTTCCTGGAGCTCATATAATAATAAAAATGTTAGGCTCTAACAAATTTTTGGATTTCTCAGAACTACCAGTTATTCTTCTGTCCATTCAGAAGGGAACAGATAGTTTCATCAGGGGGAAAAATCATTCAAGATTTTAGTCAAAAATGTGGATGAAGCCACAGGCCAGATAATTATCAATTTGTGGGTGACATGAGCTAAGTAAGAAGCGCTGATTTCTGTCAGCTAGGACAGGATAGAATAGAATAGATAGATAGAATCCTCTCAGCTGGAAAGCAGGGCCTAAACTGAAGAGGAAAGTTTATGGGAATATTTCAAAATACTGATGTGTTAACAAGTAGAGGGAAGGTCTGGGTTTTTTTTGTTTTTGTTTTTGTTTTTTTTTTTTGTTTTTTTGGGAAGGTCTGCTTTTTTTTTTTTTTTTTTTTAAGATTTTATTTTATTTATTTATTTTGAGAGAGAGAGATCACAAGTAGACAGAAAGGCAGGCAGAGAGAGAGAGATAGAGAGAGAGAGGGAAGCAGGCTCCCTGCTGAGCAGAGAGCCCGATGCGGGACTTGATCCCAGGACCCTGAGATCATGACCTGAGCCGAAGGCAGCGGCTTAACCCACTGAGCCACCCAGGCGCCCGGGAAGGTCTGCTTTTACAGAAATTCTCAGAAGTTGTGTTTCAGTTGTCAACCAGTTTAACATTAACCAGTATTGTGGCTCACTGCCAGTAAGGCTGTGAGAGTTACAAGGACACTGTGAGACTGGGTGCCAGTTCCCTGAGGTTATGTATAATTTGATGAGCGTAATTGGGCCAATGATTTTTTTTTCTGGGAGAGAGCCCCTAGCTTTCATCACTTTTTCAAGAGGTAGTTGATTCACAAAGGCTTAGGAATCTCCAGGGTGGGGATTGGAGTCTCAGAAGCTTGAATGCTGGGCAGTCACATCTGAAGGGCTGTGTTGAGTATGCAGGGTGGGAAGAATAGGTCTTAGGAACTGTCCTGTGAGGAACAGAGAAACTGCAGCCATTCATCCTGTGTAAAAGAGGTTGAGAGTAAAAATCTAGCTTTGGGAGGATTTTCATGTAGAATCTACTCCTTTATTTATTTTTGGAAAAAGGTAAGATATATATCTAAAAGTTTCTTAAATAATAATAAGAAGAGAGTGGGTATATAGTAGAAAGTTTGTTCCCTTCCCCCATGGCATCCTGTTACATTTTCTCATGTGTCCCTCCCAAGAAATTCTCTACATGCCCAGTCCAGGGGATGTAGGAGGGAAAGAGATTGACTCCTCCCTGTCTGTAGAGATGGTAGTATAAAATAAGCACCCTTCTGCCCCTTGCTTTTTTCACTTAACTTCATCTTTTTTTTTTTTTTTTAAGATTATTTATTTATTTATTTGACAGAGAAAGAGATCACAAGTAAGCAGAGAGGCAGGCAGAGGGAGAGGGGGAAGCAGGCTCCCCTCTGAGCAGAGAGCCTGATGCGGGGTCGATCCCAGGACCCTGAGACCATGACCCAAGCTGAAGACAGAGGCTTAAACCACTGAGCCACCCAGCTGCCCCTCACTTATCCTACAAAGCATTCTATTCCAGTACCTACAGAATTGTGTGATGCCTTTTCACAACTACATAGTATTCTAATATATGGGCATACCACAATTCACTAACCCATCCCTGATTGATGGAAATTTTGTTTATTTTAATATTTTTGTTCTTACAAATAACAGGCTTGTGTATGGAGTATGATGTGCTGGATATTTGCCTTTTACACTTTGATGGGTGTTGACAGATTAACCCTGCAAAGAACTTACCGGTTCATTTTCTCCCATCCTGTATACCATTCCCAGTCTAGAGCCGTTTTAAACTTACGGATGTTTGCCAAGCCAGTAAGTAAAAAATGGTATCTCAAAACAAAAAAGCTATCCCTGTGTATTTTTTTAAATTATGGTGAATGTCACGTAAACAAACCACTTAAAGTGAACAATTCAGTGGCATTTAGTACATTTACAGTGCGTGCAAGCACACCTCCATCTATTTTGAGAACATTTTCATCACCCCAGAAGGTAACTGCATACACATCAGACAGGTGACCTTCCCCATTCTCTCCAGCCGTGGCAGTTACCTGCTTTGTTGTGGATGTCGCTGTTCTAGATAACCTTATAAAGGGAATCCTGGAATACGTGACTTTTTGTATCCTGATGCTTTCACTTAGCGTGAGGTTTTTGAGGTTCCTCTATGCTGTAGCTCATCAGTGTTTCATTTCTTTTCATGGCTGAATAATACTCATTATTTGTATACGCCACAATTTGTTTAGTCATTCATCTGGTGATGGACATTTGGGTTGTTTCCCATTTGGGCAGTTGAAGCAGTGCTGCTATGAATGTGTGTGTATGAATTTGGCACCTGTTTTCAGCAATTTGTGGGTATACTTAGGAGTGGAATTGCTGGGTCATGTGCTAATTCTACATTCAACTTTTTTTTTTACGATTTTATTTATTTGAGAGAGTAGGTGAGCACAATGGTGGGGCAGAGGGAGAGGGAGAAACAGATTCCCAGTGAGCAGGGAAACCACTGCATGTAGGACTTGATCGCAGGGCCCCAAGAGCCAGAGGCAGCCACTTAATTGACTGAGCCACCAGGTGCCCCATGTTCAACTGTTTGAGGAAAAGTTAATTTTAATGTAGTTTTAATTAGCTTTTTTAAAAAATGAGGTCAGACAGTATAGTCACTTACTAATTTATAGAGGATGGAAAGGGGCCTAAGATTATTTGCTGAGCATTGTGCTGGAACTGAATTTGTATGACTTTGTATAATCCTAACTAATTTGTTGTGATTTATTTTATTTTTGAAGAATTTTCTTTCCTATTTTTCTTTTGAATTTTACTTTAAAAATTTTCATGTAAATTTTTCACACAGAGACAAGTATATGACAATATAACATTATGATGATACTTATTTCCTCATCACCTAGCTTCAACTGTCAGTGTCTCTTTTTTTTTAAAGATTTTATTTATTTATTTGACAGATCACAAGTAGGCAGAGAGGCAGGCAGAGAGAGAGAGGGGGAAGCAGGCTCTTTGCTGAGCAGAGAGCCCGATGCAGGGCTCCATCCCAGGACCCTGGGATCATGACCTGAGCTGAGGGCAGAGGCTTTAACCCATTGAGCTACCCAGGCGCCCCAAGTGTCAGTGTCTCTTTATCTGTATCCCCATTCACTCCTCCCCACCTTACTTTGAACTATTTTGAAGCATATCCCAGATACCATAAAATTTAACCTGCATATATCACGGTGTTCCCACAAGATAGGGACTCTTTTTAAAAGTGACTCCAATACCATATTATACCCCCCCAAATTAATAGTAATATTTTGGTATTATCAAATGCCTGTTTATTAATTTTCAGTTAGATGATGCATTCGTGTGGTCCAAAAAAAATCTACAGATTTAAAAAGGTGTTCATTGAAAAGATTTCCCCATACTCTTATTTCTAGTGGCCTAATTCTCTTTGCCTTTGGTAGCCACTGGTGTTTTCTATCCTTCCAGGAAGATTTAATACATGTATAAGGAAATATATAGAGATGTTAGCCCTTGTTTTTAAAGAAGGTTAAATGATAGATCCATGATCTACCACCTGGATTTCCCTGCCTCCACAGTGATTTATGTTCTCTTACGCTGATCAGAATTTCCATCTTACTGTTGTGAGCAAAATGAGATTAAGGGAAATAAGAGTTGTGATTATAAGAGAGTGATTATTCATTTTCTTTCTTTACCAAAAAAAAAAAAACAAAACCTCCTTTCTTTCTGCTAGTACATGTAGGACATGTTTGTTACAGGAAAATCAAACTGCAGAGAAGTAGTTTTAAAAGAAGCATTTATATCCTCTCCTACTCAGGAATGGCCACAGTAAACATCTTGTTGTATAGCTTTCATTCTTTACCTGTATATTATGTGGATATTTTAAGGAAGCAAATTTTGAACGAAAATGGGCTTACGCCAGTACTGTTTAATAATTTTTCCTCTAACAAGTAAAACTTAAACATTTTTTTTTTGAGTCACTCTTTGTAAAGATATATGTGTCTTTATTCTCAGTGTCTATTGTATTCTATTGTATTGGGATATTTTGTGTTTAATCGATATGCTGTTGATGACCGTGAGTTATCTTTACCTTTTTGCTATTGTAGAATCCACATCAGTGAATATCTTTGTACATGTGATCGGTTATTTCTTTGCAGGAAATCTCCAGAAATGAGCTTCCTGGCTCAAAGACACACAGGATTAAGAAATTAAAGTGATTCCAATTTCTTTTCCCACCAGTACTTGTAAAAGAGTCTATTTCCCTGCACCTGCTATCGAACTTGTTTCTCTAACTTAAGTACTATTTTACTTTGGCTTAGCATTTCATTTTGCAGAGAAACTCAGACTAGCTACTGTCAAATTAGAAATCATTTCCATCATGTAGTTAAAGAACAGGCTCACTGTTCAGGGTTTCAGAGCCGGTCTGTGTTTTGAAAATGCACTCTTTCACTCTCTCGTTGGCAGCGGCCCTTCTCAGCATCCCTGGCTTTGTTGAGCGACTTTGCAAGCTTGCGACCCGGAAGGTATCAGAGTCAACAGGCACAGCTAGCTTCCTTCAGGAGCTGGAGGAGTGGTACACATGGCTAGACAATGCTTTGGTGCTGGACGCCCTGATGCGAGTAGCTAATGAAGAATCCGAACACAATCAAGGTACTTGGGGTGGGTTTTCTGTGAGGGGGGGATCTTTCCCTTAGGCGCCTGGAGCCATTCTTGACCTCTTTTCCAATGAGGATTAATTGAAATTTGCTCAAAGTAGAATTTTCCTCAGGAAAGTCCTAGATCATAACTGTTAAGACACTTTAGAAAGCTAGTGACAGAAACCTCTTTGAACTCTCTCAGAGTGGACCTGAAAGCAGGGCGAAGGGATTGGCTGGATCTAACAACCAGAACATTCTTAGGAACTCAGAGAGTCCTTTCTAAGTCTCTTCATTCTCCATGGTTCCGGTATTCTCTTCTCTACTCCGATGAGTGGACTTCTAGTTTCAGCAACAGCTTCCTGGTGAAGGGCTCTGGCCCATCTTGGGTCAGGTGCTCCACCCTTAAACATTTGACTCTGGCCAGCAGGATGGGGTCAGATTGTACAAATAGAAGAATTCTCACTGTAAAAGTGAAGAGGAGTTCTGTTTCCAGGATGGCAGTGTGTGGAGCTCTGTGGACCTTTTCTCTACAGCAACTATAAACAAAACCTATAAACAACAAAAACCATCCATGTAAAGTCTGTGGAAGTTGTTCTAAGGGCATACAGTAAATGAGGAGATCCTCCACACAATCTGCTAAGACTCAGAACAGTGATAGTCTGTGACATTGGAAGTCCTGCGTGTTGGAAGTTCCACTGTGGGCAGGTGTGGCCAAAAGGGTACAACCCTCAACGGGGACAGGATTTCTAAACAAGGAATATGGTTTCTCACCATTGAGGAGGAGGGCAGGCCACCAGCTTTCCTCATCCCTCCAGTTCCAAGTTGAAGAGGTTGAATTCTTGATGAGTGTATCCTATAAGCCAGGGGTTCCCTGCCCCAACTTTATTGAGCTACAGTAGATTTATAACCTTGTGTAAGTTTAAAGTGTGTAGCCTGTTAATTTGATACATTTATATATTGCAAAATGATTATCAGCAGAGCATTAGCCCCTCATCCATCACATAATTATCAATTTTTTTTGGGGGGAGCATTTAAGATCCGCTTTTTTATTAGCATCATTCAAATATTACTAGCTATAATCACCACGCAGTACATTGGATGCCCAGAACTTGTTAATTTTAGAACTGAAAGTTTATACCCTTTGACCACTATCTTCCTATTTCTCCCAACCTCTCTGGTAACCAGCGTTCTACTAATTCTCTGAGTTTGACTTATTTAGATTCCACATATAAGTGATATTACACAGTATATGTCTTCCTCTGACTTATTTCATTTAATTCACTTATTTCACATAATGCGAGGGGCCCCTTTCCCCCACCTGACTCTGTACTACACTCCGTGCACAAGCTGTGCCCGAGGCCTGGCAAGCAAGAATTCTGTGACCCTGTTGCCCTTGCCCCAACTCACTTGTAGGACAGAGAGATTCCATGCGAGGATCTCCATGCAGCATGCAAGCTGAGAAGGCTAAGAGTTTGCTGACCTTGCTCAGAGTAGTGGCACCGGAAGAGTGCCAGGAGGAGAATTAATAGGTAAGAACAGAAAGTAGGGAAGTTCAAAGCTAAGGGTGTTCTCAAAAACAGTGTAGATTTTGGTGGTAAGCAAATAAAAGGAGGCTGTTAGCTCTTAAGTGAGAACAAAAAGCTAAACTATAGGCTTAATATAGTTTACCCCCAAGAACCAGGCAGACAACTTAGCAGAGCTCTTCTGAGATCAAAACCAACTCAGACTCAAAAACTACCTTTGCCCAGTTTTAATTGGATTAGACTTTGGAGTGCTTTATGCCCCAAGGCATTGTCAAAAGTAGAACATTCAGTCAGCAATTAGTGGAGTCTGACAGCTGGGTTTCATACCAGATGCAGAAATCTTAACAGAGAGATCAAGGGAAGAGCCATAGAGAGCCCTGCTAAAACACCGTCATCCAGGGAGACTGTAAACATGCCCACGGCTGCACACACAGAGACAAAACAAAAAAGACCTCCCTAGGCCATGGAGAAATAGATTTCACTGGAATAAGCTCCCAGGTCACTGAAGAAATGAACAAAGAAATAACAACAAGCCCTGAAAAAAGGGAAGGGGAATCAGAGTTGCTGAATTATTTACTTAAAATGTCATTTTTTTAATAAAATTGGGGATATGCAAAGAAACAAAGTACAGCCCATACACAGAAGAAAACAGGCAACAGAAGTTGCTTGTGAGACAGCCCAGAAAGCAGATCTAAGAGACCTCAGAGCACCCAATATAAGGATGGCCAAAGAACTAAAGGAAGTTATGCTTAAAGAAGTAAAAGAAGGGCCACCTGGGTGGCTCAGTCAGTTAAGCATCTGCCTTTGGCTCAGGTCATGATCCCAGAGTCCTGGGATTGAGTCCCACATCAGGCTCTTTGCTCGGTAGGGAGTTTGCTTCTCCCTCTGCCTCTGCCCCCCCCCCCCCCCCCCCCCCGCTCTGCTCTCTCTCATTCTCTCTCTCTGACAAATAAAAATTAAAAAAAAAAAAAGAAGAGAAGCTAAAGAAAATCTGTGACTCCATCAGATCGAGAATATCAGTAAAGAGATAGGAGATATAAAAAAGAGCCAGATGGAAGTCCTGTGGTTTATTAAATTATAAGTAACTGGAGTAAAAAATTCAACGAAAGGAGCAAGAAGAATGTTTGAAAAAATAGTGGCTGAAAACTTCCCAAATTTGAAAAGCATTAATGTACACATCTGAGAAGCCCAAAGAACTGGAAGTAACATAAACTCCGAGATTTACACCCAGACGCATCATGATAAAAATGTTGGAAGACAAAGAGAAAATCTTGGAAGTAGCAAGAGAAAAACAACTCCTGTGTTCAAGAATATCTCAGTAAGATTGATAGCCGACTTCTCAGAAGTAACAGAGGTCAGAAAGCAGTGAGATAACCTATTCAGAGTGCTGAAAGAAAATCTCAGCAGCAAAACCTTCTTTCCAAAACGTAGGTGAAATAAAGACATTTCTAGATAAACAAAAAGAGAATTTGTTACTAATAGCCCTGCCTTTTGAGAAATACCAAGGGAATTTCTTCAGGCTGAAAGCAAGTGACCTCAGACAGTAATTTAAATCTACACAGAACAGCAAGGAGCATTACTACAGGCAATTACATAATCATAAAAGACAATATAAATGCCCATTTCTTCTCCTTTCATTAACGAATTTAAAAAGCAGTTAGGTAAAACCATAGGTTTATAATTACATTGTTGAATCTGTGACATACGAAATGTACTTGAGACAGTAACAGCACAAAGAAACTTTGTGGGACCAAATTTTGTGGGATCTTGGGTGGGACCAGAGTTGTATTGCAGTAAGGAAATTATACGAGATGGTAACTTGAATCAACGCTAATCAATGAGGAAAACTAAAATGGTAAAAGGATCAATGTAACAAACTCTATTAATATTTACTTTCTTTCCTCAGCTTCTTGAACAGACATAATAAGTAATCATTACAACACTGTATTGTGTAATAATGCATGCAACGTATTGTACAATAAATTGTTGGGTGGTTAGAATCTTAGATGTAGTATGTGTAACAATAATAGCACAGAAAAGGGAGAAGGAATAGAGTTGTGTAGGAACTCTGGAATTAGTGTAAATCTGGAAAGATTCTGTCAAATTAAAATGTATGTGGCAAACCCTATAGCAACTGCAAAGAAAGTAACTTTAAAAATACAGTGAGGAAGTCATTAAAGGAATTATAATGTTATACCAGAAAATGTTCACTTACTACAAAAGAAAGTATTATAAGAAAAATAGGGGAATTAAAAGACACATGAGATAATGTAGAAAACAAAAATTAAAAAGGCAGAAGTAAATCCAGCTCTATCAGTAATAACCTTGAATATGAATGGATTAAAGTAGTTCATCCAAAAAACAGATTTGTCATATTGGATTTTTTTAAAAAGATCCAGTTGTTATGCAGCCTGCAGGAGGCATACTTTCTTTTCTTTTTTCTTTTTTCCTTTTTTTAAGTAGGCTCCACACTCAATATGGGGCTTGAACTCAGGTAACCTTGAGATCAGGAGTTTTTCTGACTGAGCCAGGGAGGTACCCCCCAGGAGGCAAACTTTCTATTCAAAGATAGAAATAGGTTGAAAGCAAAGGATAGAAAAAGATTTGTCCTGCAAAGAGCAACCATAAGAAAGCCGGAGTGGCTGATACTGAAAAAGACTTCATTTATTTTTTTTAAAGATTTTATTTATTCATTTGACAGAGATCACAAGTAGGCAGAGAGGCAGGGAAGAAGGGAGCAGGCTCCCTGTTGAGCAGAGAGCCCAACGTGGGGCTCAATCCCAGGACCCTGAGATCATGACCCGAGCCGAAGGCAGAGGCTTTAACCCACTGAGTCACCCAGGCGCCCCCTGAAAGAGACTTTAAAGCAGAAAATGTTATCAGAGACAAAAAGGACATTTTATAATAATGAAAGTATTAGTCTGTTAAGAAGATGTAACAGTTATAAACATACATCTAACAACAGAGCAAAAAAAAAAAACAAAACAAAAACTAACAGATTTAAAGAGAGAAATTAGCAGACCAGAGGTAGTGGTTGGAGCCTGGAAAACCCCACTTCGCGTAATGGAGCAAACAACTAGACAGAGGATCGAGAAGGAAACAGAAGACCTGAGCAGCAAGTAAACTGCCTAGACTTACTAGATGCATTTAGAACATACCACCCAACCCCCGCAGAATGCATATTCTTCTCATGTGCACTTGGAACGTTCTCCAGCATTGACTATACGCCAGGCCATCTAAAAAGCCTCAGTAAGGGGAAAAGGATTAAGATTGTACAAACCAGGGGCACCTGGGTGGCTCGGTGGGTTAAAGCCTCTGCCTTCGGCTTGGGTTATGATCCCAGGGTCCTGGGATCGAGCCCCACATCGGGCTCTCTGCTCAGCAGGGAGCCTGCTTCCTCCTCTCTCTCTCTGCCTGCCTCTCTGCCTACTTGTGATCTCTCTCTGTCAAATAAATAAATAAAATCTTTAAAAAAAAAAAAAAAAAAGATTGTACAAACCATGTATTTCAGCCACAGTGGAGTGATATTAGCAATCAGATGTTAGAAACCGGGAAAATCAGTAATACACTTCTAATTAACCATGGTTCTGAGACAAAATCACAAAGCATTAAAAGATACCTTGAGACATCGGAGAAAGACAACTATCATATGATCTCCCTAATATGAGGAAGTGGAGATGCAACGTAGGGGGTTTGGGGGATAGGAAAAGAATAAACGAAACAAGATGGGATTGGGAGGGAGACAAACCATAAGAGACTCTTAATCTCACAAAACAAACTGAGGGTTGCCGGTGGGGAGGAGGGTAGGGAGAGGGTGGTGGGGTTATGGACATTGGGGAGGGTATGTGCTATGGTAAGTGCTGTGAAATGTGTAAACCTGGTGATTCACAGACCTGTACCCCTGGGGCTAATAATACATTACATGTTAATTTTTAAAATTTTTTTTAAAAAGATACCTTGAGACAAATGAAAACGAGGATACAACATACAGAACTTAAGGAATACAACTAAAGCCTGCTGATAAGGGAGAAGTCTTTAGCTATAAATGCCTACATTTTAAAAAACTGACAAAATGAAATCCCAAGTCAGTGGCCTAATTTTTTTCTCCTTAAGTTATTGAAAAAAGAAGAGGCAAGCTATACTCTCAAAGCAAGCAGATAGAAAGAACGATAGAATTGGCATAGAAATTAATGAAACAGAGCATAGAAAACAATAGAGAAAATCTGCAAAAACCAGCAGTTCATTCTTTGAAAAAGTCAACAAAATTAACCTTGAGTTTCACTGACCAAAATTAAAAAAAAAAAAAAAAAAAAAAAAAAAAGACAAGATTGAAACTACTAAAACCGGGAATGAAAGAGAGGACATGACAACCAAGCTTACAAAGCTAGAAAGGACTCAGGGAATCCCATACACATCTGTGTGCCAGCAAACTAGACAGCTTGGATGAAACAGCTGATAAGAAAGACAACAACTCCTGCAGCTAACTCAAGACGAAAGAAAATCTGAACAGACCTATAACAAGTAATTTGAACTAGTAATGAAGAAGCTACCCCCAAACAAAAGCACTGCCCACATGGCTTCACTGGTCAGTTATGCCAACCGTTTAAAGAAGAATCAACACCAGTATGTTACAGACTTCCACAAAATAGAAGAGGAAACACTTCCCAACTCATCTTATGAAGTCATTATTAACCTGATACCCAAACCAAAGACACTACAAGGAAAGCACAGACCAATATCTCTTATGAATATAGATGTAAAAATTCCCAAGAATATACTAGCAAACCAAATACAGCAACATACAAGGATTATACACTTGACCATGTATATATATATGAATAAGTAGGATTTATTCAGGGTTGATTCAATATGAATCAGTTGATGTATACCCTGTGTCAGTAGAACAAAGGACAAAAATTTACATGATCATTTCAGTAGATGCAGAAATGCTTCACACAAAATCCAACATGCCTTCCTGATAAAAACACTCCAACTAGGAATAGGAAGGAACTGCCTCAGTCTGTTAAAGGACATCTACGAAAACCCACACCCAACGTGCTTCATAGTACATTGACACTGAAAGCTTCTCCTCAACTAAGATCAGACACAAGCACAAGACAAGCATGCCTGCTCCTGCCACTTCGGCTCAATGCTCTGTTGGGGGTTCTGGATAGGCAGTTAGACAAGATAGAGAAAATAGAAACCATCCGGATTAGGAAGAAGTTAAACTGTGTTTCTTCATAGACGACATGATCTTATTT
Source organism: Lutra lutra (assembly GCF_902655055.1). Lineage (NCBI taxonomy): Eukaryota > Metazoa > Chordata > Mammalia > Carnivora > Mustelidae > Lutra > Lutra lutra. The sequence goes on along the minus strand of NC_062286.1, from coordinate 120,426,830 downwards.
AGGGAAAAACCTAAGGAATCCAGTAAAAAAAACCCATTAAATTAATAAGTGAGTTAAGAAAAGTTTCAGAATACAAGGTCAGTATACGTAGTTGTGTTTGTATACAGTAGCAATGAACAAACCAAAATGAAATTAAGAAAACAATTTCATATACAAAAGCATCAAAAAGAGTCAAAAGCTTAGGGATAAATTTAACAAAGAAATGCAAAACTTACACTCTGAAAATTGCAAAACATCTTCAATATTGAAAGAAATGAAAGAGGACCTAAATAAACGTAAAGATACTCGTGTTCCTGGGTTGGAAGGCTCGGTATCGTTAAGGTTCATACTCCACATGTTGAGCTATACGTCTGTCTACAGATTCGGCACAGTCCCTTGTCAAAATCCCAACTGGCTTCTTTGCAGAAATGGACTAGCTACAAAGCATATGTCTAATAATAATTAATAGTTATAAGGGACTGAATCTAGAATTTGTAAAGAACACCTACAGCTCGATGATCAAAAGACAATGCATTTCGAAATGTGGGCATAGGACCTAAATAGGCATTTCTCCATGGCAGGTGACCAGATAGCCAATAAACACATTAAAAAGATGTCCAACATCGTTAATCATCAGGGAAATGCAAATCCAAACCACAATCACATACTACTTCATACCTGCTGGGATGTCTATCATCAAAAGATAGATGATGGCAAGTGTTGGCACAAGGATGTGAAGAAATCAGAACCCTTGTTCTCTGTTGGTGGGCATGTAAAGTGGTGCGGCCATTTTGGGAAACAGTCTTGACAGTTTTCAAACAGTTCCTCAAAAGGCTAAACAGAGTTGCCATATGACCCAGAAGTTCCAGTCCTAGTTATGTTTTCAAGAGAAATGAGAACATATTGACGTAAAAACTTACACATGAGTACTCACAGCTGCAGATTTATAATAGTCAGTATCTGAAAACAACCCAAGTGTTCATCAGCTGGTAAATGGATAAGAGAATGTGGTCTATGTGTACAGTGCAGTGTTACTCAGCGATCTGAAAAATGGGAGTCCTGACACATGCTACCCGCTGAGTGAATCTTGAAACCATCGTGCTAAGCGAAAGAAGCCGGGCGTGAAGGGTCACATATGTGATTCTGTTTATATGAAATGTCCCAAACAGGCAGTTCCGTAGAGCCAGAAAGTACTTTAGTGGATGCCTAGGGATGAGGGGTTTGGTGGCGAACGGGGATTGGCTGCCAGTGAGTGAAGGATTTCTTTTTGGGGTGACAAGGTGCTCTAAAGTCGGTTGTGGTGATGGCTGAATATGCTAAAAACCATTGAATCGTACACTTCAAGTGGGTGAATTGTATGTGAATTGTAGCCCAAAGCTGTTTAAAAAAAAAAGAGTGCCTATGCGCCAGTACAGACACAAGGTTGGAGACCCCTTGAATTAGTTTGTGGCACTGAAGAGATTTGGGGGGAAGCATTGGCCTCTCAAACTAGTTTGCCCAGCCTCATCCTTGGGAATGAACCTTGTTGCTAAGCTCTGGCCATCGCTTTAAGAACTGCATTAAAAAAAAAAAAAAAAAAAAAAAACTTACCAAAGACTTCCTTGTCAGGCCTGTGCAAACCAGGCACCGAAGACTGACAGTTCCTCGGGATTGAGTCCGAGCTGCCTGTGTTTCTGTTTCTCCACAGACGTTTATTACTGAGGAGGGCTTGTGTGCCATTTGCTGTGCCTGCTCCTCCCGTAGACTTCCTGTCCTGCAGTCGCCCCGAGCCCCCTGAGCTAGGTGACAAGGACGCTGAGGCTCTCGAGGCCACGCAGCAAGCGTGCCGCGGAGGCAGGATCTACATGATAGCTCTTCTCAGTCTCTCCACAAATCAGTTGACTCTAAAACTGTTCTGGGAGCTGGGCCAAGGAGTCCCAACATGGAAATTGAGTAATGATTTTTCTCCCAACATGCAGGCAAATACATGTTTTTTGAGATAGCGTTTTCTCAGTTCGGTTTTCTCCAGTAAATTTTTCTTAAGTCTTTGCCCACTGCCATTTTTAGTTGCAGATGAAAAGGAAAAAACCAAGTAGCAAGCGAGCATTCGCAGAAAAACGCAAGTGTTTTGTTTCTATTTAACATACACTCACGTGTTCCTGACGTGTGCCGGGCATTGTTTGCAGTACTTTGAATATACTAAATCCTTTCATCTTGGCATCATGGGTAAGAGATCGGTACTGTTGCCGTCATCCCAGTTTTACAGGTGAGGACGGATACTGAAGCAGAGTGACATCCACCGGTTTGCCCAAGGCCACCCATCTGGTGAACAGCAGAGCTGGGGTTCAGACCCAGCGGCCTGGCTCAGGGGCTGTGCTCTTGAGTCCTGTGCCTCGCTGCCCCTCAGTCTTGCTCACCCCACGACTGGTCGTCTCCCAGCATTGTGACTTTGTATTAGTGCCATAATATGGCTAGAAAAAATAGTCCCACATCTGTAGGGCAGAGTAGCTAGGGTTCTTGAGGCATGGTATCACCCTGCAGAAGTCACCAGATTTGCGCGTGCTCCTTACCCAAATATGATTTGATAACCACTGCTCTGCTCCATGTGGTTTTTCTGGCCCTTTGCCAAAAGGCCTCTAGGGCAGCAGTTCCAGTGGGAGCCTGGAAGCATCTTAATAGTTAACTGCTTCATTCTTTCACCTTAAGGATGAGGAAAACTGAGGGGACATAAACCCTAAGTACTCCTGACTCTGACCAGTGCTCTTTTAAAATAATAGGGACCTAAAAAAAATAAAAAGGACCTAAGAGGGAGGCTTCCCAAGAACCAGGTGCTGGGCTTTTCTTGTGTTCTCATTCACTCCTCACAGCTACCCTAGCCACCCACGGCAGCACTGCTGTCCCCACCCTTCTACAGAGCAGTTCGAGGCCTTGTGAGGAGGTAACTTGCCCAGTGTCACACAGCTAGCAAGTCGTAACTCCAGAACCCTCAGCCTCTAGCGCTTGCCGCCTTTCTGTGAGTTCACCTCACCAGCCTGCATGACTCACTGAGACTTGTTTGTTAACGGGGTAGTAGAATAAATGTGATGCTTGACTAATGCCCAAAACACGATATCTGGCACATATCAGGTGTTCCAGAAATACGACTTCGCTGCTGCCATTGTTACTAATAATGAAACTGGGTAACATGGTCTGTGAGTAGATGATGCGTTCGTCTGTATCACTCATAGTGATGGTGGTGCCCAGTCTGCCTTAGAAAGTTGTACCTTAGAAAACTTTAGATGGTTCTTCGAAAAAACAGGAGAAGTCTTGGAGAAGGATCCCTCTGTCTTTCAGCAGTGCCTCCTCGTAGAATTGAGGCAGAGGAACCGCGTACTTAGAGTCATTTGTGACCCGAAGAGAGTTTGGCACAATTAGTGGCTTAGGGAAGTGGGCACTTGGGCGTGGGGCACTCGCTGTTGGTGGCGGGAGAAGGGATGAATCGCATCACTGCGTTGGCTGCATCAGAGCATTTCTAGTGTGTTAAAGTTGATAAAATACAATGAAACTGCAGTCGATTTTTCCCCCTTTTTTTGTTGAGGTATAATTGACATACAACATTGTATTAGCTTCAGGTGTACAACATAGTGGTTCGATATTTGCATATAGTGCCAAATGATCTCTGCTGTCAGTCTAGTTAACACCTGTCCCCATACTATAGAATTTTTTTCCTTACGATGCACAGAGTCAGTTTTTCGAAGTTTCTAAGCTTGCCTGGCCCTTGGGGAGCTGGAAGGGATTTTGTGGCTTTCAAAGTCTCTCTCATGGCCTCAGGGGCCAGTCTCATGGCTCTGTTACCTCAGGTCTGTCCAGACTGGCTTTGAGGGGCAGAAACATGTTTCCTCACAAGCAGTGACTCAATCTTCTCTCTCGGTGGCTGTCCCAGCCTCCATTGTGTTCCCTCCCCCAGGGGCCTCTGAGGAGAATGGCCTGCCTCACACTTCCACCAGGACCCAGCTGCCGCAGTCGATGAAGATTATGCATGAGATCATGTACAAACTGGAAGTGCTCTATGTTCTCTGTGTGCTGCTGATGGGGCGTCAGAGAAACCAGGTGGGCCCCTCCCCCACGTCTCAGAATAGGAGGAGCCACTTGCGTGCCACTACTGTGTCTGTAGCCCCGCTAGGCATGGGGCTCATTTTCCTTCTCTCTGTTCTATGCATCAGGAAACTGGTCTCATTCCAGAGTCCAGAACCTTTTCCACCGTAGCTTGCCGTGGGGCAGCATTTCTGGGCAGAGCATTGGTTCCCAGGGCAGGAGCTGGTGGCTTGGCCATGTCACCTGACCTTGTTAATGTGAAGAGTAAAGGTTACTGTGGCAAGGTGACTGCCCTGGAGATGTACTAGAGGACTTGCCAGTCCAGTGGGGGCTCAGGGTGATGGCCAGAGCCCGGAGCTGTGTCGGATTACAAAAACTGGGCAGCTTCGGGGGGCTCTGGATATGCTGGGGTTCCCTGACCCTTGAAGCAGTTCTAAGAGGGAGGAGCAAGGGTCTGTAATCTCCAAAGGGAGAAAGAGAGCCCTGGAACTATATAGTGCTCTTCTTCAAGATGGCGGAGAAATGGCCTTCTCCACCAGCCAATCATTGTCCTGTGGATGAGAAAAGGTAGGTGTTGGGGACGGGGCACTCAACAGTCCTTAAGCTCCTTTTTGAGTCAGACACTGGACAGTCACAACAGCTCTGTGTGAGACTGGTGCAGTCATCCCCGTTTTGGACAGGGTAGCCAGGGAGGAGACTCACTGAAAAGATGACATGCAGCATGGAGATGTTGTGAGGAACGTGAGGGGCGGGGCACACTGATCCCCCTGGTAGCCTACCAGGTAGAGGGAGCAAGTGCCGAAGTGGGAGTGTGGCCCCCCAACCCAGTGGGTTGGTGGGACAGTAGGGAACAGGCAGCAAGGCGGAGGTAGGGAGGGACTGTGCGGGGTCAGACCGTGTCGGGCTTTCATTGGCCATTTTCAGGACACGTGGTGTTTTCTTCTGGCTGCTTTGTGGAAGAGATGATCGTAGCCAGGACCTGCATGTTGGTGGAGGGGGGTGGTGACAAGTGCTTGCGTTCTGGATATATTCTGAAGGTAGAACAGATAGAATTTGCTGCAGGTTTAAATGTGGGCGTGAGAGAGGGATTAAGGGTAACTTCTTATAAGGTTTTTTTGTTTTTTTAAAGATTTTATTTATTTATTTGACAGAGATCACAAGTAGGCAGAGAGAGGTGGGGGGAAAGAAGGCTCCCCGCTACTCAGAGAGCCTGATGCGGGACTCAATCCCAAGACCCTGGGATCATGACCTGAGCCGAAGGCAGAGGCTTTAACCCACTGAGCCACCCAGGCACCCTGTAACTTCTTCCAAGGTTTTTGACCCAAGCAGGTGGGAGGATGGATTGGCCATTGACTGAGATGGTTAAGACTGTGAGTTAGGGAGTTGGGGGTGAGGGACAGAGGCATAGGGAGAAAGGCAAGGGATTTAGTTTGAACAAGTTAGGATTGAAGTGTCTGTTAGAATCGGCATCTGAGGACGCCTGGGTGGCTTGCTCAATTGGGCATCTGCCTTCGGCTTAGATCATGATCCTAGGGTCCTGGGATTAAGTCCCCCATCAGGTTCCTTGCTCAGCAGGGAGTCTGTTTCTGCCTCTCCCTCTGCCGCTCCCCCTGCTCATGCTCTCTCTCTCTGATAAATAAATAAGTCTTTAAAAAAAAAAAAAAAAAATATTGGCCGGCACCTGGATTATCTGTACCTGGAGTTAGGGGAGAGGTCCGGTGTAGAGCTAGAACTTTGGGGGTTGTCAGTATATGGTTGGTATTTAAAACCAGGACCATGGGTGAGATATCTCCCTAACCTTCACAGTATCAAAGCTCCTTCCTTCAGCATGGACTATATATAGAAAATAATAGTCACTGTGCTTTACATGTGTTGAGTGCTTTTACCATTTTTGAGAAAATCTCACACTTATTTGAATTTTCAAGTATTTGGGAAGTTATAAAACAGGCGGTAACTCTCTGTCTCCTCACTTGATGCTTGAGAAAACCCAGGTACAAAAAGGGGTGTGCTCTCATGCTCCAGGCATCAGGAGAGCCAGGATTTAGACTCTGCTGCCATGACTCTGCCTTCTGTCCCCCCATGACTGTCCCCTGCTCCCTGAGCCTTCCTGTTACTAAGGCTTTACGACTCAGTCATTGCGGTGTCTAGTTCTAAACTGCGTGATTACAGCTGCTGCTTCCTTGGAAGGCCCATGGCCTGGCCGCAGGCCCCTGCCTGCCCGAGAGCCAGTGTTAGGCTGTCGTGGCCTCATCTGCACAGTTGGCATTTACTGTGTTCCTCCTGTGTGCCCTGCACTGTGTGCACGCGCCTCGCCGAGCGCGGGACAGCGAGGGGAAGGGTTTCCCTGGCCAGGCCTCCCAGAAGGCTCCTCCTCAGAGTGCTTATTATTGGGCCCTCAGGCCAAGTTCTCTGGCCAGTCTTGGCTAAGTTGAAATCACTAGATTGGAAACCTGCCCCAGATGTTGGGAGTTGCATTTGGTGCAAATGTAAATAATCCCTCCAGTAATTCTTGTCCGTCAGGCCCTGGGCTTCCCCCACATTACCACATTAAATCCTTTCAGCAGCTTCGATATCCCTCCTTTTCTGTCAGGGGACTCAGGCTCAAAGAAGAACGTTGCTCAGGGTCATGTCTTTGTCAGGTTCTGGTCTCCTGAGATAAACACACAACTGTGGTGGGCCCGAAAGGGTTGGGCTTTAGGACCAGAACACCTGAGGTAGGTAGGGTGACATTTCCACCACTGATTTGCCCAGGTTGGTCCTGCTCAACTTCCCCTTCCCCTTATAAAATGGGATTTAGTATGCACTGGTGCCATGCTCAGGACTTTACATATATATTCTGACCTTGTCCTTACAATAGCCCTGAGAAGAAGAATTAATAGCTTAGTTTTCTATAAAAAAAATATTTTTGATAGGTAAATAATTTACATAGTTCTATATTAAAATGTGTAAATAAGTATCAGTGAAGCCTTTCTCCTCTCTGGTCCTGAACATTCTGGTTTTTCTTTTTTTTTTTTTTTTTTTTTTTTTTTGTCAGAGAGAGAGGGAGAGAGAGCGAGCACAGGCAGACAGAATGGCAGGCAGAGGCAGAGGGAGAAGCAGGCTCCCTGACGAGCAAGGAGCCCGATGCGGGACTCGATCCCAGGACGCCAGGATCATGACCTGAGCCGAAGGCAGCTGCCCAACCAACTGAGCCACCCAGGCGTCCCACATTCTGGTTTTTCCATGAAGCATCTAAGTTTACCAGTTATTCATGTATCCTTCTAGAGACATTTTATGCTTATAATAAAGCAAATGTATTCCTCTTTCTTTTTTTTTTTTAAACACAATCAATAGTATAGCATGTATGTATTTGCTCTCTTGTTTTGTTGTTGTTTCTTTTTAAATATTTTATCTATTTGTCTGACAGCACAAGCAGGGGAAGAGAGGCAGAGGGAGAGGAGAAGCAGACTCCCCATTCAGCAGGGAGCCTGACACAGGGCTCGATCTCAGAACCTTGGTATCGTACCTGAGCCGAAGGCAGACACTTAACCAACTGAGCCACCCAGGCGCCCCCATGTTTGCTTTCTTAGTATTGATTCTTGGTGAATGTTCACTAAATGTGAAAAGGCTCAATTCTTTTTTACTGGTACGTTATATCCTTCTGAATGGATATACCATAATTTATGCAACTAATCCTCATTGATGGGGAATATAGCTTATATCTGTTCTCTTGGTATTGGAAATAATCCTACCATGAGTGACTTTATACATATGTCATTTAGTATGTATGTGGATCTGAGAATAAATTCCTAAAAGAATCGCTGGACAAAGGGACTATGTGTTTGTAATTTTTAGAGATATGACCAAAATGTCCTCCTTCTGCAGGTGGTACCCCAGTATGCCCTCCCGGAAGCAGCAGTGTGAGAGCAGGCCCGAGGCCCAGCTCACCGACACAGTGTTATAAAACTTTCTTCTTTACTAATCTGAAAAAAAGTGGTGGTGATTGGAATTTCTCTTACTATTATAAGTGAGGCTTATTACTTTGTATACATCGAAGAATATCTTATATTTTCCGGTCTCTATCCTTTGCCCATTTTTTCTGTAAGGTTGGTCTTTTAGTTTAAGATATTTGTAGCATTCCGGGTGCCTGGGTGGCTCCGTTGTCAAGCAGCTACCTTCGGCTCAGGTCATGATCCTGGAACCCCAGGATCAAGTCCCACATTGGGCTCCTTGCTTGGCAGGGAGTCTGCTTCTCCCTCTGACTGCTCCCCTCTCATGCTCTCTCACTCTCTCAAATAAATAAAATAAAATAGAATTTTTTTTAAAAAAGAAGAGATTTGTAGGATTCCTTAGAGAGGAAATTAGCTTTTTGCCTGTGACTTGAGAGTCACAGTATGGACTTTGAGTCATGGTATGGACTTTGCTTATTGTGAATTTTGCCACAGAGCATTTTTAAAGGTTTACATACATGGTTGAATTGAATGGTTTTCTGTTTTGCCTTCTAGATTTACTTAATAGACTTAATACTTTAGAAAGTCTCTCTCATTGTGTGGTCATTTTTTTTTTAAGATTTTATTTATTTATTTGACAGAGATCACAAGTAGGCAGAGAGGCAGGCAGAGAGAGAGGGGAAGGGAAGCAGGCTCCCTGCTGAGCAGAGAGCCAAATTCGGGGTTCGATCCCAGGACCCTGGGATCATGACCTGAGCTGAAGGCAGCAGCTTTAACCCACTGAGCCACCCAGGCGCCCCGTGTGGTCATTTAAAAAAAAAATTCTTTGCGTATATTTTTCTAGGATATTTAGCATTTAATTTTTTTTTTAATGTTTATCTTGCCTCCAGTTGAAATTTGTCCTACTCCGAAGCATGAGGGCTATTTTTATTTTTTAATGATATGAGGAGGGAACAAACTAGAAGGACTGAGAGATTTGATTAGGGTTACAAAGTTCATATGTGCTGGAGGTGGGAGTCAAACCCAGGGCTCTCTGAATCCAAACTCATGTTCTTAAAAGAGGACCCACCGTATAGTATGTCTCCTAGGAGTATTGTGGGGAATGTGTGAGTGGAGAGTAAAAGTGTATCTGTGCATAGTGAGAGTGCAGTGAGGGGTAGGCTAAGCGGGGGATTTTCTTTAAACCTCAGCAGTCCCTACTGACTATCTCTCTCTTTGTCCTAAAGATTGTTTTGTACATGCCAAGCATGAGGCTTTGATGGATATTATTAGCGCGGTTGTTGTAATGCTTTTATCTTCCTACCCCATCCAGGTTCACAGAATGATCGCGGAGTTCAAGCTGATCCCTGGGCTCAATAATTTGTTCGACAAGCTGATTTGGAGGAAGCACTCAGCATCTGCCCTTGTCCTCCACGGTCACAACCAGAACTGTGACTGCAGCCCGGTGAGCAGGGGGCGTGGCAACAGATGAGATTGACTTGAGTTCTTTCAAGATCTGCTGCCCTTTGAAATCTCATTTTTTAATTTTTGAGTTTTAAAGATTTTATTTATTTAGAGAGAGAGAGAGAGCATGAGCAGAGAGGAAGGGCAGAGGGAGAGAGAGAAGCAGACCCCACTGAGCAGGGAGCTCAATGTGGGGCTCGATCCCACCCTGGGATCATGACCTGATCTGAAGGTAGACACTTAACCGACTGAGTCACCCAGACACACACACACACACACACACACACACACAATTTCATATATATATATATATATATATATGTATATATATATATATATTTTTTTTTTTTTAATTCATAAAGTCTGTATAATCCCATAAGTGGAAACTGCCTTGGAGAAGAGTCTGCTCCTGCCCTTCCGCTTGTGCAGAAATCCTTTTGGAGGCCCTGTGGCCAACTTTCTCTTGCATACCTCCGAAATGGGGCGCTCGCTATTCTCTAGGAAGGGTTCGTCACACCATGACCTAGTAACAAGTTTTCCCTTGTTTTGTACTCTTCCCCCATTGTATCGTCCATCCATCGGTAGTAGTTTTGCCCCCTGAAACCTTGCACCACCAATGGTCTGTAGCCAAAAAGGGCTTTAGGATGCTTTCTTTTTTAAAGGGGCCAAGGGCTTGCCTCTGCCTGGCCTCTCTTATGGTGTACTGGAGAGAGCATTGAACTGGGTGTTAGGAGGCCCATGTGCCGCTCAGCTTGTTAGGAGAGCTTGAGCGAATCACTGAATCTCTGAGCCTATTTCTTGCAAAAGGAAGGTCCCACTCCCTTGCCTGCTATCTTCATGGGCCATGTGGAAGCCTGGTCACCACCACGAAGGGGCCGGTACCCTGGGACTTGAAAGTGCCCCACAGCCATCAGTGCTGTAGGTCCTCCCTGGTCCCTGTGCCATGGTCTGGGGACTTTCCTCCATGCCTTATCTTCCAGCTGACTGGTTTTCTCTTCAGCCTTGTCAGATTTTGCTTCTCAGCCCATGCATCTGAGTTTTTAATTTCAAGTGAATATATTCTGCATTTTGAGATAGCTGTTTGTCAAAAGCTACTTGGTATTTATTCATTACATTAATGTTCTGTACTATTGCATTCCATCTCTTTTATTGCTTGTAACATACTTTTTTTACGGTCTCGGATTGCTCGTGAGGTGCTAATGTTTGTATTTGAGTATTCAGACTCATCTTGGGGTGGAAAGTTGCCTCATGCTCTGCAGTGTAGCCTGAGCCCTGGAGGTTTTTCTGTAGAGCACTTTGCTTTTGTCTGCTGGGTACACTAGGTGTACATGTCCCAGGGCAAATTTTTACGTTGAGCACCTTGGCCCTGGAGGTGTGAGCCCAGCAGCCTTCTCCTGCAGGCTCCCTCCACCACCAGCACTATCCCCACAGAAAGAGGCAGCCATGCTAGCTCCCTGGGCTGGTAAGTGGGGGTTTTCTAACCCTTCTTTTCACGAAATGTATATGCTTCCTGGGCTTTATATGGGCTCAGGTTTCTGTCTAGTCCCTGCAGGGCATTTAAAACCCAGCTCCTGGGTAAGTAAGTGTCATTTCCACTTCTCCATCCTCCCCGAGCTGCCTACCATCTGCTCTCATGCTTCCTACTCTGAGCCCAGTCCTTTCTTCATCTCTGATTCCCGTGGATTTTCCTTTGTTAGGAACTTAGCCTCACATTTTAAAGAATTTCAGTTATTTTTTTTATCCAAGGTATTGGCAGGGGTAGGGGTTAGCAGGAGGGGTCCCCATTAGCTTCCTCTGCTATTGGCCAGATGTGGAGGTCAGCAAAGGGTTTCTGACTTAAGAGAAGTCCTCATTGTGCATGAAGACAAAGGCTCAGAGAATCAGTGACACGCCCAGGCTTTCGGCAGAGTGTTCTGTTTTCTTTGGGAACAGCATGACCATGGTTTGAACATCAAGGGTACACGTGTGTTCTAGGACATCACCTTGAAGATACAGTTCTTGCGGCTTCTCCAGAGTTTCAGCGACCACCACGAGTAAGTACAAGCCGTCCCTGGAAGGAGAGCTGTTGCACCAGCTTGTCTCATCTGCCTGTCCTATCGATCACAGCCTGGGAGGACCCGGGAGCCCTGCGAGGGCTCAGCCACCTCAGCCAGTGTGGGCGGCCGCACTCACGTGACGCGCTGCTGGGCGCTACTGCTGGCACTGCCCTTCCTTTGTGCGCGGCCCGGTGCTGAGCTTGCCCCGGGCCCTCACGGCCAGTCTAGGAAGTGAGTACGGATGTCGCTGGCCCCTTGTTACCCTTGTTGCCCTTGGAGTTGATACATCTCTCAACTCTCTGCCGCTCTGAACGAGGAGCTGACAGTGTGGCTCTTCACGGGGACCTCAGGTGGGCAGAGTGGGCTGAGTATTTATTGAACGGGAAATAGTGTTCAGCTGCACGAAGAGATGTACCCATTCCCATTTTTTGGAAACACATTTCGCCTTCTCATTTTTTTGTTTTCCAACCTTCAGTGGAGAATATATAAGAGAATGATTCTCTGATATAGGAAAAACAGTGCAGGGGAGGAGTGAGTAGCAGCTGACCCTTGACCTTGGCACTAGGGACAGTGTAGTGGGGACTTTGGTGAGCTGGAACACACAGGCAGTACTGCTCCGCTCTGGCCCACTATGGGTATATAGGAAACTGGACCCGTTGTCGCATAGCTTCTGAGTTTTTCCCCCAAGGGAAGCTCGAAATTAAGATTTCTGTGAAAGGTCCTAATTTTAAACATTGGCTTAAATTCCTCTGAAGCGTTGTATAAGCTACCAGAATGTGCCTGAGGACAGATGTGGTCCGGGGCCTCCACTTTGCTTTTGTCTAGGTCGCGTTGACCATCCTCTTTCAGACGTTCTCTGTCTGAGGTTCTCCAGGAGGTGGGTGAACCCTCTGAAAATGGCACCAGTTTGTTCTGATTGTGCACTTTTTGTTTGTTTGTTTGTTTTTTCTGAGGAATTGGGTGCCTAACTTTCATCAGACTCTTAAATCTGAGCACTTGTATGTGCTAGGCTCTGGGGAGATAGTGAGGAGTGGAAACAGCTGTGACCCCCACTCTCATGAAGGGCACAGACCTGAAAGGGAGAAGGACATGAATCAGAGAATGTTATCATTGAATGTATGGTGACAGATGACGATAGTATTCTGGCGGAAGGAGCGTGGTTCTGAGAGAAAACATTTGACAGGGGTCGTGACCTGACCAGAGGGCTGTCAGGAGCTCTTCTCTGCAGAAGTTAACTTGTCAGCTGAGATCCAAAGGGTTGGCAGTAATAAACTGGGTGAAAGGGAAGAGTGAGAGGCTGACTGTTCCAGAAAAATCTACTGCAGGAGGGAATGCCGTGGTGTATAGGAAGGCTAGTGTGGCAGGTGATGTGAATGAAGGGGGAGTTGGCTCAGAGCAAGGCTGCGAAGGTGGTTGGTGGCTGAGCCACAGGGCCTTGTGGGTTGTGTTGGTGGGCTTGGCTTTTATATCATCAAAAGTTTAAAATTGTGGGGGCGTTTTTGACAGGGGAGTGACGTGATCAGAGTCCTGTTTCCTGAGGATCTCTCTGGGTGCTGTGTGTTGAATCAGTTCCTGGGAGAGACCATTTAGGAAGCTGGCTTGGGTGATACCAGGCCTAGAGGTGAAGGGCCCAGGATGGAGTGTCATAGCAGACTCGGGCCCCCTGCTGGGAATGCTGGAATAGGGCCAGGTTTGAGAAGCAAAATGGAGATTTTGATTTGGACATCATTGAGTTGGAAGTGCCTTTGAGAGGTCAAATAGGAATGTTCAGGGGCAAACAAAAGGCCTGGAGATGTTGAGGAAAGGGACCTTGTTGGTGAATGCGGCAGGTGGAGAGGTAGGAGGTAGGGCAGAGAGGCTCCCATGGCCGGAGCCCTGTTGCTGCCTCAGGGGCAGGTGGTGTCCGGGGAGGGCACTTAGAGGATTCTCTGATTCTCATCGTGGGACATGGGAAGGTGACTAGCCCAGTGCCTGTCCTTTATCCCCTTCAAACCATGTGTTTCAGGAACAAGTACCTACTGCTCAATAACCAGGAGCTGAACGAACTCAGCGCCATCTCTCTCAAGGCCAACATCCCTGAGGTGGAAGCCGTCCTCAACACTGACAGGTGGGTGGCGGCAGCTGTGGCTGCACACGTGCCCTGGGGTGGTGCGCGCCCACAGACGCGTGCCCGAAGGTGTGGTACCGGTGGTTTCTCACTGATGGGCGGCTGCAGTGTCCCGGGGCATCACCCGCCTTACCTCCCTGGGGCCCCCAGCAACCCTAGGAGGGGGGTGCCGGCATCCCTTCCACTTCACAGAGCGGGGAACAGGGACTCGGAGAGGTCACGTGCCAAAGTCACATGTGCTCTGCCTGCTCCTTTGTCATCCACCTCTGCAGACATGCTTCTTTCTTGCCCTTTGTCAAGTCCCGTTAATGAGGTTATGCTTGTTCATCTTCTGAGCAGTAGGGAGGTCACAGGCTCATGGGGGTCTGGGCAGGGAGGACTATAACCAGCAACAGGAGGCATAATTCTCAGCCTCCATTTTTTTTTTTTTTTTTAAAGCAGGAGAAATCTGTTCAAATGAAACCATGCACACTCCATAATGTCTGTAGGGGATAAAAGTAGAGCTGTTCTATTTGAAGAGGGAACTTAAGGGCCCCAAACCCCTGCCTGCTTGACCCTTTCTCCCCTGTGATGCAGTCCGAGTCATTTCCTCGTCTAATGTCTTTGCTTCCTAGATTGGGAAACTGAGGCCCAGAGGCACAGGGACTTGTCCAAAGCCAGCTGGAGTGGAACATGGGGCCTAGGGTACTCCCTTTCTCACCCTACTGGCACAGACTTTGCCCCATCTGGGAGACTGTCACAGCATTTCAGACTCACTTTGGTGGAAACAGCCCTCCCTCTAGCAGTTCTGAGCATGGACTCTGGGTTTTTCTGGCCTCTGATCACCCGCTAGTGGGTCTGGGAAGGGAAAGCTGGTCTGAGACGTGGTGTGAATTCACTTGGCTCTTCATTTCTAAGACTGCAGGAGTCCTTGGGGTGCTCTGGGTCCAGGCAGAGCAGGGGAGCCTCCTGTCGCCTTGGAAATGTCTCCAGGTGTTTTCACCCACCGAAAGCAGCAGAGAGACCCAGCCCCATGGCCCCAGGACAACAGTAATCCTTCGGCCAAGTGGGGCTGGGCCCTGTCAGCCTCAGGTCTGTCGCCAGTGTCCCTGTTTTATTCCAGGAGTTTGGTGTGTGATGGGAAGAGGGGCTTACTAACTCGTCTGCTGCAGGTCATGAAGAAGGAGCCAGCCGAGTCCTCTTTCAGGTAGGTTTGGGGACTGGCACCTGCCACTCCTGAAGGGCCCAGAAACCTAGTGTTTCCCAGGTGGTTAGAAATACCTCATTTAGTTACCAGCTTCCACCCTGGACATCTGACTGCTGTGGGGCAGAGGGGGTCCGACTCAGCGGGTATGTGTGAGCTTCTGCGTACCAGCAGCGCATTTCAAGAACTGACCAGGCATTCACCAAGCGCCTACTCTGTGCTGGCGTTGGACAGACAGGTGGTAGGGAAATAGGAGCTATAGCCCCTGCCCACAGGAGTTCCCTGGGTTGCAGGAAACAAGCATGAAAAGAAACCGGTAGTTTTCTTTCATACTACATGAATGTAGTATGAAAAGGAGCAGAGCCAGGACCTGCCCCTGGAACTGAGGGATCAAAGGAAAGCCCCTTCCCTAGGTGGGGGCTGGTGGGGTGGGCGGGGAGGGGGAGGGCTTCTCAGAGCTCCTCCTGCTCGCCTGAGATGAGTCGTGAAGGCTGTGGGCAGAAGCTGGCTAAGGGAGGCATTCTGTCAGGGCTGGGCTGTGAAGCGTCAATAGGCTCCGTGCCCTCATATGCACCGCCCCCTGCAGGTCAGCTCAGCCCGACTTGTCCAGACTTCCCCTCATTGATCCCAGCTCTGCCCTCTGGGGCTACATCTTCTCTAGGACAGCCCATCAGAAGTGGCTCAGTGGCTCAGTGGCTCATCTGCATACGTCCATCCAGTTCCTCATGCATTCCCAGCCCCACTTTCCATTGTCCCCCTGTTCTTCTGAAGGGTCAAAACCTAGAGTGCATTTTCATATGTGTCCTATGTAGCCAGCCCTTTGGTCCTAGATCCCCCTGCTCAGAGACTCAGACCGAGCCAAATAGAGGACGATTCCCCACTGAACTGTCTGTTCCGTGAGGATTTATCCTTACCATGTCCCCAATGCCTAGTGTGAGGGCTGATGCCTAGCAGATGTGCAGTAAATGTCGATAAATCAAGAGGCAGCAAACATCTCCCAGCCCCTTGGTGAATAGAATATGGGACAGAAGAGGGCAGCCTTAGCCACCTGGGCCAGGGGTCAACATTTGGGTCGCAGGTTTTGGCAAGCCCGGGCTGTGGAGAGTTTCCTCCGAGGGACCACCTCCTATGCAGACCAGATGTTCCTGCTGAAGCGAGGCCTACTGGAGGTAATGGCCTGGAGGAGCCAGGGTGTTGGGTGTCCTGTTCTCCCCGCAGCCCCATGCGTTGCTCTCCTTCCTGAGCCCTAGACAGCTGGTCAGGAGCAGACCACTTCTCTTTATTTTAAAACGCCAATGCAGATTGCCCTAGGACTTCTCCCGAGCTTCGAGCTGTGGGTTCCCGTAGGTGCTTAATGGATGCTGGAGGGAGCTGGGGGTGCCTGTGCAGAGTGAGAGAGTCTGAAGTTACCCAGTAAGGCCTTTTGACCCTGAGGATATTTTGCTGTTGTCCAAAAATTAATTTCCTTTTATTATAAAATGGCCTTCAGAAAAAGAAAAATTTATAAAAGGCAGGGAGCAAAATGGCCAAAGTTATAATTGGTTTTTAAAAAAATCAAGGGATACAAACAAGGAACTGACCCATGAACTGTAAATCCATAATAAATTGATCCAAATTAGCATTCCTTCAGGAAAATGAAAAATGGAAGCAGTTGAACTATCATAGAAAACTTTAAAAAGTTAAATTGGCTTTATGTTCCTGATAAAAATTCATTAATTTTAGTATAAACTTTCTTATTCATAAATATGAAGACAAACCATGGGGTCAAAATGTGTCCCGTGCCCTTAAACCCTATGCTTCATTTACCTGAGTGGCCTCAGTGCTCAGGCAGTGGCCGATGTTCCTTCTGGAAACAGCTCCCCTCGCCTGCAAGCTGGGGAGCCCTGGGCAAGCAGGAGAGCTCATGGCTGCCTACCCCAACCCGCCCCCAACCTGCTGGTGAGGTGCATCAGGCCTGGTCCCACCCTTGGAGCTCCCAGCATCCCCAGATGAGAATCTAGACAGGGGATCTGGTTCTATCAACTGACGTGGATGCTTACTCGGAGCAGGTGTCATGTGGTCGGGGCTCTGTGCCTGGCCCTGGCGGGCGTTGGCAGGGGGCTGGGGAGGGTAGGGAGGGACAGGCAGCGAGCAGCTTGGATGAGCACAGCCTGGGGGCGGCAGCCACGTCTGCCTGTTGGCCCCAGGGCTCAGCCTTCTTCCTGCCTTCATCCTGTCCTCTCCCCTGTCCTCTCCCTCCCCCAGCACATCCTGTACTGCATTGTGGACAGCGAGTGCAAGTCGAGGGATGTGCTCCAGAGTTACTTTGACCTTCTGGGGGAGTTAATGAAGTTCAACGTTGACGCGTTCAAGAGATTCAACAAATACATCAACACTGATGCAAAGGTAAGACTAGCCCAGGCTCTGTGGGGTTCGCCACGGTGTTCCGAAGTTGTCATGGAGGGGTGCCTGGGTGGCTCAGTCAGTTAAGCATCTGCCTTTGGCTCAAGTCATGACCTCAGGGTTCTGGAATTGGGCACTGCATAGGGTTCCCTGCTCAGTGGGGTGTCTGCTTCTCCCTCTCCCTCTGCCCCCCACCCTGCTCATGTTCGCTTGTGCTCTCAAATGAATAAAGTCTTTAAAAAGGAAAAAAAAGGGGGCACCTGGGTGGCTCAGTGGGTTAAAGCCTCTGCCTTCGGCTCAGGTCATGATCCCAGGGTCCTGGGATCAAGCCCTGCATCGGGCTCTCTGCTCCTCGGGGAGCCTGCTTCCTCCTCTCTCTGCCTGCCTCTCTGACTACTTATGATTCCGTCTGTCTAATAAATAAATAAAATTAAAAAAAAAAAAAAAAGAAGAAGATGAAGTTATCTTAGAGCCCTGGTCCTTCCTTGCTAGTCTTCAGGTGCTGGTTTTTAATTGGAGAGCCCTGGGGAGTCAGTGGGCAGTCTTCAGTGAACAGTCGTTCTCCCCTGCTCTGTGCCGGGACTGCGCTAGACCCTGTGGGTGTACAGGGGTGGTCGGTGCAGCTGCTGGGGGTCAGTGAGACGGTAGGGGCCCGGGGCTTTGACCTGGCCCTGATATGGTGCGGTGGGTGCCGGGCTGAGCTCCAGAAGGGCACGACTGGGCCTGGTTGTTCACCTCCTGGGCTCTCTGACAGAAACACAGCTCAGGCCAATAGAGGTGGAAATGAGAGGAGCCCAGGTTTTGTCACCGCCTTGGTCTGACCAGAAACCACTGGGCCCGGGTAAAGGGGTGCCCCTCGTAGCAAGCACCACCAACCCCCCAGCCCCGGGGCCACAGCTCGGTGCAGCGGGAGCCTCCCAGCACCTTTCTGAGCTTGGCTCCACTCCAGTTCCAGGTGTTCTTGAAGCAGATCAACAGCTCTCTGGTAGACTCCAACATGCTGGTGCGCTGCGTCACTCTGTCGCTGGACCGCTTTGAGAACCAGGTGGACATGAAAGGTAAGAAAAACCCGTCCTGCCTGGGGAATCAGCCCAATGTGGCCGCGCCAGTGTCAAACACCCAGCGTCTCACAAGGACACACCACAGTGGCTAGAGGCACCTGTCCCAAATGCCCACATGGCTGGGGTCAAGGTCGTGGCTCTCTGGGAGATTTTCCTGGCTGGTTTGACTTTTCTGACATCTGTGCTTCCTTTCATAAGACATGCATTTTAATAAAAGTGAAGAAACTATTGTTGAAATCAAAATGCAGAAACCAGACATGCCCCGCCCCCCCCCCCCAGCTGGAATTGCCTGGGACGAGAGGGGCCAGGTGGTGAGCCGAAGGGAGGGAGGGCCTCAGAGGGAGGCGGCCCCTGCACCCACTGAGGGACTAGGGCTGGTGAACTCCTGCTGGGCCTTCCTGAGAACGTGGGCTCTTCCTGAGAGGCAGCACCTGCCTGTGTTCCTGCTGCAGCCGCTGCTCCTGTGGCCGCTTCCACGACCTGGGCTCCCAGCTCCGGAGTCGGGACCCCAGGGAGGGCATGGCTGGAAGCCCGAGTGGCGCGTCCCTGGTCCTGAGCCACAGACCAGCTTCCAAGCCTCGACTCTTCTGTCCCCAGTTGCTGAGGTCCTGTCCGAGTGCCGCCTACTCGCTTACATATCCCAGGTCCCCACTCAGATGTCTTTCCTCTTCCGCCTCATCAACATCATCCACGTGCAGACACTGACCCAGGTGAGATGCCATGCGGCCCCTGCGGTAGGGCCCCGAGGCAGGGCAGGGATATGGGAGGTGGCTCCCTCGTCTTGGAGCCCGATGGTTGATCTGTCCCACCTTCCCTAGAAGTGTATCTTGATCCATCTATTGGTTCCTAGGAAACCCTGCCAGCTATTCTGAGGACTTTTTCCAGTAAGGGGGCAGTGCCCCATTTTATGGACAGGGCCTGAGGGGGTAGCAAGTCTCCAAAGTCCTGGGTGGGTCAGCATTGGCATTGAGTTCTTGACTCTCGGTCCAGTGTTCTCAGCGCCCCTCCTCTGTGCAGGCTTTGGGGTTGGACTTGATGTTGCCTCCCACCCCCTCCCTGACTAACCATGGTTGTCCCTTCGTCAAGCTTCACACTCCTTTTCTAGAATGGGGGTGATGCTGTACCCCTCAAAGGTTGTCCTCTGTTCCTTCAGCCAACACACACTTGCTGAGGCAGGGAGCTGGGCTGGGGCCGCACAGTGAGCCTAACGGGCCGAGACTCTTCCCTTGTGCAGCCCCGGCCTAGTGCCGAGTGGGAGTTAGTGAGGCGGCCGCCCCTAAGGCAGGCCCCCTGCCCTGTGCGGGGATCCAGAGCTCCTTGGAAGAAGCGATGCCTCAGCTGACTCTGGAGGAGGAGTGGACTCCAGCTGGACCGACGACCAGGGTCGCACCAGGGTGGGGACGGGTGGTGGGTGGAGGGACAGGCAGGCACTCGGGTACTCAGGGCGGGTCCGCTCTCAGGCCTGGGCAGGGGGCAGCTCGGTGCGTGGCCTGTGAGCTCTGCCGGGGGCCCTACAGGGTCTGGGCGCAGGGCGCCCTCCCTGCCCCTGCGCAGCCTAGGTCCACCAGGGGCCGCCGGGGCTCCCCGCCCACCCCTGACTGGGATGGCCCGGCGCCTGGCAGGAGAACGTCAGCTGCCTCAACACCAGCCTGGTGATCCTGATGCTGGCCCGCCGGAAAGAGCGGCTGCCGCTGTACCTGCGGCTGCTGCAGCGGATGGAGCACAGCAAGAAGTACCCCGGCTTCCTGCTCAACAACTTCCACAACCTGCTGCGCTTCTGGCAGCAGCATTACCTGCACAAGGACAAGGACAGCACCTGCCTGGAGAACGTGAGTGTCCCCCCAGCCCCAGCGGGTGGGGCGTGGCCCCCGCCTGGGCCGTGCTGTGGGCAGCTCCTTGTCCCCTTATCAAGGCCCTCTGCGTGGTGCTGGGTTCCACCTGGGTCCTCTGCCCCTCTCTCTCTGCCCAGAGCTCCTGCATCAGCTTCTCCTACTGGAAGGAGACCGTGTCCATCCTGTTGAACCCAGACCGCCAGTCGCCCTCTGCCCTTGTCAGCTACATTGAGGAGCCCTACATGGACATAGACAGGGACTTCACCGAGGAGTGACCTTGGGCCAGGCCTCGGGAGGCTGCTGGGCCAGGGCCCGTGCGGGTGAGCGTGGGGATGTGTGCCACACGCTGTGCCCTGGCTGCATCCCCCCCTACCCCCCGCCTCCCCGCTACTCTGCCTGCCCCACATCTTCAGGTACAGGCTTGGTGGGAAGGAGCATCTAGAAGCCCCTTGCCCTTGGGTCAGAGTGCCCCAGGTCATTGGGAGAACCTCGGTTCCCTCAAGCTCTCCATGATAAGGACAGGGACGGGATGCCCACTCTTCCTTCAGAACCCTGGGGCCCTGGCCCACCCAGAGGTAAAGGAACTTTTAAAAATAGCTCTGTCTGAGCTTTTGCCCAGTCTCTTGGCTGTCAGTCCTGGGGTGGGGAGGGAGGTACGGGCACCCTCCTCCAATCTGTGAGCCAAGCTTGCTCCGGCCTTTGGACCCAGGCAAAGGCTTCTGAGCCCCCTGGGCAGGGGTGGGGGCTACAGAGGATGCTGCCTTCCCCCACACCTGCCCCTCTGTCCCTCCCTCCCTTGTTTTCCTTTAGTTCCTCTGGTTCTGTTTGCTCACTGGCCGCTGTGTTCATCCCAGGGGGGTTCCCCTAGAAGTGGGGGCCTTTTTCTTCCATCCCTTGGAGCACAGGGTACCTGTGCCCTTCCCCGGGGCAGCGTCTCCTGCCTGAGCCCGCGCACACAGGAGCCTGGCTAGGAGCACACCCTCGGCCCCTCCTTGT
Organism: Lutra lutra; assembly: GCF_902655055.1. Classification (NCBI taxonomy): domain Eukaryota; kingdom Metazoa; phylum Chordata; class Mammalia; order Carnivora; family Mustelidae; genus Lutra; species Lutra lutra. The sequence continues at coordinate 120,405,829 of NC_062286.1, read as the reverse complement.
GTTGCCAATTTATTAACAACAAATAAACCGATTAAGTGGAGACTATTAAAGAACTTTATTTTAAATGACTGACGTGGACCTGACTTTTGTCCAGGGACCGTGTGTTCCTTTCTTCTCCTGAACCTCAGAGGAGGAGAAGGTCCCAGCTAGAGCTGCAGACTGGCATTTACTCAGGGTCCAGCAGGGTTTGGGGCAGACTGCGAAGAAGAGGCAGCAGGAGAGGGTGCGCGGCAGGCAGTGTCTTCAGAACCCAGAGACTCTGGTGTCACTCCTTGTGCTAAGGAGAAAGGAGTGGCTGGGTGAGCACCACCACGCGCCCCCGCCCCAGGCAGAGGGCAGCGGTGCCCCGTGCAGCCCCTCACCTTGGGCCCTAGGGCATCCCGGGTCCGTGCCCGCAGCTTGTTCGCCTGGGTTTCTGCCATGTCTGCCCGCTCCTCTGCGTCGTCCAGCTCGTGCTGGGCCTTGCGGTACTTGGCCAGGTTGGTACTGGCCTGCTGTTCCTGGGGGCACAGGCAGGCCTGGTCACTCTTTGGTAACTGAGAGAGGGGATCAGTCCGGTCTGACCCCGTCCCCAGAGAGGTATGGCTTCTGGCCCCAGCTGCTTCACCACTCCTTGCTCCCCTCTTCCCCCATGACCAGTAGGCGGGAAGCCAGGAGGTAGGGGGCAGCACTCCTTCCAGAGGTCCGCAGAAGGGGAAAGCACATGGGGTTCCCTTGGAGACAGAGTTAAGTCCTGTCTATAGGCCAAGCTGAGAAGAAATTGTCCTCCTTCCCCCAGGGACGGTGGGGTCCCTGCCCACACACAAAGCCAGCACAGACACACAGAGCCAACCCTCGGGAGCCCGGGCCGCTGCTGCCCTCTGGCTGCACTGAGGGGGAGTTCCCAGCTGCAGGGCCCCGGCGGGCCAACTCCGGGCCAACTCCTATGCGCTCACCGCCTCCTCGAACTGGCGTTTGTAGCTCTTGACCTTGCTCTGCAGCTTGTCCACCAGGTCCTGCATGCGAGCCAGGTTCTTCCGGTCCTCCTCAGCCTGGGCAGGCAAAAGCAACTCAGGTCTTGGCCAGACCTGGCCAGCTCCAGGGTCCCCCCCCTCCACCCAAGGCAGACCTGGTCACTCACCTGGTACGCGAGCTCCTTGACCCGGCGCTCGTGTTTCCGCACCCCTTTGAGGGCCTCGGCGTGCTTCTTCTGCTCTGCATCCAGCTCGGCCTCCAGCTCCCGCACCTGCAGGCAGATCCAGGGATGGGCCTGCTGCCCGGAGCCTGCCGTCGGGCTGGCCCGCCCTGCCAGGGAAAGGACTGGAAGGGCCACACGAACCTTGGCCTCCAGCTTCTGCACCTGCTTCTTCCCGCCACGGAGGGCAGCTTGCTCGGCCTCTTCAAGCCGGGCCTGGAGCTCCCGCACTGTCTGCTCCAGCGTCTTCTTCATCCTTTCCAGGTGTGCACTTGTGTCCTGCTCCTTTTTCAGCTCCTCAGCCATCATGGCCGCCTGTCGGTGGAGTGGGGGGCCAGGGGAGGGCATGGTCAGCAGGCGAAAGTCCTTTGGAGCTCCCATCCGGGCCTCCCGTGGCCCCAGCCCAGCCTCACATCGGTGATGGCCTTTTTGGCCTTCTCCTCGGCTTCCCGCCTCTCCTGGGCGGCCTCCTCCACCTCCCCACTCAGCTGGGTCAGATCCACTTCTAGCTTCTTCTTCTGGTTCAGGAGGCCTGTGTTCTGAGGAGGGGGAAGCAGAGCCTCAGGGTGGGGGGCCTGCTGGCTGGTGCCCTGAGCCTCCCTGGGCCCCTCCTGTCCCCACCTGTGAGTGCAGGAGATTAAGGCGCTCGGTGGCCTCGAGCAGCTCCTGCTCCGCCAGTCGCCGGCTGCGCTCGCCCTGCTCCAGCGCGGCCCGAAGCTCCTCCAGCTCTGCGGCCAGCAGCGCAGCCCGCCGCTCCAGAGCCTGCGCCTGCTCTCGGAGCTCTGCCGCCAGCCGCTGCTCCTCGTCTCTCCCCGCCTGCTCCTCCTTGAGCTGGGCCTGCAGCAGCCGCGTGGCTGCCTGCGCCTCCATGGCCTGGCGGGCGGCATGGCCCAGCTGCAGCTCCAGGTCGTTGAGGTCACCCTCCATCTTCTTCTTGAGCCGCAGCGCCTCGTTGCGGGCCCTTGTCTCCGCATCCAGGGAGGCCTGCAGAGACTCCACCGCTCGCTGGTGGTTCCGCCTGTGGGAAGGGGGGGGGAGAGTGGGCACAGGAGAAGGGGGTGGGCACAGGCGCTGGACCTGCTCTTGCACCCAAGGAATGCCGCACATGCAAACCCATTGTGGGAATAAATGAATCGTCCCTCCCGGGTTTCAAGCCCCTTGCGACTGCCTGTTACCCCTCAGAGCAAGTTCATGGGCAAAACCAAGGCTCCAGACAGATGTGGGCTGAATCCTGGCTCTACCTGCACCTTGTAGCCCTGAGCAAGTCTTTTAGTCTCTGAAGTTCGCCTCTAGACTGGGGACGATGGTCCTGACCTTGACAGAGCTCTAGGGGAGGGGCAAGCCTGGCAAACTCTGCCTGCCTGCCTTTCTCTTGCCCTCAGGTGGCTGGGACTGGAGGGATGGCAGCCTCCAGAGGAGGAGTGGATGGGAGGTGGCACGCAGGTTGGGTTGCAGGGATGACTCTAGCCCCCCCTACCTCAAGTTAGTGCATTCCTCATCCTTCTCAGCCAGTTTCCGGTCCACCTCAGCCTTGACCTGGGACAGCTCCAGCTGGATCCTCAGAGTCTTGGTCTCCTCCAGCTCCAGGGCTCCCTGGAGCGCAGAGCAGGCAGTATGGGCACAGGGGCCACAAACGTGTTACGGGAGAGCAGAGGCCCAGGAGCAGGGCGGTGCCCACCCCGGCCCTGTGGTCAGCCCCTGACCTCAGCCTCCTCCAGTGCGGCCTGGAGCTCACTCTTCTCCCCTTCCAGAGCCTTTTTGGCTTTCTCCAGTTCCTGGATGCTCTTCCCGCTGAGGCTGACCTGGTCTGTGAGGTCACTGATCTCCTCTGCAGAGGAAACAGGACACTGAAGGGCCGCCCCCATGCCTTCTGCTCTAACCCAGGTCATTTCATTCACTCCTAACTCCAGGGGGACCCCGCCAGGGTACCCTCAATCACTCCAAGGGGCTCCTGCTGATCCCACAGCACTTCTCTGACCCTGGGGTGGAGCATACCCTGCAGGTTCTTGTTCTCCCGCTTAAGAGTCTCCAGGGCCTCGAGCGCCTCTTCGTGGCTGTGTCGCAGCCGGAAGAGCTCAGTGCCCAGGCTGCGGGCCTCCCTCTGGGCAGCCTCCAGCTCCCGCTGGATCTCCTCCTCCTGCCGCCGCCGCTCCTCCAGCGCCCGCTCCAAATGCCGCTGCTTCTTGTCCAGCGCGGCTGCCGCTGAGGTGGCCCGTTCCAGCTCTAGGGTCACGTCCTCCGACTCCGTCTGCAGTCGCAGCTTGGCCTTCTCCAGGGAGGAGCACTTGGCGTGAGCAGCCTCCACTCCCTCCTCTGCTTCCTGCAGCCGCAGGGCCAGCTTCTTCCTGGGCCATGGAAGCAGACGGTGCGAGGCCGGCTCAACAGTGCGCCGTCTCCCCTCACCCCCTGATGGCTCGGAGGCTCGGACACCACCCCCACACGGTGACGGCCCGGTGAGTAAGGCACTCACTTGGCCTCCTCCAACTCCTCGGTCCTCTGGATGGCATCTGCCTCGTACTTGCTCCTCCACTGGGCCACCTCAGCATTGGCCTTGGACAGCAGCCGCTGCAGCTCGGCCTGGGCCTCTACTTCCTCCTCATGCTGCTCCCGCAAGAGGTCACAGTCGTGCCGCAAAGCCTGAACGGCATGGGCCAGCGCACTCTTGGCCTGCAGGGACCGCAGGGACCTCAGCATGGGACTGGGCCGGCGGCCCCAGGGCCCACCCTGCCCACTCTGGGGCAGCCAGTGGCCAGCCCACCTTGCTCTCCTCTTCCAGCTGCCTCCGAAGTTCCTCCAGGCTCTGGGTGGCCGAGGCCTTGCCCCGGCTCAGCTGGCTAATCAGAGACTCCTTCTCCTCAAGCAGGCGGCTCAGCTCCCCTGCAGGCCAAGAGGTGAGCCAGCAGGTCAGGCAGGCCCTCGAGGGGTGGCACCAAGGCCCCCGGGTGGCCCAGCCGAGCCCCCAGCCTCACCGCTCTCAGTCTGCAGCCGCCCACGCTGAGTGCTCGCATCTGCCAGCTGCCGCTGCAGCTCCTCCACCTTGATCTTGGCCTCACTCAGCTGATCCTCATAGGTGCGGCACAGCTTCTCTGCGCTGGCCTGGGATCCAGGGTCAGGAGTCAGAACAAGTTTGTCAATCACAAGGCAGTGTCTGGGGCTGCCAGCCAGAGGCTGGGACGCTGGGGTTGTGAACTAAAAGGCTAGATGTGGGCTCAGGAAACAAAGGGAAAGCAGAGCCCCAAGTTCACCGTCAAGAGATTCTATTGCTGGACCGTTTTTTAAAAGATAGATGTCAGAAATGAGAGGGCCAGGGTGAGGTTAGGATAGTAGAGCCTGAAGTCAGCTGCAGACTGGTCAGAGGTCAGCTGTCAGGACTGGTGGTACAAAGGTCAAGGGCCAAGGTTGGATGCTGGAGTTCAGGACAGGAACAGTCAGGATAGAGATCAAGGACCAAGATGTTAAAATTAGATGTTGGGTCAAAAATGACCTAGAGAGGGACGCCTGGGTGGCTCAGTTGGTTAAACAGCTGCCTTCGGCTCAGGTCATGATCCCAGCGTCCTGGGATCGAGTCCCACATCGGGCTCCTTGCTTGGTGGGGAGCCTGCTTCTCCCTCTGCCTCTGCCTGCCATTCTGTCTGCCTGTGCTCGCTTGCTCTCCTCTCTGACAAATAAATAAAATCTTTAAAAAAAAAAAATGACCTAGAGTCAGAGCACAGTTTAGTAGGAGTCAAGGTTTGAAGTCAGGACGGGGTGGGGTTGGGGCTGAATGACAGGTGAATAGGTCAGGGGTCAGGTTCAGGTATAGGGTCAGGCCCAGTGTGGGTCGGTAGTGGCACGGGGATGGTCAGGGGCCAGCGGGTGGGAGAGTGCTGGAGTCAGGATGGGTTCAGAGTCGAGATGGGTGTGGGTGTGGGATCCGAGCTCAGGAGAGGTCAGTAAGGGGGCAGACACCTTGCCGCGGGCCAGAGTCTCCACATTGGCGCCCAGATCATCCACCTCCATGCGCAGCTCGCTCTTCTCCTTTTCCAGCTTCTGCCGCACGCGCTGCAGACTGTCCACCTGCTCGCCCAGCTCAGCAGCGCTCTCGGCCTGCTTGCGGCGCAGGGCAGCCACGGTGGCCTCGTGCCGCAGCGCCGCCTCCTCCAGTTCCCGCCGCAGCCGGCCCAGCTCGGCCTCGCGCTTGCGGCACCCCTCCCGCTGCCCCGCCGACGCCCCGCCGGCCTCCTCCAGCCGTTCGCTCAGCTCCTCCAGCTCCCGGGCCGCCTCTGCCCGCTGCTTCTCCACGCGGGCCCGGGCCGCCCGCTCCGCCTCCAGCTCCTCTTCCAGCTCCTCCGCCCGAGCCTGGGGACAGGCACACAGCAGCTGGCACCTCCTCCGTGCACACTAGCCCTGGCCCTACCCACCCCCCACCCCCGTGCTCCACACACCTGCAGTTCCTTGATCTTCTTCTGTAGCTGTGCCCCGAGGAGCTGCTCGTCCTCTACCCGCAGGTTCAGCTGACTCAGCTCCGAGTCCTTCCTGGGGGTGGTGTGGAGCGTGAGCCAGGCCAGGGTCGGACTTCCACTGACCAGCCTGGAGGCGCCCCGCCCTCCAGTCTCCCGGCTCCCGGCCCAAGGCGCCCAGCCCTAAGGCACCGCCCCCACCCCATGGTCCCTCTCAAACCCCCCAGCCCTGAGCCTGGCCTGGGCCCTTGGTCCAAGGAAGGCAGGACACTCCGCCTGCACCCTGGCAACCCCCAACTCAGTCCTCGACGCTCAACTTCTGCAGTGATGCTGCCTGCTGGCCAGGGGCTCAGGTCGGCTGCCCACTGCATGCCTACTTCTTGAGCTTCTCCTCCAGCTGCTGCTTGTCCTGGGCGGCGTCCGTCACTGACTCCTGCGTCAGCTTGAGGTCACCCTCGAGCTTGCGCCTCGCCCGCTCCGTGTCCATGCGCAGCTTCTTCTCTTGCTCCAGGGAGCATTCCAGCTGGGGGGCGGGGGGGCAGGCTCAGCCGCCAGGACCAGCTGCCGTACCCCCTGACCCCCGCCGGCCTCCGCTGGGGCCAGGACTCACGTCTTCCACTTGCTGCTCCAGCCGGAGCTTGGCCTTGGCCAGAGCGCTCACACGGTCCTCCTCGGCCTGCAGGTCGCCCAGGGCCTGCTGGTGGGCCTCCTGCAACGCCTTCTTCTCCTTGGTGAGTCGGGCCACCGACTCGTCCAGGGCTGCCATCTCTTCCGTCAGGTTCTTCACCTGTGCCAGTGGTGGGGTCACCATGAGGACGCCCCCCCCCCCCCCACACTCTGGTCCGAGAAGCCACCCTCCAGGTCACAGTGACCAGCTTTTCCAGCTAGGGGGCCTTGGCAAGTCACTCCACTCAGCCTCAGTTCTCAGTTTCCTTCACTGTAACAGGGGGTCCGGGCGGTCCTGGCTCCCTCACTTCCCGCCGTGAGCACCCGGGCAGGCACCCGACCCCGCGCCTGCCTCCCTCCCTGTGTAAAAGCATCCACGCTCCCGCTCCCACGAACTGCGTGGGGCTGTGGGAGGGCCCGATGGCAGAAGGCACGCAGTGGCAGGCGGGGCACGCAGAGCTGGGCAATGGGCCTCCTGCCCTCAAGAGGCCACGGTCCTGGGCGGATGCCCAATGCTAGCAGTTGCTGAGCGCCTAGGCCCCGCGCTGAGTGCCCGCGGGAGCTACTCAAACGGACTCCTCAACTATCCAACTACGTAAGTGCTGTTCTTGACCCCATTTGACAGATGAGCAAACTGAAGCCCACAGAGAGGAGGGGACCCTCCCGCGGCCACCCAGCAGGGGTGTCCTAGAGCCCCGAGAGAGAGCAGCAGCTGCCTGGCCTCACAGCCAGCCGGGCCCACACCTTGTTCTCCGTGGCTTGCTTCTCCTTCTCGGCCTTGGCCAGTGTCAGCTCCAGGTCATCAATGTCCTTTTTGAGCTCTGTGCACTCGTCTTCCAGCTTGCGCCGGCGGGCGGCCAGGTCAGCGTTCACCTCCTCCTCGTCCTCCAGCCTCTCGCTCAGCTCCTTCACCTTCGCCTCGAGCTGCACCTTGGACTTGATCAGCAGGTGGCAGCGCTCCTCCGCGTCCGCCAAGTTTTCTTGCTCCTGGAGAGGGACGTGGGGAATGGGGCAGAGCCAGGGCTGGCTAAACCAGCCAAGGGAGACCAGGCTGGGCCCTGAAGAAAGTTCTCATGTCCACGCTAAGTCCTGACCCCCATGCTCAGCTGGGCTCTGGGGACCAGGAATGCTCCTGACCCACCTGTTCGGGGCCCTGAAGGGGCCCGGGTGTGATGGAATGAGGGCTCAGGAAGAGGGAGAGGCAGGCGCTGAGGCAGAAACATCCAGAGGGGAGCATCAGATAGGCAGGGGGCAACCCAGAGTGACACCCGAACACAGGCTCGAGGAGAGAAGTTCCGGGCTGAGGCCTTCCGGGAGGACGGGCGGCAGTGCCCCGGCTCGGCTGGGGTCCTCTCTCCCACCTCGCCGCCTCACCACCACCTGACTGCCTGATGGTCTCCGCACCAGCAGGTGAGTCTGGTGACCACACCCTGTCCTCCCACCAATGCGTCACAAGAGCTACCATGAGGGCTGGTGCACAGGTGACACTCAGTGTTTGGGGAAGGCAGGAATGCCTCTTTGGACTTGGGAGAGATTCCAGACCCTGGATCCCTGCCCTCTGGCTATTACTGTTACTTGCCACCTGGGTTCCCAGGGGAAGGGAGCAGAGGTGTGTCTCCAGGAGGGAAGGGAGGGCTAAGGAGGGCGGGCTGGGGAGATGGGGCTCAACTGCGGGTTTAGCAGGAAGCCCAGGCAGCGGGAGGTGGGAGAATCAGGACGTGTGGACAGACAGACTCCGAGGGTGGGGAAGCCAAGCACGGACATGAGCCCACAGGCCTCCTGTCACCGCACATCTGGGACTGGGAAGAAAGATCCAGAACCTGAGCACCTGGGGCATACCAGGTCCACCCAGGCCCAGAGGGAGGGGGCGTGGCAGGGTGGTTTCCTCAAAGCAGCCTGCGGTTTTCTGGGGTGCCGGAGGCGGGGTGGGGGGCACGGGTCACCAAGGGAATCCCCTCCCTTCCCTTCCCCCACTCACTGCCTGCAGCTGCAGGGCCAGGTCATTCTTCTCCTGGGTGACACTGACGTGGGTCTCCTCCAGCTCCTGGCGCTTGGCCTCAGCAGCAGCCAGAGCCCCACGGAGCCCCCGCAGCTCGGCCCGCAGGGCGGCCAGCTCCTCCTCGGCCTGCGCCGAGCGCAGCAGCGGCTTCATCTTGAAGAAGAGCTTCATCCAGGACCAGTTCTTGACAGCGTTGAAGGCACGGATATTCCACTGGATGGTGAACAGGGCGTCCCTGCAGTGGGGGAAGCCACAGGGGGCCGGGAGGCTCAGTGCCGCCCTTGCAGTGACAGCCCTGACGGTCGGGGGCCCTGGGCGAGGCTCGGCACTACACGCTCTCAGGGTGATCTCCCTTCACCTTCCCGGCAGCCCTGTAGGTAGGTCTGACGCCTCTGCTTTCTAGGTGAGCTGGACAAAGAGGTCCAGGGACCAACAGGGCTGCCTCCAGGGCAGGGGCTCACAAGCCCTAACTGTCCCGGTGGCCCTTGCAAGTGTCCTGAAGACACCAGGAATGGATCCTGTTATGCTCTGCGCTCTGGCGTCGGACTACGCAGGGCTCACACCCCACATTAGTCGCCCTGCCCCCCTGCCAACCAGCTGTGATGGGGTCTCCGCCTCATATGGTGGCCCTTCTGGGGCTGGAGATAATCATAGCACCCACCTCAGGGGACTGTCCCACACCTTAACCAAGATTATGCAAATAAAGCCTCTGCCTGGGGCTGGCACTTCAAGAGTGTTGAAAAACACCAGGTGTCATTATTACCCATCTGGGCCACACTCCCGGTGGCCTGCAGCACAGGGAAAGGTGCTCTTACCCCAATTTTTGAGGTGAAGAAATGGAGACGGACAGTTGAGGAGCACAACACAGAACCTGCCCCTCAGAGCCACCCGACCAGCCCCAGGGACTAAGCTGACCCACGAGACAGATACTGTGACGCACTGTGGAGAGCCTGGGGGTCCCGCCCTCTCCCCAGCCAGCTCTTGCCCATTCCCCCCACCCCCATCCCACCCCCCGCACACCTGCCACCCAGCAGGCGCTGGTACTCCAGGCGCATGAGGCGGCCCCGGCTCCGGGCCTGCAGCAGCGTCAGAACCTTGGCCAGACGCTGGTCACGAAGCTCCTCCAGGACCCCGAGAAGCCCAGCTTTGAAGAACACCTGGGGGTGGGGGGAGGCACCAGGTGGAACCCCAAGCGCCTGCGTGTTGTCTGTCCTCTGTGACCACCCTCCATCCTGGGTGCCCCAACCTTGGTGTGGCCAAACTGGTACTGCATGTGGTCAATGTCCAGGGAGCCCAGGAGCTTCTCTGTGGCCTTCCTGCTGTCCATGAAGGTGTCGTCCGGGATGGCACTGGGGTTCAGGATACGGTACCTGGGGGAGCAGGGAAGGGCTGGTGAGGAGGGGGCGGGGCAAGGGAGGGAAGGACAATCATCGCTGGGCCAGTGAGGAGGCTGCAGACTGCCCCACCGAACCAACTGGTGGGCAGCGTGGCGGCCCTGGGGCCGGAGCGTGTGCTGCTTAAAAAGCTTGGGCTGTGTTTAAATGCATTTTTTCATTACATTTGTTAAGAAACTGTATTTACAATGGGCGTGCAGCACTTTCATAAGATTTTAACTTCTAATTTTTTATAATTCTTTTTTTTTTTTTTTTAGAAGGCAAAAAATAGGGGCGCCTGGGTGGCTCAGTCGGTTAAGCGTCTGCCTTCAGCTCAGGTCATGATCCCAGCGTCCTGGGATAGAGCCCCACAATGGGCTCCCTGCTCGGCGGGAAGCCTGCTTCTCCCTCTCCCATTCCTCCTGCTTGTGTTCCCTCTCTCACTGTGTCTCTCTGTCAAATACATAAAAATTTAAAAAAATTTTTTAAATAGAAGACAAAAAATACAACAAAGGTGATACGGTACAGTGTATCAAAGCTGAAGGAACATTTGAGGGAGAGGACTCTAGAGCAAGGGCTCACGGTGGCTGTGACCATGCTGTGAAGGCCGGAGAACCATGAACGCTCCCTCCCAAGGGCACTGAGGAACAAAGCGCGTTTCACTAGGCTATGGGATGTTTTGCAGCCGTAACAAAATGAGTGACGCCACACGTCATTATACACCTGAACCCACACGGTGTCCCAACACCATGCGCAAACCCCGATGTGAACTATGGGTGGTTACGGTGTGTCATCCACGTGACAGAGGTCCCACTCCGGTGAGGGATGCTGCTTGTAGGGGAGGCTGTGCACGTGGGGGGCACAGGTATATGGGGAATCTTGGTACCTTCCCCTCCACATTGCTGTGAACCTAAAGCTGCTCTTAAAAAAAAAATCTTAATTAAAAGAAAAGAGAGGTCACGGTGCAGACTTTCTGTCTAAGGACAAAGAGCAATCTCTTTCTTTTCTACAGAACAAACTCACAAAATAAGGGTGGAGGGTTGGGGGGCTGAGAGCGTGCACACACGAGACAGCACGCATGTGAGTGTGCCCACAGTCTCCGTGTCAACACACGTGGGTATGTCGTGACCCTGGGGACTTCAGGACAGGGAGGGAATTATGCACACCTAGAGCCTGACAAACTCAAACTTTCAAAACCAAGGGGAACTAATAGCGCTGACTGGCTTTACATAAAGTCTAGTCTCCGGGGACCCTCACTCAATCCCCAAATCCACACTCGGCTTTGCCTGACCCCCCTTCGACATCTCCCCTCAGGTATCTGCTGAAGATGTTTCAAACTTGACTTATTTAAAGTGGAGCTCAATCCACTACCCTCCATCCCCCCAAATATCAAAAAACCCTGTCTTGGTATCTCAGTAAACCACCAACTTCCCGGTGGCTTGGCCCCAAACCTAGGATCCTCCTCTTTCTTACTCCCTATTCAACCCACCAACACAGCACATTGGCTGTGCCGCAAACACTCAGGGCAAGCCTGCTGGCTACTCCCCCAGCCTGCTGCTGTCTCAGCCACCACCACCTGCCCTGAGAGGCCTGCCCAATCCCCTCCTCGGTCCCGGTGTCCCTGGTGTCCCCCTCAGTGACTAAAATCTCAGTCCTTGGACCCTTGATCCCTTCGGCTCTAAATGTATGCCCTTCCCATTCCCTCTGGCTGCTGCCTCCACCTGGAGGAGAGCAAAGGGGAAGGGAGCTGTGTAGGACCTGGGGTGGGGGGGCGGCAGGGAGACACCCACCGCTGCCGGAAGTCAGCATAGAGCAGCCTGTTGGGGAAGCCCTGGCGACAGATCCGGATCCCCTCCAGAACCCCGTTGCAGCGCAGCTGGTGTAGCACCAAGAAGGCATCCATGACCCCTAGACGTGGTGGGGGTTCAAGGGAGAGGTTAGAAGTCAATGGACACATCTTCATGTCCCAGAGAAAGACCACCGGCCCACAGAAGGGCTTTCTTCAGGACCGTGTGGGCCCCAAGCGGGGGGAAGACCCAGCTTCTCAGTCGGCCCTGTCCCCTCCCTCCAATGGTCCCACCCCACCAACCCAGCCCTGGGGAGACTACCTGGGGTCTTGTTTTCGTTGGGGACAATGCAACGGACAAAGTGGGGCTGTGTGGCCCGCAGGTTGGTCATCAGCTTGTTGAGATTCTCCTGGCGGTGGAAGAGGGGAGAAGGCACAAGAGAGGCAAGAAGCAGAATTGGAAACCATAGCGGATCAGCCCGCTAAGGACTGGTGAGCCGGCGTCTAAGCATGCCTCTGCGCATCGGTCCTTTCACTCCGGTCCCTGTGACCCTCTTCTCTCTTCTGCTTGACCAGGTCCCTGTCACTGTCACCGAAGCCTTCACACCCCAACCCCACCCAATCCCCTTCCTCCCACAGACCCCGCGGCTCCCTGCCCAGGCAGCGTGGGGACGGGAAGCAGCACAGACTTGCTGTGATGTTCACGTGGAGAGGAGTTAAACATCACTGCAAGTCTTAACGGCCGCCCGCCCAGGGTGCAGGGGACCCAGCAGGGACCAGGGACGGGGTGAATGCTGGAAGGGGAGGACCTGCACGGGGCCCACCCTGGGCCTCACCTTGTGCAGCTGGGACACCGTCTGGAAAGATGCTGCCTTCTTACGCTTCTCTTTCACCCCAGACTTGGGGGGCTCGGCTAGGAGAGACAGGGGACCAGTCACTCTAGGGGACGCCACTCTGTGAGTATCCTACAGGATGAAGATCTTGTCCCTCTGTACTCACTGGAGCAGGAGCCTGCATAATTCTCATAGAGGGTAGCCAAGAGCTTGTTTTGCGACTTTTGGAAGATAGGGACCACCGTCTCATTCAGTGGGTCCTTGTTTTTCTCCAGCCAGCCCACGATGCTGTAAGGCACCTGGCAGAGAGCGGACAGGTGCTGAGCAAAGGCGGCGTTGGGTGAGGGATGGAGAGCTGAGAGAAGAGAGGAGGGTGGTCAAGCATTGGGATTCCAACAGGCACCTACCACGCCCGCATAGTGGACCACCTCAAAGTGGGCCTGGTATTTACGCTTCTTGTCAGGCCGTGGCTGCTGGAAATTGGGTGACTTCCCCGCATGATTATCGTAGAGCTTGGCCCGGAAGCTGGCGTCTGAGGCCTTGGGGAACATGCATTCCTCCTCCAGGATGGACAGGATGCCCAGTGGCTGCGGACAAGGAATAACCTTGAAGGGCTGCCCTCAGGCCAGCCCATCCTGCCTGGGCCACATCCCCATATCCTAGAGCCCTTCCTTCTGGAAACCTTCCCAGATGCCCCAACCACCTGTTGGGAGGGACAGAAACCACTCAGGTGCACAGGAGTCCCGTCTTCTAAAAGAGAAGTTGGTGGCTTGGCTGCCAGCGCCCCTGGGCACAAGTCACACTCTGGGCTGTCCTCTTCACTCACAGCTGCACAAACTCAAACTGTTGCTATTCACCTCCCGACGTCTGTGGTCTCTCTCTGTCTGTTGCACACACACTCTCTCACACACACACAGCACCATTAAAAAAAAAGCAGTTGAAATTTTGGCTTCCTCACTTACTAGCAGAGGGGGCCGTTGGGCCTCAATTTCCTAACCTGCAAAGTGGAGAATGAATATTTCAAGCAAAAACACCCCTGACCCCCTAAATGCGCCAAAGCAGGAGATCACAGAAATGCGTAAAAACCACCTGGTGCACAAACTCTTATGGGGTCTTCAACAACGTTCAATGTTCAAAATACATTTTCAGAGAAAAAGTAAGATGAGAAATGAGTGTGTGTCTATAAAAGAAAACGTGCACCCAGGATAATGGGTTTGGAGGAGGCTTACCCAGGTGCCAGCTACAGGCTATACAAGGTAGAAGATGAGAGGGAAACGTTTTCTTCCCCCCTTTACTTCTGATCTTTCAAATTTTCTTTGATTTTTCTTTCTTCCAGTCTTTGTACAACGGGAAATAGGTGTAACCAATCCAATGAAGTGAACAGACCCGGAGCACCAGGGTGGCTCAGTGGGTTAAGGCTCTGCCTTTGGCTCAGGTCATGGTCTCAGGGTCCTGGGATGGAGCCCCACATCGGGCTCTCTGCTCAGCAGGGAGCCTGCTTCTCCCTCCCTCTGCCTGCCTCTCTGCCTACTTGTGATCTCTATCAAATAAATATATAAAATCTTAAAAAAAAGAAAAAAAAAAAGTGAACAGACCCTACCCGGCCTGCCCCCCGCAGGAGTTCCTCGGGAAACGCAGAGCCGTGTGTGCCCACGGGACCATGGTCAGCGGTGCTGGGTGCAGGCTCACACGTGCTCACCAACAGACATTCACACTGCCTCCAGCAAACCTCATGGCGACACACACTGCCATTCACACATGCGCACGCACGCACGCACACACACGGAGACACGTCACAGCCTCGCCCCCACACGTCACCACGCAGTCGCACACGCGCGCCTTTGTTCCCGCTCACTCCCCACACCCACACCCCCTTGCCCTGCGCCCCACCTTCTCAATGAGGTCAATGCAGGGCTGCAGGTCCAAGCCAAAGTCGATGAAGACCCAGTCGATGCCCTCGCGCTTGTACTCCTCCTGCTCCAGCACGAACATGTGCTGGTTGAAGAACTGCTGCAGCTTCTCATTGGTGAAGTTGATGCACAGCTGCTCGAAGCTGTTGAACTGCGGCGGGGGCGGCGCTGGGCTCAGTGGATGGGCACGGGGACCCGCAGAGGACTGGGGTGCATGTGACTTCACCCCCACCCACCCAGGGTAACCCGCCCTTCGGGGAACAGAGCCCAGGGCCCCTACGCGCACCTCAAAGATCTCGAAGCCCGCGATGTCCAGGACCCCGATGAAGAACTGCCGGGGCAGCTTGGTGTCCAGGGTCTGGTTGATCCGCGATACCAGCCAGCGGAACAGCCGGTCATAGGTGGCCTTGGCCAGCGCCCCCACAGCAAACACCACCTGGACATGTGCAGAGGCGGGGCTGGGACCCGACACGGAGGGGGTCCTGCGCCAGCCATCCCCAGGGGACTCTGGCCTGTGAGCCACTCACCTGCTCCACACTCTGGCCCTTGGTCACGTACTCGTTCCCTACACGCACTCGGGGGTGCAGAAGGCCCTTGAGGAGGTCCCCACTGCTGACTCCCATCAGGTAGGCAGCCTTGTCAGCACCTGGCAGGGCACACAGGTGGGTTAAGAAGGAGGCAGCCAAGAACATGGGCACCTAGGGGCTCTACCAGCCTCTGCTGGGGTTGGGAGAGGGGGAGTTCAGGGCAGGCAAACTGTATGGCTCGGGAGGGTGAGGGTCGGGACTTGAGAAGTCAAGGGTTACAACCAGGGCCAGGTAAAACTGAGGCCAAATGTTGTGGACAAGGGTTAGGGTTGATGGTCCTGGATAAGACACGGGGAGCAGGGTCAAGGCTGATGGCCAAGTCAGGCCAGGGTCAAGATCCCTCACTCTCAGTGCCGTCAGCCTCGGCCTGCTCCTCCCGCTGTTTCTGCTTGAACTTCATGTTGCCAAAGTGCAGGAGGGCCCCCACGATCTTGTAGCAGGCACACTTCTCATCCACGCTGAAGCCCAGGATGTCCATGGCGTGCTATAGCAGGGGACAGAAGGATCAGAGAAGGCCTGGGCCCGCCAAGTGAAAGGCACTGGGACTGCCCCGATCTCCACCCGGCCCCCCATTCCGCCCCCTTCCACCACAGACATACGTCAGTGGCCATGAGCTCTTCCCCATCATCCATGTTGTCCACAGTGATGACCCCCTGGCTGCAGAAGTGGTAGTCGTAGGGGTTCATAGACAGAAGCAGCATATCTGGGGGGCCCGGGGAGGAGCATGGGGGGGGTTTGGTCATGTTCACTCAGCTATTCTCCTCCCCCGCATCCCCGCATGAGAGGTCCTGGGGGCCAACCTGGCAGGAGACTCTGGGGCCCTCCCAGGACTTCTCTGTGGCTGAGTTTCTCACCCCCTTCCCCATGCCCATGGCTTTGCCTTCTTCATGGTTCTCTGAGGAATGAGCCCAGGCCTAGCTCCACGTGGCATGCTAGGACACTGGGAGGACCACACTCTGCCCTTTTGGGGTTTGTGAGAAAGGGAAGCTGGGCCGAGACGGAGCCACTGCTCCCCTCTTGGTGCTAGACAAAGCCTCTCCAGTCCCAGGATAGCAGAAGGGCAACCAGGGTGATGACACCCAAGGGCCCGTTTCCCAGTACGAGAAGGAGAGAACTCAACAATAACCAGAAGTCCCAGCCAAGGAGTTGGGGGAAAGGGAAGGCAGTCCCACGCTGCCTCGTGGGCTCTGACGCCTGCTCTATCCACCCCTGCCTCTCACCCTGTAGCTCTGGCTTCTTCCCAGAGAGGATCTGGTAGTAGACGTGGTAGCCTCGCTCCCCGGGCAGCTGGAAGATCACTCGTGACTTCTCCAGGAGATCTAGGAGAAAGAGGGGCACTGGCCTACCATCCCGTTTCTCCCCAGACTGGGACACCCCGGCAGAGCTGAGGGTGGCAGCGAGGAGGTACCAGTGAGGGTCAAGGGTGAGCCGAGAGGCGCTGTGTCCACACACAAGCCTGCAGATACTGAAGGGTGTCAGCGTGGGAATGTGCGTCTATAGGTCTGTGTATCTGGCAGGGGTCAAGGGTGGGGGTTATCTATGTTTGTCTTTCATCTGTGCTTCGTTCCTTCATCCACAGACCACGCTCCCTCCCTTCAGAGAAGAGCTGGTGTGTCAGTGATGTGTGGAGCTGAGCTTCCACGTGTCTGCAAAGGGGTCGGTCAAGGAGTAAATGATGACGTTCCTTGGTCCTCACGTGCCTGTGGCTCATCTGTCGGGGTCTGGCCATGTGTCCCAAGGTGGGGAATGGTCAGTGCAGGGCTTTGCTGCAGCCTGGGACCTGGTGTCCCAGTAGCGGGGCGGGTCAGGGGCAACCACCCCTAAGAGGCAGGAGTGGAGGCTTCCGGAAGGACAGGGACTCTGTGTGCACATGAGACTGGGGCAGGTCGGGGGTACAGGCCTGCCCTACTGGAGGCCAGAGAAAGAACTGAGGTGGGGTAAGGACCCAATCACAAGGATCCTGACTGGCCCAGTAAAGATCTGGGTCTCTATCTTAAGGTAATGGAATCTCGAAAAGGTTTTTAAGCAGAAACATGATGTGATCAGATCAGTATCTGAGACAGTATCACTCTGGCTGGATGATCAAGCAAGGCATGGAGGCTGGGAGACCATGCAGAAGCTGGTGGAACGATCCAGGTGAGAGTGAGGTGGGTAGGACTGGGCAGTGGCCAGGGGATGGAGAGAAGTGCCTGGAACAGGTGGGAGCCCCAGGACTTGAGGACGGAGGCTCAGTCTGAGCAGAAAGACCCAGGCCTCCGTCCCCATCTCCACCCTCTCCCACCCTCCCCGAGACTCACAGCTGTCAATATCTGCGGATGCCAGCTTCCCAGAGGGACCGAAGTGAATACGGATGAACTTGCCCTGTGGGCAGAGGGGCAGGCTCAGCCGGGACCCAGCCATCTGCCGGGCACTGGCGGCTGAAAGCTCCCACCACCCCCATCTCCCTGGGCCAACCCCACCCCTCCCCCACCATGGCCACTCACAAAGCGGGATGAGTTGTCATTCCGCAGGGTCTTGGCGTTGCCAAAAGCCTCCATGGCAGGGTTAGCCTCGATGATTTGATCCTCGAGGGTGCCCTGGTGACAGCAGTGTGGGGGGTCTGTCATCCCCGGTGTCCCTGAATGGGAGACCGAGGGGCCCAACGGTCCTGGAGTTCGGCCCAAACTGGACAATCTCTTGGGTCGGGGGAATGTAAGGGGGATCCCTGGGGCCTCATTATCACTGCCTGCCCCACCGACCCTGGCCCTATACTTACCCCAGTCTTCGTGGCCGGAAATTGCTGCAGAGAGAAGACAACATGAGAAAGTGTGCAGTCTCAGCGGGCTGGTGGACGGGGGCGGCAGTGGTTAGCGGGACAGTGAACATTAGTCACCCCAGCGTGTAACCCCACACCCCTCCCCCAACCCTGTCAGCACTGTTAGAGGGAGAAATGCTAGAAAGTGGGAACAAGCCTGGCCCTGGTCAGCGGCCTGAGGCAAGGGGCTGTGTCTCAGGGTCTCCTGCTTGCAGCCCTTCCCCTCCCCGAGCTCTGTTTCTGGCCTCTTCCATATCCCTTCATTTTCCACTCCAAGAAGCAGCCCCTGCCCAAAAGCCCAAGGGCTTCCTGACTAAAATCTCCTCCCCTTCAGAGCCCAGCTCAAACGCCCCCTTCTCAGGAAGGATTCCCTGTGCTCTGAGGCTAGAGGAGCCCCCTTCTGGCTGGAACCTTCTCACCCCTCACCTCCCTCCTCACACTTCTCCTTTGTCCTGTGACGAGCTGCATTCCCATCACGCAATTAATTGCCCGTAGATTATTAGACAAGATGGCCCTGGCAGGTGCATATTATTAGCCCTAATTCGAAAATGAGGAAACTAAGACTCAGAGCAGGGAAATGACCTCCAGGCCACACAGTGAGTGAGGGGCAGGGCAGGAACTGAGCCCAGGCATCCTGTCTCCCATGACACCACAGCCACCGCACCTCTCATCTAGAGGGACCTGCTGAATCGAGGGGATCTCCTTCCCTTCCTCTCCCAGCCTTGATCTTGTCTTCTGCCCGTGTCCCCTTCCTTCCCTTCCCCACCCTGGCTCCCTGCAGTCTGGGAAGAGAGGGAGAGGAAGGAAGGGGCCGACTCTGGAATGCCAGGTGCCAGGCAGCCAAGGGACTCTGGCTATTCACTCACCTCCAGGGAGCCCAAGACTTAAAAATCCCCCCAAAGACACTGCTGGGGGAACCAAGGCCGGAGGGAAGCGGCAAGAACCCCTCCTTCCGAGCTCCGCCCCCCACACTCACATTCGGGGCCTTTTGAACAGGGCTCTCTATGGCAGATGTGGTCAAATCTGGGGCCAAGGGAAGGGGATTGATAAAGCTTTTTAAGTCCCAGCATCCATGGACCCCGTGAGCCAGCCTGTCTTCCCACGAACTCCCTTGCCTGACAGCCCCACATACCACCTTGCACAGCACCTTTCTGCCCCCCCCCCTTCCCAGCTGCACCCCTGCCAGCTCTGGCCTCTCCCTGCCCTCCCTTCCGTTACTGGACCAAGCCCCAACTTTCTACAGCATCCTCAGAGACACTGTGGGGTGGGGGTGGGGGGGTTCAAAAACAGGGTGGGGAAGGGAAGGAGCAAAGAGCACCAAAAAGTCAACAGCAAAAACAAAACAACAAAAACAACCACCACCACAACAACAAAAATAAAAAACAAAACTGAAAGGAAAAACAAAAAAACAAAAGCAAGAAAATCAAATGGGGGGAAAAAGGAAAAGGCAAAAAGAGAAATAACTTTAAATGGAAAAAAAAAAAAAAAAGAGAAAGAAGAAAGAAAAATGCCCCAGAATAAAGCAAGGCTTAACAGGACCAGGAGTGGGTGCTGAGTAGGAGGTGGCCTTGGGCTTCTGGAAAGAAAAGGCAGCCCGTTTTGGGGGTGGAGGAGCACACACAGAGCTCTGAACAGCTGGCCCTGGAGGCTAAGAATGAATGTTATACCCGGAAAACAAAAATAAAACAAAACATTGGTCCCCCATTATTTCAGAAATTTCAAAAATCCATACAGAAATCACAGGGTGAGAAACCACCCCCTGACCCTGGCTGTTAGGACTGCCAAGTGGCCCTGGCTCTGGTTAGACTCCATAAGCCTGCTTTTTGATTGACAGCAAGTAACGGTCTTTGGTGCATGAAAACCAAGAAAACAACCACCTCGGAGTTAAAAGCTGCCTATTTGGTAAACTTTCAAAAATAAGAAGGGAAGGGAAAATTACATAAAAAGTTTAGAAACAGCTGTGGTCCTGCCCCTCTGTATTACAGGTGGGGCCACTGAGGCAGGCCCAGAATTGGGTCCCACGGTGTGGAAGAGGCGATCACAGCCTCTCTCTTGGTCAAGCCTTGCTCAGGCCAGAGTCTGCCACCGGGGTGGGAGGCTCAGGCAGGGCTGGAGGCTCTGGGGGATCAACTTTCTAAAAAGGAATTAAAGAAAAAAAAAAAAGAAAAAGAGAAACAGTGAGAAGCAGTGGGGAGAGTGGGGAGCGGCGCCCATGTGGGCGAGTCTTACGGCCTTCTTGCCCGGCCCGTCTCCCAGGGCAGCGACGATGGCAAAGTACTGAATGACCCGCTTGGTGTTAACCGTCTTACCGGCCCCCGACTCTCCGCTTAGACGACACAAACATGAGTCACCAAAGCCCATCTGACCACTCAAATTCCCCTCACCCCCCCAATACCCCACCCCACAATCAGGGCCACGCTCTACTTCTCCCCACCCAGCTCCCAACTCAGGACCCCCCACTCAAGACCCTCCAGGGACAGATCAACCCTTGGAGGTGCTAAGGATTTATAAAGCAAGTCAGGGCAGAACACCCATGGGAGATGAGAACACACATGATGATGCCACTGTCTACTGAGCCCTAATGTCAGTGCCAGACACTGGGCCAAGTGCTTTACCTGCACTGGCTCGTTGAAGCCCTAGAAACTCTGTAAAGCAGGCACCATCATAGCCCCTATTTTATGGGTAAGGAAATAGGACTCAGGGAAGTTATGTAAATGTCTGCACCGTGTGCCAGGCACATACGTTAACTGCCCGACTCCTTATAGCTCTGCATGGTAGGTAGGTAGGATTGTTCAGCTTTTACTGATGGGACTCAGGGGCCCAAGGGTACCAGCACGAAATGGATGTGTGAGAACTTGAACCCAGATCCTTCTGGTTTTACAGGTCTTGCTTTTAACCACCAGGCTGCATGCACACACACTCACACACAATGTTCATACTGGCTTGGCATGAACTCGGCATGTACGAATTCTACCACTTTCTCATAGGTGCAAATGAAAAATCAAAATAAGATTCAGAGGTAAGGAGACTGTAAGGAGGAAAGGGAAAGTCATCTCCTCCCTCCCATCGAGCCAGAACCGTAATTTTTCAAGATTTTCGAAAGATCAAGGGGGGCAGGGGCAATTCCAGGTCCTGGTGGGGAGGGAGTATCAGGGCTGGTGATCACTCTGGTGCTTGGGTATCCCTTCCCTGTCCACCACCCCATAATGCATCTGCCCAGAAAGGGGACAGAGGAAATGCTCTAATTTAGCTTGGATACCAGCTCCAGGTGGTAGAGGCCCTGCCCTAAGTGCTTTGGAAATCAACCCTGGGAAATGATTTTAGTTCCACTCCCTCCTGCCAGGTTGCCAGCACTTCCCACCACACCCCCAGAGCCCCACACTCACGTGATCAGCATGGACTGGTTCTCTCGGTCTGGAGGAAAGGGTAGGAGATAGAGAAGTTAGCCAAGGTAGGGAACCAGTCACAGGTGCAACACTGCATATCCATGGCACTGGGGCAGGCCCTCCACCACCCAGGGCTAAAAAGGGAAGGACCAAGTGCGATCATCCAGACTGTGCCCAGCTCCCACTTGGAAAGACAGAACGCTAGGCTGGGCGTGTCCAGCAGCATCAAAAGGGAAGCAGTACACGTGGAGGGGAAGGGGTCCTTTACAGGGGCCTCCCTGGATTGGGGGTAGAGGTCTTGGGTGAGGGAGAGGAGTCCAAGCGGCTTACTGCGCAGCATGTCATTGTAGGCGTTATCTGCCACTGCATATATGTGGGGTGGGGCCTCCGAGCGGCGCTTTCCCTTGTAAGCAGCCACCACGGAGGCCGTGTACACCGGGAGCCATTTGTAGGGGTTGATGGTGACACAGAAGAGGCCCGAGTACGTCTGAGGAGAGAATGTAAGGTGGGTTATTGAAGGCCAAGTTCCTACCCTCCGGCCCCAGCCCTCAAGAAACCTTCCCTGGCCCCTGCAATATGCCCCAACCAGCTGTCCGTGCCCGCCCCAGCCCTCACTCCGGCCCGCAGCCCGAGGCCCCACCTCCACATTGCCACGCCAAGCCTCTAGCTCCTGCTCCGCCCCTGCACTCCAGGAGCCGAACCCCCTCTGGCCCCGCCCCTGCCTGGGGCCCCGCCCCCCAGGACCATGACATCACCCTGTCCTACCCTTAGCCCCGCCCCTTCCCCGTGGCCCAGTCCCCACAGCGCAAGGGCTCTCCCCCTAGCCCCGCCCCTACCTCTATGGCCCCACCCCCGCCGCCCGCCGCCTGGACCAGGGCTCACGTAGATCATCCAGCGAGCGTAACGCTGGCGCAGGTTGTGCAGCACTGCTGCCTCGTTGAGGTGCGTCATCATGGCCATGTCCTCCAACAAGTCGAAGCGGGGCGGGTTCATGGGCTGCAGCTCCGCTTCGCGCACCATCAGCATCTGTCCGGGAGGCCATATCGTGGGAGGCCTTAACACAGGGTGGGGTAGCAGACCGGCCGGAGCCGACTAACCTCAGCCTCTCACCCCTGTGCACCCCTCCACCTCCTTTCATTCAGTGCGGTAGCTCTAGCTACTAAGGAGCTGCACCCCAGGAGACAGAGAAGCTAATCCCAAAAGAGGGGAGCCAAACCTTCTGGTCTTTGGTCTCCACGCTGACTCTGCCCCCAGTAGCCTCCGACTTGATCTCGGCCTCCACATAGGCATCCTGTTCATCCGGTACCCAGACCCTCTTCTTCCCTGGTTGGGGGGAGAACACTGGGGCTTGAGAAGGCTGAGGCACATCTGGGGCTGGAGGCCCAGCTGCAGTTACCAAGCCATGTCAATAGAGCTACGCCCCTCCCAAAAGCCCCTCTGCCAGGATGCAGGGAATACACAGAGAAGATCCTTCCACACCCGGGATCCTGGAAGGGTAGAGCAGGGAGAGTCTATCGGGATCTCTTCAGAGGGCTTCCCTGACTGAGTCCCTTACCACCCACTTGGGTTCAGATTCCTGTTTTTGCCTTATCTACCCTGCAATCTTGGGAAAATCCCTTTCTCTCTGGGTCTGTTCCCTCCAAGGCAAAATGTTATGGGCATCTCCTGAGGTCCCATATGGAGCAGCCCTCAACGTCAGGAACATAATTCTCGGTTCTTCCTCCCCCGGTTTGCTGAAAACTCAAGCCCACTTCTCCTAATTCCATGTCTTGCCTGGCCAGCTGGTCCCCAAGCTTCAGGAAGCCCCTATGTCATGGTGGTTAAAGGCATGGACTGAGATTGCAGACCACCAGATTCTGTTCCCTGTCCTGCTACTTCTAGCCAAGTGCCTTAGTCAGGACCAGCTACATAACTTGCAGGCCCTGGTGTTAAAATGCAGGTCCCTTGTTGAAAAAATTATTACGAATTTCAAGATAGTGATTCCAGAGTGTTAAATCAAGCAGGAGGCCCTTCAGCGGCAGAGGTTGCACGCCCATGAAGCTGGCTTTGGCCCTGGTCCCCACCCTCCCCAGGTTGTTGAGATGATGCATGGGAAGTCATCCGCTCAGCCTGACATAAAATAAGCACTTGGTACACAGTGCCTATTGTTATTATTGTCCTATGAGCAAACCAAGTCATAAATAGTAGTCTTTATTCCTGTCTTTGGCTCTATGGAAAGCACTAAAAATAACTCAGGTTAAAAAAGCACAGGTTTTATGGACACCAGCCTACATACATAACAATCGCTCTCATCTTGGAGGCCTCGGGCTCCAGCCACAGCCGGCTGCTCCGGGATACAGGGAATACTATCCCATTTTACAGAGGAGCAAACAGAGGCTTGCTCACAAACATGCCGTGATGTACACAGGGTCTCTGAGAATGTAGCCTTAGGACCCTGGACTCTGAGGCAAAGGGCCAGGGCTAAAGCAGTCATGCCAGAGTGCTCCTTCAGCCCTGAGCTCAGTGCCACCACCCCTCCCCACTCCCGGTCTGAGTTCATAAGGATTACACTGCGGCTGTGCTCTCCTGCCTCCACTTACCATCCCATGGGACAGTGTGCACCTTCATCAGGTCCTGGTAGCCCTGGCGGAGGTAGCGGGCAGACTCCCCAAGTTCACTGACATCCATCATGGCGGTGGCACCGAGAGGTGGAGGACGAGGGACTAAAAATTTTGGAGGTTCAAGGCAGTCCAAGGCATCAGACACTGGAAGATGGCAGCAACGGAGGAACTAAGGGCCCCGGGGCCCCAAACTGGGACATGATTCAAAACCAAAAGGCCTAATACTCAGCGATTCCCTTGGGGTCCCCACCTCAGCCTCCCTGGTGAGCCCCCAACACACACACACACACTCAAACACCAGAGCATCCTTTCCCGCAGATACAGAGACTTGTGCCCACCCATGGGGACCCTCACCCCTTGGTTCCAACTTCAGCCCTGATCACCCACCTCAGCACCACGGTGAGGGCTGGGAGCTGCGCCACCCCTTTTATTGCCACCGTCAAGGTCAGTGGAGGAGAGCTATGTCAGCAATCTCCACGTGTCACAGCCCCCCCAGCCTGGCCACAGGACACAAAAGGCAAATTCCCTTTTATCTCTACCAGCACAGCCCCTGGGCTATTTTTACCTCCCATTGTCATGGGATCACAAAGGCGGAGAGAAACACTCTTACTAAGTGATAGGGAGGCTGGGATTCAGAGACCAAAGGGGCAGGGACAAAGCCATGAGACATCTGAAAGAACTGAGGAGCTCAAAGAGAGAAACTGAGTCACAGGGAGTCTGATCCACCCAGAAAAAGACTCATACCCCCAGAAACAGAGAGCAAGGAGACTCAGAGAGGAAACCAGAAAATGCCTTTTGGGACTATTTGGCACAACCCTCTTGATACATCCAGAGAAACTGAGGCCCAGAGAAAAGAAATCACGGGCAAGTCTCACAGATAAGCCACAGCAGAGACCTGAGCAAAAAGAGAAGCAGAGAAAGTGAGACATCCATCTCCAATATGGGATGCGGTCTCTTTCTTCCTCACCTCTAACCCCATCTCCCTGGGGTCCCCTGGGGAAATCACACATGAAGAAAACTAGACCAGGGACCACAGGCATGAAGGAATAATTTGGTTGAAGAGAAAGCAAAATGAGGAAATCAGAACACTTAGGAGACATTCAAGATTCCCAGGACACCAAGTTCTCACTCTCGGCCCCCTCGCGCACCCCACTCTCAACAAGGGTTGAGCACACTGGCGTTCAGTCTGCTTTAGATGGGCTTCAGGATACACCAGGCCACTTCCAGGCTCTCCTATCCATCACCCCATTCAGGCCCTGGTGACACCACAGATTTTCAGAGTCAGAGAATCAAAGGATCCTGGAACCTGAGACAGTGAACGTGTAGAAACACACAGGTGCAGAGCCAGGAGTCCAATGTCTGAGCTCCCACAGAGAAATCTCCCACAGAGAAATCCTCCATACCAACTGGCCACCAATTCCAAATACATGGACATATCTATACTCTATAAAATATATAGAAAATGGGGCGCCTGGGTGGCTCAGTGGGTTAAAGCCTCTGCCTTCGGCTCAGGTCATGATCCCAGGGTCCTGGGATGGAGCCCTGCGTTGGGCTCTCTGCTTAGCGGGGAGCCTGCTTCCTCCTCCCTCTCTCTGCCTGCCTCTCTGCCTACTTGTGATCTCTGTCTGTCAAATAAATAAAGAAAATCTTTTTTTTTTAAGATTTTCTTTATTTATTTGACAGAGAGAGATCACAAGTAGACGGAGAGGAAGGCAGAGAGAGAAAGAGAGGGAAGCAGGCTCCTCGCCGAGCAGAGAGCCCGATGCGGGACTCGATCCCAGGACCCCGAGATCATGACCTGAGCCGAAGGCAGCGGCCTAACCCACTGAGCCACCCAGGCGCCCCAAATAAAGAAAATCTTAAAAAAAAATAAATAAAATATATAGAAATAATTTCAAAGATACATTTTCCACCGTATGTAGTTCAAAGCTGGTGAAACTAATGTAGGATGACAAAAGTGGAAGAGGGGTCCTTTGGGGGAGAATAATGAAGGGATGAGGCACAAGAGAAGCCTCTGGAATGCAGGAAACGCTATAGACTGAGCACAGCAGTGGGGGGGGTGGTACACAGATATGTTCACCCTGTGAAACTAATAGAGCTGTGCATTTACGTATTTTATTGCTTGTGTGTTATAGGCAAAGTATGTTTAAAATGCATGGCCAGATTTGGCAGTATCTGTTAAAAACTCCCAGACCCGTTCTGGAACATATCCTATGGAGACTTCTCCATGTTATGAAATGATACAGGTCTCCTTTGGGTGACGTCTAGACTGTTTCCCAGTCTTTTTGCCAACCAAAGGGCAAGAGCTTCGTCTATGTCCCCCAGTACCTTACAGAGCATCTGCCCATAGAAGAAAGTCAATAAATCTTTGCTGAATGAGTATAAGAACTGAACTTGATGGACAGTTTAAGATTATAGGGTTTTACTCTCACAGGGTCAGAGGCAAAGGGGCTATGCTTGAGCAATTTATAGGAAGTTCAGGAGGTGGGGAAACCCTACTCGCTGTTCGGAGATGCTCAGACAGGTTTCCTTCCTCGGGCCCGAGCAATCGAATTAGCCTGGAGAATCAGAACCTCTAATGAGCCTAGCTTATACCAAATACGATGTGGGTCTGAATTCTAGAATTACCTGCTCGGTGTATACATCTGGGGCTGAGAAACCATCCAGAAAAAATGGGTCTGGCATTGCTCCGTAAGTCTGCTTCTACTGAGATGACGCACGGACAAAAATGACAAAGCGCTGGGGAGATCCAGGATGCACCCGAGAGAGGCACCAACTGCCACGATCTGCAAGGACGTAAATATGCAACTGAACTTCTGTACGTGAAGAGCTGTTCGGGAGCAGAGGGAGCCTGTGTGGTTTGTGGTGGACTCAAAGCAGGCCCATAGGGTGGTTACAAGGCAGCAGTTGGGATACACACACAGAAAGGGGTTTTCGCAACTTTGGAGCCAGTCAGCAATGGAGGAGGTTGCCAAGAAGAAAATGACCCTGCCAACAGCAGTGAGGAACCATGCACAGGGGGCATAGGGCTTGCAGCTTTGGACTGGGTAACCTCAGCTGCTCCGACTTTAGGACCCTAGGATTCTAGAACCGCCGGAAGCTTCATCTCTTCATAATCACCCTCTCATCCCAACTAACCCACCCACGGAGTAGCTAGTGTAGACAGTCCAAAGTCCTTCTTCCTGCCTTTGCTTCTCAAGATTAGGAGTACCGAGCCAAGACATGTGTGCACCTTGGTTTACAATCCTGGAGTGTTAAAACTGGGGTCACTAGAACACTGAAGTGCTAGAATCCAGGGGCAGAAGACTGGAGGCAAATACGACAAAATGCGTACAATGCTTTGTTAATTGATCTCAGTACTTTCCTATATCTTTTATATCCCCCTCACCTCCGCTTTTTCTCCCCCCTCCAATTAAAGACGGCAGGGCATGAGAAATCACGAGCATCAAGGCTGAGAGGGAAATCATCCCGTCTAGACCCTCAGCTGAGCTGAAGCCACGGAGGCCCTGATGGGGACAGAGGGAGCCTGGCCCAGACTCTCGGACCCCACCCCCAAGGTTAGTGCTCTACCCACCCCTCACCACAGACACCCCACTCCCACGGTTAGTGCTCTATCCGTGCCCCCCCGCCCCTGCAGAAGCCAGCAAAGGAGAAAGCAGTCATGGTGAGGACTGCATGGGGGCCGCTGGGGCACCCACGGCCTGGCGTTCAGTATGTCCAGCCACCTGAGCTGTAGGGACTCTCCCTAGAAATCACTCTGAGAACCACAGTTCTCAAGGGACTTCATTAAGGTGCTGATAGTGCTAGGAAGGACTGTCAAGGAGGTACTCCAACCTCAGTGCTCCTAGGCCCCCAGACCTAGGTGGCTCCGATTTCCCTAGGCTGAGGGCCTATTGCTGCCTTCAAGGCGACAATGCTGGAAGTCCCCTACCTACAATCCTACAGCAGAGCCAGGGAACCTTGGGCCTGGCTAGGAACAGAGTTGTAAAGGAAGGGCAAGAGCCAGGGTAGAGAGCAAAGTGGCCAAAGATAGGGATACACAGTCTTGGGATATAGGGGAGCTGGGGCCAAGCTGGACATCGGGGGTCCAGTTGTCCCCAGTTTCTTTTTTTTTTTTTAAAGATTTTATTTATTGAGAGAGAGGCAGTGAGAGAGAGCATGAGTGAGGAGAAGGTCAGAGGGAGAAGCAGACTCCCCGTGGAGCTGGGAGCCCGATGTGGGACTTGATCCCGGGACTCCAGGATCGTGACCTGAACCGAAGGCAGTCGTCCAACCAACTGAGCCGCCCAGGCGTCCCTGTCCCTAGTTTCTATCAAAGGTCTCAAAGAGCAGTTGCCAAGAGTCCTGGAGCTCACAGCTCAGTAGCAGCCAGAACTGGAGGTAGCTACTGAGCCGGGGCTGTTTGGGGAAGATTTCCATGAGCGATGAGCTGATGGGGCAAAGCCCAAAAGGGACATCGGACCTCGGGCCTCTCTGGCTTCTGTTCTTCTAGCCACTGGGGGTGCGGACTGTTAGGAAAAGCGAGGGCAGATACGGAGACCGAGAGGATGTGATTTGGGACCCATCCCCGTCAGAAATGCATCTGTCACCAACATACCTCAGTGCCTAGAAGTCCTTCTTTGATAAAGATATCAAAAGACTGGGTTAAAATGCTACTTCAGCCAATACGACATGTGTCTGGCAGCTTCACTATGTCTAGGACGGGAACACAATCTTCATTGTCCAGGAAAGAAAACACACCCAGAGGAGGTGTCAGAATGGAGGAGTCTAAAGGACAAGGGCAAGTCTGACACCCAGTCGGGCAAGGAGAGGGCCATGACAACAAGGCCCCCTTCCCTCACAGAGCAGCCAGCGATAAGCAAGTAATGGTTTCCAAGGGAATTAAGGATCCTGACACATGCTATGTAGGGCCCACAGTAACTCGGTGCGAGAGTTGGGGGGTACGCGATTCAGGTTGGTCAGGGAGGGTCTCTGAAGAGGGGACATTCAAGGTGAGACCTGAGGACTGGAAAGAGCCAGAGGAGGAATATTCTGAGCAGAAGGAACAGTTACTACAAAAGCCGTGAGGTGGAAAACGACTTGGTGCATTTGAGGCCCTGACACCACGCTAGGGTCCCTGGAGCAGGGATGGGGGAGGGTTTTATAAGGTGAGGTGACACAGGTAGTCAGGGGCTGGGTCGCCGAGAGTCCTCTAGGACTTGGAAGGGACTCTGAACCTTCCAGCAAGTACAACGGAAAGTGTCTGGACGGGAGAGGAAGTGGTTGGAGGCTGAGCGCTGACCGCCCCTGCCACCGTCTGGAGAATGGACTGGAAGCAGTAAGGAGGCCCTGGCCATCCCGGTGAGAGGAGGTCACCGAAGGCAGGGGAGAGGGGATGCAGAACAGGAACCCAGACTCCAAGGCCAGGGCAGCCCCACAGGGAGGGCCTACCGGACGGAGCAGATGGGACTAGACTGTGAAGGGCTTCAGAACCCAGATCAGGGTTTGGCGCTTTCTCCTGCAGGAGCTGGGAAGCCATCAAGGCATTTGTATTTTGTGTTTCTCATCAAAGAGCTCTGAGCAAGGACATCTGACAGCGTGGTCAGATTTATGTGTCCACAAGATCCCTGTGGCAGCTGGTGCGGAGGATGGACTGAAGGGGCGACACCGGTGGCAGGAAGACTGACTTAGGAGGCGGCTGCCATAATGGTCCAAACGCGAAGTGGTGAGGCCCTAGAGAGGGGCCTGGGGTGCCCCTGCTCGTCCAAGGCTTGTCCCCTTCCTGGGGCCCTGGGCAGCTGCGGAGGGCCCGAGTGGGCCCCGGCTCTGATGCTTGAGCAGAAAATAGGATGAGGGCTGCCAAAAGGCATCAGGGCTGTTTATCCGGAGGAGAGATGCCTCAGCGTGGATTTAGGGCTAAAAGGTTACTGGGGGGGGGAGGTGGAGGGGGACCAGCTGTCCCCCATCCTCACAAAGGGCAAACAAAGGAGGGGACTGTGGCTTCAGCTGCACCAAGAGGGAGGTAGGTAAGACACGTGAGGGAAATGTCCTAACAGACATCAGAGGATGAAAGGACACTTTAGTGATCACGCAAACCAACTCTCACATTGAACAGCTAGGGAAACTGAGGCACAGAGGAAGAGACAGATCCTTGTCCAAGGTCACATAGTGAATGAGAGCTAGGACTAGACCCAGCAGCCCAAACTCTCCCTTTCAGAGACCCCAGGAGCCTCCCAGATCACTCCCAAGAGAACCTCAGACTGCCCTCAAAGAATCTGGGGTACAGCTGTTGCAGAGACGAGTGTACATGAGTAGGCTCCTAGAGATAAAGGGATGGACAGAAAGCCCTGTCTGGACTGAAGTGGTCTGGGGCTCTGATCTGCCACATCCCTGAGTTCAATCATTGCCTTAGGCCCTCACTGTCTGGATAGTTCTCCGTCTCTGTCCACACTCCCCATCAGTCTCAGTGTTGTCAGCATTTGGTGGGAGTCTCTTGTAGCTCTCAAGGGTCTTGGTCCTTCTGTATCACCCTGTCTTTCTCTGTCTTCTGAGACTCTTATTTCTTTGTCTTGGCCTCTGACTCAGTCTCTCTAGAACTGAGCCTGACTGGGCCAACCTCCCACCCACTCTGGGCCCTCACTGGTAGAGTGCCCCCATGTAGACAATGCTGGGGCCCAGTGCCCAGGCTGCAACAGGTGACAGCAGCTGTGGGGCTATCTATAGCTCCTTTGCCCTTCAATTGTTCCCAACTTCAAACAAGCGCTAGGGCCTGGATTACAGGCACTCCCCCCATCAGCCTTGCTGAAATGGATCCCAGGGGGCAGGGGATGAGTGAGACTCACGAGGGCCACGTCGTGATCTCTTGTGAGTAGCTACCTCTGTCTGGACCTCCACGTTCCACCTGCCGCTCAGAGGCTGTGTGAGTAAAGGACCTGTGGGTAAGGGAGAAGAGTGTGTGCAAACAGCGGACCTGTACGTGGGGATGTGGGTGTGCATGACAGGTGTGTTTCCCTCTTCCTGCTCTGGGGGACGGACACTCGTGAGCATGGCTGCCTGTTCCAGAAGGGCAGAGACCTCGTCTTTTTTATTCACTGCTGTCTCCCAGCCCAAAATGGGCCACGGCAGGTGTGCAATGTCCATTTCTTACCTTGGCCTTTAGGAAGAGTGAGGCGTGCTATGTAGTGACAGGATTCAAGGGTGTGAGGCAATATTGGGTAGTAAGAAGAACACTTTACTTAAAGTCAGGCTGCCTGGGATTGAATCCTGGCTCAGCTAGTTACCAGCTAGGAAGTCTTGGGAAACTATTCAAACTTGTAACAACGGGAATTTGTTTTTAAAAAAAGCACCTGCCACACAGGATTCTTTGAGCCTGAACATCTGAAGTGCTTAGAACAGTGCATGCCACTGAGCAAAGACTCAATGAATTAGTTATTTCCAAGACATACAATTAAGTGGAAAAAAGTGAGGAGAAGAATGGATGGGATGTGCTATCACTCACGTCAAAAATTGGGAAGAGGAGAGTCATATATTTTCGGGCCTTCCTATGGAGGGACCACCTTTGCTGGCAAGTGCGGTTGCCTCTGGAGAAGGAAAGAAGTGGCTGAGGGCTCAGGCAAGGAGAGACTGATTTTTTTTCCTTGTTTACCCTTTTATACCTTTGAGTTCTGAATGAGTATATATTGCCTATTTCTTAAGGATTTGCTACATGAATAAGGGTCACTTCCAACAGGATCCTTGAAAAAGCAAAGCTCCTATTCTCTGCAGTGGGGAGGGCCTGGGTCAGGGCTGGTCCTCAGGGTGCAGGCTTGTTGCCCTCAGCCCTGGGTCTGAGTCTCTGGACACCCTCATTTCCCCAGCCCAAT
The DNA here is from genome assembly GCF_902655055.1 of Lutra lutra. NCBI lineage: Eukaryota > Metazoa > Chordata > Mammalia > Carnivora > Mustelidae > Lutra > Lutra lutra. The sequence continues at coordinate 120,374,441 of NC_062286.1, read as the reverse complement.
AGCAGGCAAGACGTATCCATGCAAACCATCCCAGAACAAAAAGTAGACCAGAGGGAGGCTTCCCAGTTTCTAGGCCAAGGAGCAGGAGAGGTGGAAGGGGCGGTGGAAAAAGGCCCCTGCCCTCTTCCCTGGCCCCAGCCCCCAACTCTTCAACCCAGGCTATTCTTAGATGCCAGATAATGCCAGCAGCTGTTGCTGCTCATATCAGCTTCCAGAACCGCCCAGTGCCGCCCCCATCCCCTGTGGGGTGTGTGGGCCTCCCAGCCAGGTGCGGGCCTCCCGCCGCCCTACCCTCTGCACCACACGGGCCGCTCATCTCCTGGCCACCACAGGTGAGGAAGGGGACTGGGCAGTCCCTCCAGGACTTCTGTGGCCAGGCAGCTGGGTAGAACAGGAAGGGCCAGAGTGCAGGATATCCCCCTAGGATAGATACTGGGGCCCAAACCCAGGGTCCAAACTATGCTTAGACTATGACTGAAAGGTGTGGGGTCTATGGACACAGGCTAGACAGGAGGGTTCGGGTGAAGGGAGGGCAGAAATGATAGTGGGGTGGGGGGTGGGGGTCTGGGAGAGCCAGTGAATGGAGGAGGGAAAAAGCCAAAAATAGGTCTGTGGAAGAGACGGCACAAGAGGGTCTGATACAGCGGCTCTGGAATCCAGCTGTCCAGGTCTGCTTCTACTTGCTATGTGTCTACCTGCGTTTCCTCTTGGAGCTTCAATTTCCATCATAAAATGGGCATAATCTTATTTTATGTGGTTGTTATGCAGAGCCGACAACAGAATGTACATGACGAGCTTGGCCTGTGACTGGCATAGCTGAGCACATCTAGATGTCTGGTGACTTTATCATTAGCTCCATAAGAGCAGGAATGCTTTCTCAGCTCTGCACCTGCAGGGGCTAGACTGGCACACATCAGGCCTGCCTCAAGTCCTTGCTCTGCCATTCATGAGCTAAGTGACCCTTAGCAAGTTACTTAACCTCTCTGAGCTTGGGTTCCTTCTCTGCAAAATGGATAGAGGAAGACTACCTGCCTTTAATGTTGCTGAGAGAAATCAACAAACCGAAGTGCTTACCCCATGCTTAAGAGGACAAACCAATGTGAACATGGGAACTCTGTGACTATGGGTATGCTGGGGTGGTAAGCCTTGGGTCTGCCACTCTGGGAATGGAATCTGAAGCAGGGCCCAGGGCAGCCAGCATTCTCGGAGAGATATCCTAGAGGGACCACCATGTGGAAACAAAGTCCCAGGATCTCATAAGACCATAGCCATGCCACCCCCAAATTCCTGTGCCACAGCCCAGGCCCCCACTAGGATCTCAGGATCAGAACAAGCTTATCTCAGCCAGGGTCAGCTTCCCATTTAGTTGAGTACAACTAACATTCTCTGATGCTCCCCCGCAACCCCCCACCCTGCCCTGCCCAAGACTGGGACTGGTTCTGGTCTTGCCTCTCAGAGCGGGAGTTGGGCGCCTGGGTGGCTCAGTGCGTTAAGCCTCGGCTTTCAGCTTGGGTCATGATCTTAGGGTCCAAGATCCGGCCTACATGGGGCTCTCTGCTTGGCAGGGAGCCTGCTTCCCCCTCTCTCCCTCTGTCTCTCTCTCTCTCTCTGCCTACTTGTGATCTCGGTCAAATAAACAAACAAACAAAAATAAGAGTCAGGAGTCTGTCTAGTAGAGGAGACAGGCATGGAGGAGGCACAGACAGTTACTAACAATTGGCACAGGGCATCCCAGGGGAGGGGCACTAAGCCCCACCTGGTGGAGTGGAAAATGAAGAAAGAACATCTGTCCTTCTCAAAAGACCAATTAGAGGGGGAGGGGGAGAGGGGAGGGGGAGATAGGGGTGGGCACGGCTTTACCCTTGCCCTTATAATCGTGGTGGGTCAGCTCAGGAGGTGAAGGGCAGAGAGAGTTAAACTCAGAAACCAACCCAGTGGGTCGATCCTGGGTCTCCTGAGGTGTTTAGGATCCCCGCGCACTCCTTCACATCTCCAGAGTGTACTGCCCATCTCTCCGTGGAGCTGGACTTGGCTAACATAAGGGCAGCCTCTGGAATTTTTAATATGCGTTGAAAATGCTGTCGTTACAAACATCTCTACGGTCCTGCCGATGCTTTGGGACTTAAATTACATACTCACAAGCAATTATAAGAAATAATAGAGCAATCGCCTGTACTGATACTGATACAATCCCCCAAGCTTATTCAAGTTTTCCCAGTTTTACGTATACCTGTTTGTGTGTGTGTGCGCACGTGCATGCATTCAGTCATATACAATTTTATCACCTGTGTAGTTTCACGAACCCACCACTACAGTCAATATTTTGAAAAATTCCAACAACAAAAAGGTATTATCCTTTTATAACTACACTGTCCTCCTTAACCCTGGCAAGAGCCAATCCGTTCTCCAATTCTAAAATCACCAAATCTGGGGCGCCTGGGTGGCTCAGTGGGTTAAAGCCTCTACCTTCAGCTCAGGTCATGATCTCAGAGTCCTAGGATCGAGCCCCGCATCGGACTCTCTGCTCAGTGGGGAGCCTGCTTCTCCCTCTCCCTCTGCCTGCTTCTCTGTCTACTTGTGATCTCTGTCAAATAAATAAATAAAGCCTTTAAAATAAATAAATATATAATATTTATTTTAAATATATAATAAAATATATATTAAACATAAATATTTATATATATTATATATAAATATTTATTATATATTATATATTAAAATATTTTATTATTTAAAATATTATATATTTTTATACATAATAAAATATATATAAAATTTATTTAAATATATAATAAAATAAAATCACCAATTCAAAAATGTTATAAAAATGGGGGCGCCTGGGTGGCTCAGTCAGCTGGGCTTCTGCCTTCAGCTCAGGTCATGATCCCAGGGTCCTGGGATCGAGTCCTGCATCGGGCTCCCTGCTCAGTGGGGAGTCTGCTTCTCTCTCCCCTTCTGCCTGCTGCTCCACTTGCTTGTGCTTTTTCTCTCAAATAAATAAAAATCTTTTTTAAAAAGTTATAAAAATGAAATCATAAAGTACCTAACTTTTTAAGATTGACTTTTTTCACTCAGCAAAATTCCCTGGAGACTAATCCAAGTTGTTGCTGACATTAATAATTTGTTCCTTTTTGTTACCCACAGTAGTCTGTATTATGGATGTACCATAGTTTGTTTAAACTTTCACCTGTTGTGGGGCGCCTGGGTGGCTCAGTGGGTTAAGCCTCTGCCTTTGGCTCAGGTCATGATCTCAGGGTCCTGGGATCGATCCCCGCATTGGGCTCTCTGCTCAATGGGGAGCCTGCTTCCCTCTCTATCTCTGCCTGCTTCTCTGCCCACTTGTGATCTCTCTCTCTGTGTCAAATAAATAAATAAAATCTTAAAAAAAAAAAAAAGTTCACCTATTGTAAGATATCTGGACTGCCCTCAGTCTGAAGTGCTTGTCTTATCACCCATGTCCTAGAGGGGTCAGGCCACCCCCATCCTCCAAATTCTTGTTCATCTGTCTAGGGACTTCTTGAGACCTGGAGATGGGCAGATCCCACTTTGCAGCCCCAGCAGTCAGTATAGAACTTGGTACAGAAGAGGGGCCTGCCAGAGGGACTGTGTCCACTGGGTGGGGGCACCAGCCTCTCAAGAGCCATCTTCTCCAGGGGCGTCTCACTCTGCCCTGGCTTCCGCCTTCACACCATGACTGTGTCTCTTACCCATCCAAGCCTGGGCAAGCCTCTCCTTGATTTGTTCTCCTGGGTTTAGCTGAGCCTGGCTAACAATACAGGATAGTGCTTACAAGTTCTGCAGCGAGACAGCTGGAGTGAAAGCCCTCAGTTACTGTCTCTTTGATGCCTTGTTTGTCATCATCTGTGAAGTAGAAATAATAACAGCACCTACTCCACTGGAATTAAATGAGACAATACTCACTTAAAAAAAGCACAAGGCCTCACGCATAATAAGGATATAATATACAATCATTACTCTTCTTTTTACTATCCTTATCATCACCCCCAAACTCAGTAGAATAAACAGGAAAGATACATACCACCAATATAAAGACAATGAGAAGGTTCTCAAAAAAGGGTCATTCCCAAGACTGTGGGACCCCATTCTCATTCTGACATAACTCCCTCCTGGCTTCTCTCTCTCCAGCTCCTTCCCTTCTTGGGGAAAGTTTGGGGAGCTGGAAGACTATAGCCTCCTCCTGGAGAGAGGGTCCTATACCTGGTGTCAAGGTGACAAACACCTTTCCCCATATACAGAGTTTTCAGTCTCACCCAACACTTCCTAGCTCCAGAGTCTTCCCATGAACAGCCCGCACAGTGTAGACCCAGAATCCTGCCACCATTCTAGCCACAAGCTAGAGTCACAAGGGTCATTCCTCAAAGACCTGCATCCATTCTGCTTTCACACACCTGCCCATGCAACCATGTAACTATTTACTGAAAAATACACTTTGCTATTAATCTGGGAATCTCCGATGAAGTATCACGCCACACCCACTAGGCTGGTAAAAACAAAAAAGCCTGACAATACTGAGCCTTAGTGAGGATGTAATTCTAATCCAACAATCCAGGATTTCTAATCTACTGCTGGCAGACGTGCAAATTTATAAAACCATGTAAAAGAGATATTTTGTATTATCTAGGAAACCTGAATATGCTTGTGACCTTCAACACACTGCACACGGAGGCACATATTAGTTTATCATTTGTAATCATAAAATACTAGAGACAACCCAACAGACCATTTACAGGAGAGAAGGTAATGAGATGTGGCTTTTATGCCGTGAACCTATAGAGCAATGAAAATGAATGAGCTAGTTACCCTTATCAACATGGATGACACTCCCAACCTAAGGTTGAATGAGAAAACAAGCTGCACAAGAATATATACAATGGCTCAGTCAGCCTTTGGCTCAGGTCATGATCCCGGGGTCCTGGGATCCAGCCCCGCATTGGGCTCCCTGCTCATCGGGGAGCCTGCTTCTCCCTCTCCCATTCCCCCTGCTTGCCCCCCCACTGCCTGTGTTCCCTCTCTTCCTTTGTCTCTCTCTGTCAAATGAATAAAATCTTTTAAAAAAGCATATACAATGTTACTAGTTAAAGTCCAAAAAACAGGAAAAATAGCATCAAGTATTTAGAAACACACACCTAGTAAGAGGATTAAGAATGCATAGGAAGGGGGCACCTGGGTGGCTCAGTGGGTTAAAGCCTCTGCCTTCCGCTCAGATCGTGATTCCAGGGTGTTGGGATCGAGCCTCGCATCGGGCTCTCTGCTTGGCGGCAGCCTGCTTCCCCCCGCTTCTCTCTGCCTGCCTCTCTGCCTACTTGTGATCTCTGTCTGTCAAATAAATAAATAAAATCTTAAAAAAAAAAAAAAGAATGCATAGGAAGGACCTACATCACACCATATACAAAAATTAACTAAAAATGAATCAAAGACCTACATGTAAGAGTGAAAACTATAAAACTCTAAGAAGACATAGGTATAAATCATGGTTTTGCATTAGGTGATAGTTTCTTAGATGTGACACCCAGACCACAAGCAACCAAAGAAAAAACAGATGATTCAGACTTCCTCAAAAGTAAAAATGTTTATTCTTCAAAGAACACTATCAAGAAATTGAAAAGATGACCCATAGAATGGGAGAAACAACTTCAAATCATGTACCTGATAAGGGTCTAATGTCCAGAATATATAAAGATTTCTTACAACTCAACAATAAAAAGACAATCTAATTTTAAAGTGGACCCTCTCTTTCATGAATTGAAAGAGAAACGGAGTCAAAGAGTAGTCTGGGAGTAGAATGGTGGTTGCCAAGGGCTGGCTGGAAGTGGAGAATGGGGAATTATTGTTTAAGGGATACAGTTTCAGTGGGAAAGCTAAAATAGTTCCAGAGACAGATGGCGGTGATACTTCTACAACAATGTGAACATACTTTTTTTTCTTTTTTTTTTTTAAAGATTTTATTTATTTATTTGACAGAGAGAAATCACAAGTAAGCAGAGAGGCAGGCAGAGAGAGAGGAGGAAGCAGGCTCCCCGCTGAGCAGAAAGCCCGATGTGGGGCTCGAACCCAGGACCTGGGATCATGACCTGAGCCGAAGGCAGCGGCTCAACCCACTGAGCCACCCAGGCACCCCCAATGTGAACATACTTAATGCCACCGACATGTGCCCTTAAATGGTTAAAATGGCAAATTTTATGTACACTTAGCTAGGATACATTTTTTAAAGATTTCATTTATTTATTTGACAGAGACAGAGATCACAAGTAGGCAGAGAGGCAGGCAGAGAGAGAGGAGGAAGCAGGCTCCCCGCTGAGCAGAGATCCTGACGTGGGGCTTGATCCCAGGACCCTGGGATCATGACCTGAGCCAAAGGCAGAAGTTTTAACCCACTGAGCCACCCAGGGGCCCCTAGGATACATTTTTTAAGTTAAAAAAAAAAAAAAAGGTAAAAGACAGGAATAGGGGGCGCCTGGGTGGCTCAGTGGGTTAAAGCCTCTGCCTCGGCTCAGGTCATGATGTCGGGGTCCCAGGATCGAGCCCCGCGTCAGGCTCTCTTCTCAGCAGGGAGCCTGCTTCCCTTCCTCTCTCTGCTTGCCTCTCTGCCTACTTGTGATATCTATGTCAAATAAATAAATAAAAATATTAAAAAAACAAAGACGGGAATAGACAAAGAAAACATACAAATAGCCGAGAAGCACTGCTCAACTCATCAGTCATTAGGCAAACACAAGTTGAAACCACAACATGATGCTGTTTCACACCCACTGGGATGGTGTAATCAAACAGGCAGATAAGAACAAGAGGTAAGGATGTAAAAATTGGAAGTCTCAGACATTGCTGGTGGGAATGTAAAATAGTGCAGCCCCTTCGGAAACCAGTCTGGCAGCGCCTCCAAAAGTTAAACGCAGAATTACCCTGTGAGCCAGCAAGTCCACGCTGAGGTTTATTCCTGAGAGAATTAAATACATCCACACAAAAACTCGTATACAGAGGTCCACAGCAGCATTATTTATAATAACAAAAAGTAGAAACAACCCAAACGTCCACTGACAGAGGAACATAATGCAATGTCTCCACACAACGGAATACTGTGCAGGCATGAAAGGAATGAAATACTGGCACATGGATAAACCTTGAAAACATAAGGCTTAAGTGACAGAAGCCAGACACAAAAGGCCACATACAGGAGTCCATTTATATTAAAAATGTCCAGAATAGGCAAATCCATAGAAACATGAAGCAAAATTAGTGACTGCCAGGGGCTGGAGAGGAGATTGGGAGAGTGCCCAATGTAGGTTTCTTTCGGGATGATGGAAAAGTTCTGGAATTAGACAGTGGTACTGGTTGCGCCATCTTGTGATTATATTAAAAACCACTTAACTGTACACTTTAAAAAGGTTAGATTTGGGGCGCCTGGGTGGCTCAGGGGGTTAAAGCCTCTGCCTTCGGCTCGGGTCATGGTCCCAGTGTCCTGGGATCGAGCCCCGCATCGGGCTCTCTGCTCAGCAGGAAGCCTGCTTCCTCCTCTCTCTCTCTCTGCCTGCCTCTCTGCCTACTTGTGATCTCTGTCTGTCAAATAAATAAAATCTTAAAAAAAAAAATTTAAAAAGGTTAGATTTTATAGCCCATGAATTATACCTCAATAAAAAATTACGTAGAAATAATAAATACCGAATTTAGGAGACTCTTTATCCCTGGGAAAGTGCAATTGCGCAGGGGCACATGAGGTCTTCAGCTGTATTAGCAATCTTTTATTTTGCAAACTGGGTGGTGGGAATATGGGTGTTCGTTATACTAATCTTTATACCCTTCCTGATGTTTTCATAATAAATAAAATTTGTAAGTATTTACTGAGCATCAACCTGGACCAGGCATGGGTCTACCTGGGTATTACAGTGGTGGGTAAAATCAGATCCCATCCTGCCCAAAAGTAAATGGATAAGAAGTAAATGGAAAAGAGGGGCTATAAGTCATCTTTCCTTTCTGGGCTTGTTTCTTCATGGATTATTTTATGTTTTTAAAGTAACTTCTATTCCCAGGGTGCCTGGGTGGCTCAGTTGGTTAAGCATCTGGCTTCAGGTTAAGATCTCAGGGTCCTGGGGTGAGGCCCTGCATCGTCATTGTAGGGCTCCCTGCTCAAGGCGGAGTCTGCTTCTCCCACTGCGCATGCTCTCTCTCTCAAATAAATGAATAAAACCTTAAAAAAAAAAAATCTCTACACCCAATGTGGGGCTTGAACTCACAACCCTGAAATCAAAAGGTACGTGCTGTACCAACCGAGCCAGCCAGGCGTCCCTCCTTGTAGATGAAATGAGAGCTGGACTAGAAGTTTGTTAGTAAAACGTCTCTGAGGGTACTGGGGGCGGAGGAGTGTGTCTTCCCTTTATCAGCCCAGAGTTTCAAGAATTCCTTATGCACGATGAGAGTACAGGCCTGGAGTCAGCCCTGGTGCCATCAATCATCACAAGTGGGCCTAACACAAAGCCCAGCTGAGTCTCTATTTCTTCTCAGTAACTTCTCCCTCCCAGGATTATGGTGGGGGTGTAAATGAGATAACACATATAAAGTGTCTGGGACAGGCCTGGCACACAGTAAATCCCCAACACATGGGAGAGCCCTCACTGTGATTCCACAGGCATTTCCTGAGCAGCACTGCTGGGCCAGGCCTGTGCTAGGAGCCTAGAAGACAGAGGAATTCCACTCAATGGCCAGGCGATGGCCCCCAGCCAGGTGGGGAGACAGCCTCATGAACAACAATACCAGGCAGGTGAGGTCACTGCTAAAAAAGAGACAGCAGCCACGTGCACAGATGCAGACCACGGGCACTTGCAGACCCCGGGATGACAGAGCTGTCCCAATCAAGAGGCCCAGTAAAGGCTTGGCGAGAGGCCTGCACCAGGGGTGGGGGAGACACATACAAATCAAAGGGACTAGCCTCCGTGCGCACTGCGAGGTAGCCCTCCTGGTCCTCTTTCACCTAATTTAGATTCAAATGTTCCCACAAACCCCAAGAGCAGAGACTTAAAGGCAACTTTGGGAAGCCTGAGCTCACGGTACCTCCCCAGATGCCCATGTGGGAGCACAGTGGCCGACAGTGGGAAGCGGGGTGATCTCTGGCAAGTCAGCACACTTCTGCAAGCCTGCAAATCCTCAGCTATAAAATGGAGATAACAGTACTGATGTCACAGGGGTGTGGTAAAAAGAGAGACAACTACTGTAAAGCTGTTAACCAAGCACCTGACACAGATGAATAAAGATTCGTTATAGTTAGGGGGGAAGAAACCAGATTCCATTTTCAACGTGAGGGCAGTAGGATTCAGAGAGGTGAGAAGCCTTGCCCATAGTCACATGGCCAGTCTCGGAGTCAGGATTTGAACCCGGGTCTGACACATCAGAGGCTCACTGCATCATAATCTCCCTCTGCTCCAGAATCTTCAGCAGACTCCCTGTAGTCCACTCAGTGGAATCTATCCTTGCCATGGAGTGGGGAACTAGCAAAGGCGTGAGGCCAGAGAAACCTTGGGCAAGTTCCCTAACCCTGGGTCCCTTGACCTGGGACCCCCAAGTGGGCCCAGGAAGGTCTGTGAATTCCTCCATATGGTTTGCAAAAAGCTTGTGTCTAATGGAGATTCAAAGGAGTCTATCACCTCAAAAGTAACAAACCACTGACTTGACCTCATTTGGCAAGGTTTCTTACCTACCCAAAGGAGACACAGTACCTACCTTAAAAGGCTGTGAGGGGATTAAATGAAGTAGTTTATGAAAAGTACCTGAAACATCCTAAGCTTTCACCAAATGTTGATTTCCCCTGCATTCCTCTCCCCAGCTGATTTCTATCATTGAGCAAATGTTATTGAACATCTACTCGGGCAGATTATCATCCCAGGTGTTGGTGGTAAAGTGGTAGACAAGACAGACACTGTGCCTGTTCCCATGGAACTCACAAGATGGAAACAGACAAAACTAATAATTTCACATACTAATAAGTGCTATGAAGAAAATACATAGAATGTGATACTGAAGGGGAGAGGATGGCATCTGAGGAGGAAACATGTGAATGACAAGAAGGAACAAGTTATGCCAAGATTTAGGGGCAAAGCATTAAGGCAGAGGGAGCAGGAAAGACAAAGCCTCGCTTGAAAGACCCTTGGCCAAGAGCCCCTCACTCCCAGCGGCACCACAAACTGAGTCCCCTTGAACAAGTCACAGAACTTTTGAGGCTCAGCTGTGACATCTACAAAATGGGAAGAAAGACACCTTACCTGCCACACTGTGAGGGGACTCAACCAAATGGCTGTTAAGGTCTGGGATCTTCCCCAAGTCTCACCAATAGACACCTGATACTCGTCATTTGGCACCCATCCTGGAGGTGGGGAACCTGTACAGGGAACCCTGGGTCATGATTTTTTGACTTTTAATTTCATGCTCCACTAGAAATAGTCTCCTTGGTTCCTGGTTAACATAGACTTCTTCTGCCACTTGGGGCCTATTACAGTAACCACTGCTTCAGACTGTCCCCCAGGCACACAAGCAGACAAAGGAAGGACATCACGGAAACACTGTTGTGCCCATAACCAGACTACCTATTGTTCCCCTCCCACCAAAAAGATGGAGGACTCCATCTGTCCTGTAGACAGAGAATGTACAAGCTATATTTAAGGGGTTGGAAACATCCTGGCCCCTGGGTTAGGCCACTGATTTATGATCATTTGTAGTTTTCCCTCCTGAACATTTCTTTAATCTGTCCCCTCCTCTCCACCTCTTCTGCCACTGTCTCACACCTTAATGCCCTCTGAGCATGCTCTCTGGGCTTCCAAACCATTTGCCACGCTGTAGCCAGCACCTAACACATAAGATAGCAGCTAACACATAAGATAGACCCTATCTTTCCCCGGCTCAAAACCCTTAGACAGCTCCCCATCACTCACTGGACATATGCCAACCTCTTTAATGTGGAATCCAAGACTCCCTCTCCAAGGCTGAGCTCCTAAGCCTGCTCAACCCCCAGGCCCTCCTCAGTATCTGTACCAAACTCCTCAAGGTCTCTAAAAAGAGTAGCCACGCTAAGAATTATTTGCCTTTGCTATTTCTGTTCTTACTACTTGGAACACGGTCCCCCTTCCTGACTCTTACCTCCACACTTACTTCTTTGACTGCTTACACAGTCCTACCTACCCCTTAAACCCCCCAAAGCCTTCCCTGATTCCCCAGAAAAGCACTGTTTACCATTCTACCTTCTTCATCAGATGTGAAAGTTGTGAAAGCATGACTCTCTTAGTCATGGTTAACTTCCCCGAGCCTAGACTGACAAATTCAGGTTACTTTAATTAAAATTCATATGAGGTGCTTCACATGGAGAAGATCCTGTCATAACCCAGAAAGAAGGAACAGTTAAAAGAACTGGAGGGCTGCCAAGAGCTAAGGTGGAAATAAGGAATCAAGAATCTGCATTCTCAAAAAAAAATTGCCCTAGATACTGACACAAATGATCTTAGACATTTTGAGAAACACTGCGTCACCCTCAAACATTCCCAACTTAAAAATTGCTGGAAAAGGGGCACCTGGATGGCTCATTTAGTAGAGCCAGAGGCCCCACGTTTGGTATAGAGAATACTTAAAATATTTTTTTTAGTTGCTGGAAAAATGAAAATGCTTTTTTTGGTCTCTACCGCTTCTCCGGCAGTTTTCCTGAGGTTCGAGAAATCAGGTGGTCTTTTCTGGGACTCAGCTGCGTGGAAAGCAGAAGCCTGGCTTCCAACACTGGCTCAGACTAGAACGTTCTAAGTTACCCTGCGCCGGTCTCTGCCCCTCTCTGGAACGCCCTTATCACAGCTACCCCCACAGTGCGTCCCCGAGGTAGTGACTGCCCCATTCTGGGTATCAGTCTCCCCATCTTACAATGGACTTCACCAGCTCTGACGCCCTACAAGCTCTGCAAACCCTTAACTCCGGGCCGACACAGCGTGATTCCGGCCCTCCTTCCCAAGGTCCTGTCCGTCTGGCTCCAGACGATGAACCCCTAAAGCCAAGGCTGCCCTCACACGGACTGACCCTTCCCGGCCGCCGTCCAGCTCCACAGGCACCGGTCTCCTCCCCAACCCTGCTCTTTATCCTTCCCCACCCGCCCCTTACTGGAGCGATCTGCGCATGCGCGTTAGGTCGCACTGAGGCCCCGCCCCCTGGACCAAGGGTGACTACGCGAGGGGCTTGAGTACCGCGGCAGGCACGACGGCGAACTAGTAGGTTGGGGAGCGGCAACGGCGGCCGGCAAGGGCCACGTTTCCTAGGGAGGATAGATGTGAGGGAGGGCTCTGGCCAATGATTGGAACCCTGAAGGCAGAGAGATGTTGCAACTCAAACTCGTCGTGGGGAAGGGGAAACTGGTGTCCATTGAGGGGGTTGGGCTGGTGCGTGTTGATCCCAGATTTCCCAGATCTTCTTACTCCCGATCGGGCCGGTGTCGGAGACAGGGTACTGGTGAGCCAGAGACGGAGTTTATTTTTTATTTTTTATTTTTTTAAAGATTTTATTTATTTATTTGACAGAGAGAGATCACAAGCAGGCAGAGAGGCAGGCAGAGAGAGAGGAGGAAGCAGGCTTCCTGCCGAGCAGAGAACCCGATGCGGGGCTCGATCCCAGGACCCTGGGATCATGACCCGAGCCGAAGGCAGCGGCTTAACCCACTGAGCCACCCAGGCGCCCCCAGAGACGGAGTTTAAAAAAAAAAAAAAAAAAAAAATGGAGGGACCTGGGAGCGATTAGAACCAAACTTTGTCTGGTGTGGGAGCGAACGGGCCCGTGAAGTTGGGGCAAGCCTGGGCAGCAGACGGGTGAAGTTGCCCCAGGCCTCACGCGGGCACTGGCCTCGCCCTCGGGATAAAGTCCGACTGAATTTTCCCGTGGGCGTTTTAAGACTTTTGTTGATCTGGTCACAGTCTGTCATTCATTCATCATTCATTCATTTCACATTCACTGAATACAGTAGTAGGCGGGCACGTAGAGAAGTGATTAAGACACACAACTATTCCTATGGTACAGGGGAAACTAGTGGTTTGTAGAAGCCCTGGGTGGAAAGCAGGGACAGCTTCTGACACTGAGTCATGAAGGATAGTCAAGAGTGGTGGGGAGTGTTCCAAAAAGAGAAGCCTGCAGCACATGCCTAGCCTGGGAGCAGGAGAGACGCAGGTGTATCCTGGTCAGTGAAATTAACCTCAGTCTGAGTCTATTTAGTGTCCAGGGAAGAGATGATGGTAGACGGAACGAGGCTCCTGACCTCGGAGGTGGAGAGAAATCAAGGAATTCAAAGCATTCTATATTTAATAGAAACTACAGAATTTGGGGAGACTGCGATTTGGGAGAGAAGTATGTATAGGTTTGAGTAGGATTCATCAGAGGAGGAGCAGATATGTGGGGAGACAACAACAAATTCTATTCTGGTTCTGCAGAGTCTCCCAGTCAGCAGTAGGTCATGACAGTTTGGAGGTCAGGAAATCACCAGTGTGAAGGAATAGATTAGAGTGTCCTCAGCAAAACAAATAAAGCCCCAAGGTTGAGACTGTAGAATGAGAAAAACAAAGGGCCCAATCAGTACTTTACTTGGTGGTTATCTTTTAAGATTATTTATTTATTTATTTATTTGTCAGACAGAGATCACAAGCAGGCAGAGAGGCAGGCAGAGAGAGAGGGTGACGGGAAGCAGGCTTCCCGCCGAGCACTCCCCATCAAGCAGAGAGCCCGATGCCCGATGCCCGATGCGGGGCTTGATCCCAGGACACTGGGATCATGACCTGAGCCAAAGGCAGAGGCTTAACCCACTGAGCCACCCAGGCGCCCCCTTAGTGGTTATCTATGTCTTATCTCTCTGTGTCCTCAGTACCTAGTCTAGGGCCTGGCATTAGACGCTGTTCAGTGTTTACCAAGTAAACAAGAACCCAATGGCAAGCAGAGATGTTGGAATCCCAGAGTTGTGAAGAGATGGGGGCTAATGGAGGGTTCTGTTGCTCTAATGCCAGAATCATAGGTTCTTGTCCCAGCTCTGCCACCAGCCTGCCGTGTGATCTCCTGACAAGTTTTCCACCTGTAAAGTAGGTAAAGCCAAAAAAGAAGTTCCCATGTTTAGAGCTCCAAACCCTGCTAAGGAACTACACACAGATTTTTTTTTTCTCCTCATTTAATCCACATGGTGACCCTATTTATCCAGGAAGTAGTATTATTATGGGCTCAAACCCAGATCTGACTGAACCCAGAGCTTTATTATGACTCTATGACTGCCCTTATCTCTGTTGTCAGGACCCTCTTGAAATCACGTAGTCATTTTCTTTTGAAATGTTGTGCTGAGGCCAACAGACTTTCGTAATTGGTTTAGCGCCTCTTCTGCTATAGGGAGGGGGAGGTGGAGCTAAATGTGATGGAGGTTCCTTGTTCTCTAGCTCCCTTTTTGGGGCCCACTGAGCTGGATAACCATGTTTTTTTCCTAAAATCCAGTAACAATAGGGCAAAACAAAATGAATGAATGACTGGTGTTTCCAGATTTTTATTCAGATCTTAAATCCTTGAGGCCTACTGCAAAATCAGTGAGTATCAAGGTATAAGTTGGTTCATACCCGTATGTCTCTGGACAGCCTGTTGGACTCCTCCTGCTATTATATTGGGCACTTGGGTTTTCGTTGTTTCTATCCTGCTAATGTGATTTCTCAAAAATATTTTGTCTTGGTGCTGTGATGATAGATGTCCGTACAAGCAATGTAGTCATGTCCAGCTAGTGAGTTTGCTTCTGGTTATATGAGGGAGGAGTTCACCGTAGCTGCATTTCATAGTATTCTACAAAGGGTTTCTCCTACCCATCCCTCCCATTTGAGATCTGCCAACATGGCTTGTGAGCTAGAAGGGAAAATTTGAAAAAAAAATGTTTGTTTTTTTTTTTTAAAGTAGGCTCCTTTCCCAGCATGGAACCCAATGCAGGGCTTTAAATCAAGATCTGGCTGAGATCAAGAATCAGATACTTTACTGACTGAGCCACCTAGGTGCCCCAGATGGGAAATTAATAATCTATTGCATGGTTTTAAATTTGTTAAAAATACAGAGCTACAAAACAAAAACAAAAAACCTTCCCTCCCCTCAAACCTCTTGCGTGAGAATCTCTGAGTGAGGCCCAGGAATTCGTATTCTTTACCAGGCTCCCCAGAATATTCAGCCAGGTTTGGAAACCACTGGTCTACTCCGTACGCTTACGCCTTGTTGCACAGGTAGGGAATCTGCAGCTACAAGGGGAAGGAACTTGCCCCAATCACATATGACATTAGTGCCTCTTTCTCCAATGAAAAGCACTGGGCTGGGAGTCCTGAGACCTGGGTTCAAATGCAGGTTTTACTAGCCATTACCTTGGACAAGTCATTTCACCTCTCAGAGATTCCACTTACTGTGAGAATCATGCTGTCCTTGTGTTAGGAACCAAAAGAGAGAGCGACCGTGGAAGTGCTCTGTCAAGCTTTGCATTCTGCACTCATGCAAGTTAAGAGCTGCCATCCAGTGTTCACTCCCTTGTACCACACCGCGGGTTTCATTGGTGGCTGGGGCCCTGGGCATCTATCCCCAAGCCTTCCCCTCTCCTCCTGCTGCAGGTTGGGATGGCCACCA
The DNA here is from genome assembly GCF_902655055.1 of Lutra lutra. Lineage (NCBI taxonomy): Eukaryota > Metazoa > Chordata > Mammalia > Carnivora > Mustelidae > Lutra > Lutra lutra. The sequence goes on along the minus strand of NC_062286.1, from coordinate 120,358,799 downwards.
GCTGGGGGAGCCTCTTGCAAGATGAACAGCAGCTGGAGGAGCTGGCGCGGCAGGCTGTGGACCGGGCCCTGGCGGAGGGAGTGTTGCTGAGAACCTCACAGGAGCCCAGCTCCTCTGATGTAAGCCCCTGACTCCTCCCCACAGCACCGACCACACCGCTCTGGAGCCTAAAGCTCATTATCTGGTCCCTGACGGCTAAAGGCAGCCCCTTTCTGTTCAAGAAATTGCTTTTCCTTTGTTTAATTTTTTTCAATAACACAGTTGATCTCTAAATATATGTAAAAAGTAACCTGCCAGGGGAATCAATTTAAGTCTGGGGTTTCGAGTGTGACTTGGGCAAGATACGTACCCTCTCTCAGCTGTGGTTTCTTCAAATAACAAAAAAGGGATAATAATGGGACCTGCCTCATTAAGTTGGTAATACAATAAGATCATTCACATGAAGCACTTTGCCCAGTGAACTATTATTTTGTAAGACCCCCTAATCACAGTGTGGGGGGTATAGCTCTACAATTGGTTTGTGTATATTCCTCTCTGTGCATTTATATACATATTTGTGTATATAGAGAAATGACGTGCCTTTCTTTTTTTGTGTGTGCCTTTCTTTTTTGAGTTTCTTATTATTATTATTTTTTTTAATAACCTCTATACCCCATGCAGGGCTCAAACCCACAACTCCCAGATCAAGAGTTGGGTGCCCCAAAATACATGGTTTTCTAAAAAACAAATTGGATCATATAGATTATGCAAATTACTGTTTGATGTGTTTTTTATTTTTTTGAAGATTTCTGTTTTTTATTTGTTAGAGAGAGAGAGAGAGAGCAGAAGTAGGGGAAGCGGCAGGCAGAGGGAGAAGCAGGCTCCCCATTGAACAAGGAGCCTATTGTGGGACTCGATGCCAGGACCCTGGGATCATGACCTGAGCCAAAGGCAGACGCTCAACCAACTGAGCCACCCAGGTGACTGTAACATTTTTTTTATTTATTTGAGAGAGAGAGCGAGCACGAGAGGGGTAAGGCTTAGAGGGAGAAGCAGACTCCCCACTGAGAGGAGCCTGATGCGGGACTTAATCCTTGAACTCCGGGATCATGACCTAAACCAAAGACAGTCGCTTAACCAACGAAGCCACCCAGGCACCCTGGGATTTTGTTTTTCATTTAATGATCTGTTTTAGACTCTTTGCAATTCCTTCCAATAGGATTAGCTTCGTTCTAATACATGGTGTTCTAGGTGTGGATGGATCACAGTTCAACATTTCTCTGTTGATGGCTGTTTAGGTGATTCCTAATGTTTTGTGATTGTAAACAGCACTCCAGGAACAGCGTACACGGCTACTGGGTATCTTGATGAGAGCTTCTCTAGGGTTGATACATAAAAGTAGAAATGTTGAGTCCAAACCACATCTTTTAAAGGTCTCATCCTTTAAAAAAAAAAAAATCTTTAATTGTGACTAGGTAAGACATTTTCATGGTTCAAAGGGCAGAGTTTACAGTTTAACCCTCCCTCCCACATTCCCTAACCACCTGTTCTATTTGAAGGCAGATTCTTATTTATTCCTTCATATAATTTACTCATAACCAAAAATGTATGTATTTCTTTTTCCCACTTTTTACACAAAGAAGTGTCCTAGACAAGCTCTTTGGTGCCTTGCTTTTTTCTTTTTACTTAGTAGTATGCCCTATGACAGTCCCTGTTAGTAATCAGAGAGCTGCCACCATCTTTCTTTACCAAGTCACATTCTTTTTTTCTTGTGTGTGCCCAGAACCTAGTTAAGGGTCTGGTGGAGAGTCCAGACTGTAAATGTTTAGTGAGGCCTCAGTGAATGAGAATGGCTGTCACCTAAGGTAGGTTCATACTGTGGAAGGTCTGCCTCTGGCTTTAGGAATATAATTGCTTGGTTTGTGAACCTTACATTATGGGAACTGCTTGTCTGAACCCAGAATTGAGCATTTTCCCTTCCAAGATTTTTTTTTTTTCTATTCAGTAGGTATTGTGTAAAGGTCTGACACTTGGTCTTTTAGAAGTTAATGGAACCTAGAAGAGGCACAGGCCTCAGCAAGAGTCCCAATTCAAAGAAAAAAGACAGGAAATGTGTGAGTGTGTGTGTGTGTGTGTGTGTGTGTGTGTGTGTGTGTGTGTGTGTGTGAAAGGGAGAGATTTCATTCCAAATCTTTACCAGGTGCCTCTGTGTGTGTGTGTGTGTGTGTGTGTGTGTGTGTGTGAAAGAGAGGGAGAGATTTCATTCCAAATCTTTACCAGGTGCCTCTGTGTGTGTGTGTGTGTGTGTGTGTGTGAAAGAGAGGGAGAGATTTCATTCCAAATCTTTACCAGGTGCGTGTGTGTGTGTGTGTGTGTGTGTGTGTGTGTGTGAAAGAGAGGGAGAGATTTCATTCCAAATCTTTACCAGGTGCCTGTTCTATGCCAGACCATTCTAGGCACTGAGGACACAGAGACCCTGGCCTCTGAAATGCATGGTCTAGTTGGAGAATGTGCCAGAAAACAACATTAAGTAATGTCAGTACTATGAGGAAATATAGATAGCCTGCTGCACAACATTAGCTATCATTTATTGAGAATTTACGACGTGCCAGGCACTATTCTGAACACTTAGGAATCGCTAACTCATTTAAGTCTCACCACAATAGAGATGAGGAAACCAAGGCCCACAGAAGTTAAGTAACTGGCCCGAGGTCACGTGAATGGTGGGGTAATTGGCAAAGCCAGAATTGAAACCCAAAGAGTTTACCTCCTGAGTCCATGCTCTGACCTTCCATTCTTTACTTCCCCTCTCAAGAAATTGTATGGGACACCTAGAAAATGGAGCAACTCCTTATTTGTATTTGAACAGATCTAGATCTTAAAAAATAAATGGAGGTGGGGTGCCTGGGTGGCTCAGTTGGTTGGGCATCTGCCTTCCACTCCAGTCATGATCCCAGGGTCCTGGGATCAAGGCCTGCATCAGGCTCCCTGCTCAGTGGAGAGCCTGCTTCTCCTTTCTCTCCTTCTGCCCTTCACCCCTTCACACTCGTGTGTCCATGCTGTCTTTCTCTCTCTCAAATAAATAAATAAAATCTTTAAAAAATAATAAAGGGGAAGAGAACAGCATAGCAGAGGCATGCTTGGCTGACTTAGTCAGTAGGGTATGTGACTCTTGATCTCAGGGTTGTGAGTTCAAGCCCCACGTTGGGCATGGAGCCTCCTTAAAATAAATAAAAACATAAAAAAAAAAAAAAAACCAGCATGGCAGAGGCCCCAAATTAGGAAAAGGCAAAAATGTTCAAGAGTGCGACAGAAGACAGGCTAAAGTCAGATAACGCAGAGGCTTTTGATACTGGGTGGAAGAGGAACGTGAACTTTATCCTATAGATTGGGGTGACACACTTGCCCTGTGCGGACTGAATAGTAGGCTCCTGCAGATTTAGGGAGTTAATTAAAAAAAATTTTTTTTTAAGATTTTATTTATTTCTTTGACAGATAGAGATCACAAGTAGGCAGAGAGGCAGGCAGAGAGGGAGAGAGGAGGAAGCAGGCTCCCCGCCAAGCAGAGAGCCCGATGTGGGGCTCGATCCCAGGACCCTGGGAACATGAGCTGAGCCGAAGGCAGAGGCTTTAACCCACTGAGCCACCCAGGCGTCCCAATTAAAAAAAATTTTTAAAAAAGCACGTGAACAGGGTACAAAATTTAAAAGGTATTCATTGTAGAATAAATCTTCCTCTAGCCACTGTTTCCCTTCCCAGAGGCAAGCATTATTAACAGTTTTTTCACCAGAGTGTCTTTAAAAAGTCAGAGCTACTGATTTGCTTTTTGGGTTTTTTTTTTTTTTATTATGAAATTTAAAAACAAACAAAACACTAGATATCCAGCTTATCTGGAAAAGTCAGATCCCCCGACAACCCTGCCCACTTTGCTACATGGCACCAACTGGTGAGTGTGGAGTTTTGGCCCCTTAGGTGAGATGGGAGCTCTTCTTCCCATCACTCTTTTTGTTTCTCTGACTCTGAAGTGGAGTGTTTCTTGTCATGCATGTGCTATAGCTATCCTTACTACAGCAGAGGACTATTACCCAGTGTCTGTGTCTCTATAAAAAATGAAAATACTGTTTTAGCCTTTGGCCTATGCACAGCAGGGAATAGCTCTATACCATTGATCCCAAATTCAAGCGGGCATGATGAGTCATGGGGACAGAGGAAGAGGAAAGTCTGGTTTTTTAGAAGGAGTGTGGGCATGAGCTGGAGAGGCAGAGAGAGAAGGAGAATCTTTTTTTTTTTTTAAAGATGTTATTTATTTGTCAGAGAGAGAGAGCACACAAGCAGAGGGAGTGGGAGAGAGAAGAGGGCTCCCTGCTGAGCAAGGAGCCTGATGCGGGACTTGATCCCAGGATCCTGGAATCATGACCTGAGCCGAAGGCAGTGGCTTAATCGACTGAGCCACCCAGGCGTCCCGAGAAGGAGAATCTTAAGCGGGCTCCATACCCAGTACAGAGCCTGACGTGGGGCTTGATTTCACAACCCTGAGATTATGACCTGAGCCCAAACCAAGAGTTGCACACTTAACCCTACTGAACCACCCAGGCACCCCAGAGGGAACTCTTATTAGAAAAAAATTATTTCGAGAGTTTTTTCAGGCCAAATGAGGCCTGTTGGAAGAGGCAGAGTTCTGAGTTTTAAAGCTAAGGAAACTGGGCGCCTGGGTGGCTCAGTTGGCTGGGCGTCTGCCTTTGACTCAGGGTCATGATCTCTGGGTCCTGAGATCGAGCCCCATGTCGGGCTTCCTGCTCAGGGGGGAGTCTGCTTCTCCTCCCTCTGCCCCTCCAGCCCACTCTTGCTCTCTCTCTCTCTCAAATAAAAAAATAATAAAATCTTTTAAAATAACAAACAAAGCCTAGGAAACACCCTATAGTCGTCACGCATGTACTCAGGGTATGAGATCATCCCTCCTGTAGTCTGCAGTATTTCCCAGTCTAACACATAAGAGCTTCAAGCTGGAAAAAACCTTCCTGTCACAAATATCCTTCCTCAGTTTTGTCTTCTGAGATTCTGAGAAGGGCAATTTGGGAATTATCTACCAAAATTTTAAGTGGATTTATCCTCATTACCTGCTATTTCCACCTTTTAAATTTACAATTTATGGACTTTCTCACACACAAAAGAACTAGAATATATATTCTAGGATATTGGTTGAAGCATTGATTATAAAGGGGTGGAGGAAGGAAACCACCTAAATGTTCATAATAGAAAGCTAGATTCAATAAATTGATTTCTATCCAATGGAATACTGTACAGCCATTAAAAAGAATGAGAGTTCTTTATTTGAACATATATGGAAATGACCCTGAAATATTTATAAAGCAAAGGACAGAATGATATATATATAGATATGTATTTTATATATCAATATATCTTTATATATAATATATAAATATTATATAATAGATAATAATATATAATATGACATTTTATATATATATATACACATAGATGTGTGTGTGTATATATATATATATATACCTCATGTGCCTCTGTGTGTATAGAAAAAGGCAAAATACGAATGTATACATATAGTCTAAAGGATATGGGAGACACTAGTATACCACTTGCCTCTAGGGAGAACTGAGTCACTGGGGCCAGGGCAGGAGTGAGATATACTTTTCACTGTGTATCCTTCTGTCTCTTTTGACTTTTGTATCATGTGTTTGTATTATCTGTTCAAAATGATGTTTTTAAATAAATATATCGTGCCACGTTCTAATGCCATACACTTGTACTACCATAATGGCAAACGGATATTAACTCCGGTTAAACTCGGGAATGCTTCATAAAATAAGTCATAAAGTCATCTTATCATCTTTTACCCAAATTCCAGTTCATTTGTTGTTGTGAATCTCAGAAGCACTAGCCCTTCTAGAAATAGTGTTCCAGATGGCATTTGGGTTTCTCGGTTCTGCCCAAGTCCAAACTTAACTCCCGGCTTGGCAACGTGAGTCACCATCTCCAACCCTGGGGGAAACCACTCCTAACTTCTACTCTGGGGGCCGGAGTTCACTTTTGCTGCACCCCTTACCAGCAGGACTGTCTCTCTCCCCCAGCCAGAAGCCAAGGGGACTGGGGGTGAAGCTCCTGGCATGAAGAGGGTCCTGGGTTTAGATAATCAGCTGGCCGGGAGCTGTGAGTATGTGTCTGTGTTGTTTATCAACCACCGTAGTTCAAATCTTATTGCCGTGTAACACATGGCACATATCATTTTGGGTATGTTACTCAATCTTTCTGAGACTCAATTCCCATGTCTATTTATTAAGAATAGATAATGCTAATGTCTGCCTCACAGAGATAAATGATATATCCATGTAAGGTTATTTAAAACAGCGCCTTGCACCCAGTAAGTGCTCAGTGATTTCTTATTTATTTTTTGTCTTTGTTTTTTGCTGTTTTGCTTCCCACTCTCTTTTAAAATAAAGAGATGAAATATTACTGAGTCTAAAACTTCCCTTTTTACCCCTTCATCATGCTGTTCGCTCCCTCTCTTCCTGGAGGGAACTGCTATTTTGCAGTTTGTGTGTCCTCCATAAATGTTGGCCGCACTTTCCGTGGGGTTGTGTTTGCAGGAAGACAACCCATTCACGGGTGTTCTTCCCCCGCCCACTCTTTCTCCCCGATCAGGTGGTAAGCTATGCCCCATTCACGCTCTTCCCCTCACTGGTCCCCAGTGCCCTGCTGGAGCAGGCCTATGCCGTGCAGATGGACTTCAATGCGCTGGTGGATGCTGTCAGCCAGAATGCTGCCTTTCTGGAACAGACGCTCTCCAGGTACTGGGATCTGGGGCCTTAAGGGCTGGGAACTGCTGGAACCAGGGGACCAGAAGACTGGGGAGCCATGAGGTGTTGCTCTGGCAGCTGACTTGGCTGGATGGGGGACAGGCATTCCCCAGAAGAACAAAAAATAGTAGACTAGAAGTCGGGAGGTCTGGCTTCTAATCCTGGCTCTAATCCTCACTTACGTGGCCTCAAGAAAGTCCCCTTCTTTCTCTGGGCCTCGGTTTCTTCATCTGTGAAGTGGGGAGGTGGGCCCACATCTAAGATCCCTTCCAACACTGACATTCCATGATTCTCTGATCCAGAGTTCTATTTGGAATTAGGGAAGGTCAGTGTAGTTTTAGAGAATACAAAGGACAGAGAAGATTATTAGGCGTGAAGTCAGATTTCCTACTTCTTTTCCTAAGCATTGACTCTTTCTTGCTACCTCAGGCCCCTTATCTCTGGAAGAGATGGGGTATAGACTGGACCACACCCAGGGCACTGAGGCTGTAGAACCCCTGAATGGCTCATCCCTCCCACCCCTCTCTGTCTCTTCTCCCTTGATCCTTTTTTTCTCTTCAGACCCTGAGGCAAGGGAAATTACTTTAGAATTAAATTCTTTATTTTAGAATTAAATATATATACGTATGTGTATTTGTGTATATGTATGTGTATATATGTAGAGAGAAAGACTAGACATACATACCTGCATGTCTGATTAATTTTCCAAAAGAAAACAATTTATTTCATTACAGACAATTTTTTTTTAAAGATTTTTATTTTATTTATTTGACAGAGAGAGATCACAAGTAGGCAGACAGGCAGTCAGGAGAGAGGCAGGAAAGCAGACTCCCCGCTGAGCAGAGAGCCCGATGTGGGGCTCGATTCCAGGACCCTGGGACCATGACCTGAGCCAAAGGCAGAGGCTTTAACCCACTGAGCCACCCAGGCGCCCCTACAGAGAAATTTTTTTAAAAGATTTTATTTTTAACTAATCTCTATATCCAATGTGGGGCTCAAACTCACAGCCCTAACATCAAGAGTTGTATGCTCCACCGACTGAGCCAGCCAGGTGCCCCAGAAACAAAATCTTTTAAAAATGTGCACATTGTGGGGGCACCTTTGTGGCTCAGTCATTTGAGCGTCCAACTCTTGATTTTGGTTCAGGTCATGATCTCGGGGTTGTGAGATCAAGCCCCAGGTCGGGCTCCACACTGAGCATAGAGTCTGCTTAAGATTCTTTCTCTCCTCCCTCTGAGGCTCACCCTCTGCTCGTGCTCTCTCTCCTTAAAAAAAAAAAAAAAAAAGTGCCCATTGGTGTGAGGGTGAACATGAGAAGGGATCTTAATGGTAAGAGGTTTGAAAACCATTGACTTGGAGCTAAAAACCAAATGAGTTAAGAAGAACAAACAAACCATGAGTTATGAATGTACAAACCCTACCACCACCTTCCCCCCAGATCTTTTTCGGGGTGAGCCTGGCTTTTGTACCTGTGATTCTGGATTGTGGAGTTTACGAGCAGCCTGATTTAGGACCTTTGCCCTAAAGACGCAATGATAATGGAGACCTTCTCTGCTGTCCTTCTCTGCAACCCTGAATTCCCTATTTCCCTGTCTCTGAAACACACACAAATCCTAGCTTGTAAGGGTATAGAGCCCCAGGATTACACATGCTAAAATTGCAGCATAGGGTCTGGGCTTGAAGGGGAATATCTCTTCAGAAAAGGGATAATGTATTTTAACTTTTCCTTGAGGTTGAAGCCCAGCTGGGGGCTGTCCTCATCAAGGGTTGGAAAGAACCCTTGGGAGAGAACTGGCTGGGGAACAGAGGAACTTCAGGGCAGGCCTGAGCTACATGGGCTCAGTGGGGTCCCTGTAACAAGGTGAGCCCGTGAGTCAGGCTTGAGCAGGCATGCAGAGACTGCCCTGAGTCTTGACAGACAAGTGTGGTGTTGGTTACTGGTAGGTGTCTCTTCCTGAGGTTCCAGAAAAAACCATACTAGATGGGCTCCTACATTGTGTCACATGTCCCAGCAGCACACTGAGCCATGATGATTAGCTGGCACAGACAGACGCAGGCAGAGCTAGCTCTACCCTCGTGTTTATAGTCAAATAGGAGGAATGACACCGGTCATCACAGAAATCAAATGGAAAATTACAACCTAATCTGTGCTATAAAGGAGAGGTCCACAGTGCTCTGAGAGCACACAGCAGGGGAATCTGATCCAGACAGGGAAGGCCACCCTGAGGAAGTCACATTATATGGGGACCTGCTGAAGGAAAAAAAAATAGGATATTTAGCATGTATCAGAAGAACCTTTGGGGCACAGGGCCTAACTGCTGTCTTTTAATCTCTGAGAGTTGCTGTGTAAGAGATGGAGAAGACTTGTCCTTGGAGGTCCCAGAATGCAGGAGAAGCTATGAGGAGACTTAATGTTAGGTCAACCAGAAGGCTAATCAACTATCTGCCCTATTCAAAGATGGAATGGTTTTATCACCTTCCATTTTTAGTTTATTTTGGGGCCAGACACTAGGCTCAGTTCTGTACCTGTCACAGCTCATTTACCCTTCACCACAACTCTGTAATTATTTTCTTGTTAATTTTTCACTTTCATCTTTCACAGATGGGCAAACTGAGACCCAGAAATTTGCCTAGTAGTGAGTGGTGGAGCTGGAATTTGAACCCAGCTCATCTGGCTCTCCAGCTGGGTTCTAAACCACTGTTCTCTACCGGGTTGATGTGGGTGTACAAGTTTGGGTCAGTAGACCCAGAAATTCACGAGGCAATAGACAAGAGCGGAACTACTTAACCTTTATGGTCCCATATAGCCTAGAAAATGCTCTATTTCGTTCTCCAGCACCATCAAGAGGGACAATTTCACCGCTCATCTCTTCGACATCCACAAGCAAGTCCTGAAAGAGGGCATTGCCCAGGTAACCAGTCCCCATCCCACCCCAATGCAGGACGTATCCCTCCCTTTTTTGACCAGAAGAATTTGGCCTGAGCTCAGGGGAATCTGCCTGTCATTGGTCCCCACTGGGTTTGTACATCAGTGACCAATCTTGGGATGACCATAAGAATGATTCCACTGGGTTTTGGAACATTAGCCAGCAACTCTGATCTCTACGTGGAATTCATGTTACCTGTCTGTTCCAGGGCTAGGCCCTCAGTCAGGCCCTGGGCAAATGTACTCAGCCTTCAGTTTTCCCCCACAGACTGTGTTCCTGGGCCTGAATCGTTCAGACTACATGTTCCAGCGCAATGCAGATGGCTCCGCAGCCCTGAAACAAATTGAAATCAACACCATCTCTGCCAGCTTTGGGGGCCTGGCCTCCCGCACCCCAGCTGTGCACCGGTGGGTCCCTTGGGCAATACTGGGCACAATGGTGGGGTGAAAGCCTGGTAGGCCTACAATTACAGGCGGGGGCAGGGATCTCCAATTCTGACTGTGCCTTCTTGGGACCTGGGCCATGTGTTTCCCCTCACGCAGTTTCTACTTATAATTAGGTCTTAGCATGTCAAGGAGAGAAGGGACCTAGTGATACATCTAGTCCTGCTCCCTCATTGTACATGGTAGTATTCCAGGCTGAGGAAATAGTATCTGAGGTGAGAAGGAGCTTTGAAGGCCTGAAAAGAGTTCAGGATCTGTGGTAGAGAGGGATCAGTGACTTCCCATTGGAAGGCGGGACCCTAGCAGCAGCCAGTTCTGGCCAGCAGTGATGCTCCATGTTGCTGTGATTCCAGATGGTCTGCAGCCAGATTCCAGATAGCAAGCACCTGGGGCTCAGGGAAGGGAGTCCCAGCCCAATGAGAGGCTGGTATAGAGTAGGAACACAGGGTCTCAGGGCTGTGGGCACGTGCACAGGGCCAGAGTGTGAGTGTCCCAGTATATTCCAGCCTGAGCATGGTGATAAGATGCATTCTTAGGGTTCAGCTAATTCTCAAAAGTGGTGTTCTTATCAGTGTCTGTGAGTCACCGGCAGAGCGGTCTTCCAGATCCATCCAATTACTGAACAAACGTCTCTCTTCCAACAGACATGTTCTCAATGTCCTGAGTAAGACCAAAGAAGCTGCCAAGATCCTCTCGAATAATCCCAGCAAGGGACTGGCCCTGGGGATCGCCAAAGCCTGGGAGCTCTACGGCTCAGCCAAGTAAGGGGGACAAAAAGTGGCCACAGAATCCTGCTTTAGATTCAGTATTCATGGCTGCAGCAACTGCTTCTTTGCCCAACATCATTAGGAAAGAAGGGATTTTTTTTTTTCAGGAAATAGAAGCTTACACCTTCAAGTGCCAAGATTGTTTTAATGGGGTTTGGGGGCTTTCCTCTTAAATAAGAGATGCAGACTATAATTGAATCTTCTCTTGTTGGCTAGAGGTCCTCATTATCTGTCAGTGACTGTAGTATCTGTCAATTATTGAACCTTGATGTAACAGAAGGCAGAGAAGCTACCTAGACTTAGAGAGGTGTGGGAGGCCCTTTCCTGCACTAATGGTCCCAACTGTTAGGTTTTATGCTCCTGTTCCTTTTCTTCACAGATTTTCTATTTCTCTACTCTCAGCTCTTATTTCATACTGCTGTCAGTGTGCTTCCTGTCCCTAGACCTCCTTTCTGATTTGCTGAGGTTTGGGAAAGCAGGTGTCTGGGTTGTTATGTAGTGTCTAATGAGCGTGAGAGCCTCTTTGATGAGTAAATGCATAAGGTTCGATTTAGGGATTCTGTTGTGTCTGTTTTAGCTGTTTAGAGGCATTTTTTGCTTCCTTCCTATTTCTCAACCATGTTCCAGGTGTATAAGGATGCCAGGTAAGTGACTTCTGGATAAATGAGGGGCCACTGTACCAACAGTTGTTGCAATGTTTACATAGCTTTAATAGTTAACCCTTAATGAGCACTTCCTAGTGCCACACTTTGTGCTAAGTACTTTACACGGATGATCTCATTAGAGCGCCCTGTCGAACACTTGGAGATAGATACCACCCATCTCCCATTTTACAGATGAGGAAACGGGTTCAGAGAAGTGAAATGAATTGTTCACAAAAAATGGCGGGTTGATGGTAGAGCCCAGAGTCTACTGCCTCTAGAATCTTCATTCTTAATCACTTTATTGCCTCTGAGAGAGCCTCTCTGGGCTTGCTAAGCCTCACTGAGACTCAAGACACGTTGGACTCTGAGTATTTAGAAGGCATCAGATGAATACTTTGTCAAGTAGAGCTCTTAGCTAAGTTGTATTTTAAGAGACGGAAGCCAGGAAGGGGTCAGCCGGGGAACTGCTAATGGACAGATGCTGCAGAGGGTTTCTCCGACTAGGCTGTCAATGACATGCAAAGACTCATGTGCCCAGAGCTGGGCTCTGGTGCATAGGAGCTGTGGGCGCCTGAGCCGGGACTGGCTTCTCTCATTTTGAAAGTCAGATGGGCACTCCTGCTCACCCAGCACGTGACCTTCACTAAGTCCATTCTTTCCTCCGAGCAGCAGTCTCCTCATTTGTAAAATGGGGATGATAATAACAATACCTAAAAGGGTGGAAGTGACCATTAAATGAAAGCATGGCTTTGAAAAATGCTATGAAAAAACTTGGTGAGAAATGGAACAGTCTCTTCAATAAATGGTGTGGAGAAAATTGGACAGCAACATGCAGAAGAATGAAACTGGACCTCTTTCTTACACCATTGATAAAAATAAATTCAAAATGGATGAAGGACCTGACTGTGAGACAGGAAACCATCAAAATCCTCGAGGAGGACACAGACAGCAACCTCTTTAACCTCAGATGTAACAACTTCTTAGTAGTCACGTTGCCTGAGGCAAGGGAAACAAAAGCAAAAATGAACTATTGGGACTTCATCAAGATAAAAAACTTCTGCACAGCAGAGGAAACAATCAACAAAACTAAAAGGCGCAACCTTTGGAATGGGAGAAGATACTTGCAAATAACATATCTGATAAAGGGTTATTATCCAAAATATATAAAGAACTTATATAACTCAACACCCAGAAAACAAATAATCCAGTTAAAATGGGCAGAAGATGTGAATATTTTTGCAAAGAAGATATTCAGATGGCCAACAGACACATGAAAAGATGTTCAACATCAGTCATCATCACAGAAATACAAATCAAACTATAATGAGATAACACTTCATACCTGTCAGAATGGCTAAAATTAACACAGGAAACAACAGATATTGGCAAGGATGCAGAGAAAGGGGAACCCTCTTGCACTATTTGTGGGAATGCAAACTGGTGCAGCCACTCTGGAAAATAGTATGGAGGTTCCTCCAAAAGTCAAAAATAGAACTACCGTATGACCCAGCAATTGCACTACTAAGTATTTACCCACATGACGGAAAAATACTGATTCAAAGAGATAAATGCACCCCAATGTTTATAGCACCATTATCAGTAATAGCCAAATTCTGGAAAGTGCCCAAATGTTCGACAACTCATGAATGAATAAAGAATGAAATCTTGCCATTTGCAACAACATCAATGAAGCTGGCATGTGTTATGCTAAGAGAAATAAGTCAAAGACAAATACCGTATGATTTTACTCATATATGTCATTTAAGAAAAAAAAACAGATAAACATAGTTGGGGAAAGAAAAGAGAGGTGAACCAGAAAACAGACTCTTATTGTTTTGTTTTGTTTTTTAAGAGTTTTATTTATTTGAGGGGCAGGGAGAGCAAGAGCAGGGAGAGGGAGAAGCAGACTCCCTGCTGAGCAGGGAGACCCATGCAGGGCTAGATCCCAGGATGCTGGGATCATGACCTCAGCCAAAAGCAGATGCTTAACTGACTGAGCCACACAGGTGCCCCCAGAAAAGAGGCTTTTAACTACAGAGAACAAACTGAGGGTTACTGGAGGGGAGGTGGGGAGGGGATGGGTTAAATGAGTGATGGGTATTAAGGAGGGCACTTGTGGTGAGCACTGGGTGTTGTATCACTATATTCTACACCTGAAACTAATGTTACAACAAATGTTAACTAGCTGGAATTTTAAAAAAAAAGATTTTTAAAATTTATTTGACTGAGAGAGAGATCACAAGTAGGCAGAGAGGCAGGCAGAGAGAGGGGTGGGGGGAAGCAGGCTCCCTGCTGAGCAGAGAGCCAGGTGCAGGCTTGATCTCAGGACCCTGAGATCATGACCGGAGCCGAAGGCAGAGGCTTAACTCACTGAGCCACCCAGTGCCCCAACTAGCTGGAATTTAAATAAAAGCTTGAAAGACACAAAAACAAAAACAAACCTTGGTAAGGATCATTTTGTGGTAATTCTAGTAGTAGTAGTAGTAGTAGTAGTAGCAGCAGCAGCTACCTTCTAAGAGTACTAGTTTCATTTTACAGAAGAGCATACTGAGGACTCAAGAGAAGTGGAGTAGCTTGCCCAAAGTCACACAGCTAGTAAGTGTAGAATTCATGTCTGTCTGCCTCTAAAGCCTGTTTTCTACTGCATTGTTCTGCCTCCAAGAGGAATGGTCCCATAGTATGGACTGAAAAACTAAGGCTCAAGCATTTATAGAGCAGGTGAATTTTCATCAGTTATACCATAATTTTTGGGAATTTTTTTAAAGAAGCCTGGGTATGATGTATGATTCCTATTTAGGTAATAATTATTCAAACTCTTTTAAAATATTAGTGCCTATGGTTAGAATGAGTGAGGATAAGAAAGGACTCTTGGTATAAAATGCTGGGAGCTATGATCAGGAGTCCACACTGCCAGCCAGCACACTACTGCCACTTTACCTTCCTTAGCTGACAGCTTTCCTAGCCCTGCTCCCAAAAGACTGTTCAGAACTGAAGGCAGGAGGAGGTAGAATATGTTTTCTGAGCCTGGCTATGATTATTTGCCAGAGGGCAGGCTGACTTAATCTGGGAATGCTGTTCCACTTTAACCTACAGCCTACAGCCTCCCTCCTCCGCCTCTTCTTGGAGGTAGGCCAGCCTGGGCTAGGTGCCACCTTCCCACCCATGAGCAGAGCAAATCAGGCTACAATATGAAAAGCAAGGCCATTGGCCCTTGGGACTCTCTCAACAGAGGATGGCTTATGAGAGCACCATTTCTAGCTTGTCTCTCAGATACCCAACTCGAAGCCAAGACTCAGCTCAGTGTCATGTCTGACCTTAAGAGATTTCAGACAAGCCAGGAGAGGAGGCATATCAGGACCTGTATTTCAGCTAACTAGAAAGGAGTCACACAGAATATAGTCCAGGAAGCTCAGTAGAGTAGAGAAAATCAGAAACAAACAGACCACAGGCCAAGTACAGGAGGAAGGAATCCATTGCTTAGATTGCTAGGCCAAAATCTAGCCAACCAAGTTTTCCAGCAAATATCCATAGGCACACAGCAAAGTGGAGTTTGGTACTCCATTACTGCTGAGTATTGTCCCTCAAGATCATCTGGTCAGAGACTGGACCTGTCTTTGATAACTAAAAATAGCCTGACTGATAGCCAAATAGTTCTCTGGCATTAGCTTCTCCCTGAGGCCTTGAGCTCCTGCTTCTTTAAGAAGTATGAGGATAGGGGCGCCTGGGTGGCTCAGTGGTTAAAGCCTCTGCCTTCAGCTCAGGTAATGATCTCGGGGTCCTGGATCGAGCCCCGCATCGGGCTCTCTGCTCGGTGGGGAGCCTGCTTCTCCCTCTCTCTCTGCCTGCCTCTCTGCCTACTTGTGATCTCTCTCTGTCAAATAAATAAAATCTTAAAAAAAAAAAAAAAAAGAAGTATGAGGATAAACTCAGGGTTGCTGGAGTGGAGAGGGGTGGGAGGGAAGGGTAGCTGGGTGATGGACATTGGGGAGGGTATGTGCTATGGTGAGTGCTGTGTATTGTGTAAGACTGATGAATCACAGACCTGTCCCCCTGAAACAAATACATTATATGTTAATGTAAAAAAAAAAAAAAGTATGTGGATAGCAGAAAGGAAGAGATCAGGGAAGCCTCAGTGATCCCATTAATACCGTGGAACAAAATGTGTCCCTATGTACATCACAGAAATGTTGGAAGGCACCAAGAGATAATGCTTTTATAGTTGGCTCTCTAAGGTTCTATGGGATTCCACTGAGCTAGTCTAATGTATCATACAAGGGAGTTGGGGTAAATTGGAGGGGGAGACGAACCATGAGAGACTATGGACTCTGAAAAACAATCTCAGGGTTTTGGAGGGGCGGGGAGTGGGAGGTTGGGTGAGCCTGGTGGTGGGTATTATGGAGGGCATGTATTGAGTGGAACACTGGGTGTGGTACATAAATAATGAATTCTGGTACACTGAAAAGAAATTTAAAAAATTAATTAATTAAAAAATTGGAACTATTAAAATTAAAAAAACCCATACACTCTTTTATTATATGCTTTATAATCTAGTAATATGGTCATTAGCCTCCAACCTCCAGCATTATTCTTCTATAAAATATTCTTCAGTACTTTCACCTATTTATTCTTTCAGAAACATTTTAAAATTATTATTTTTAAGTTCTTAGAAAAAGTCCCCTTGGGTCTTGGGGATGATTTTAAACCTAAATTTTAATTTGCACAGAAAATTAACATCATTGCAGTATTTCATCTACCTAATGGAGAAGGAGCAGAGACGTTTCCCATTTCTTCAGCTTTACTAGTTTCAGGAAATAATGTGTTACAGCCTCAGGTATCACCTGAGACCCTCCTAATTTGAGAGAATATCTGCTCTTTCAGGGAAGCTGTGTTCTCATTCTCACTCCTGAAAGACAGTCGGATGGAGGGAGGTTAAGCTTTGTAGCACTTCTGCCCACTGTGTTTACTCTTTTCCCAGGGCTCTGGTGCTACTGATTGCTCAAGAGAAGGAAAGGAACATATTTGACCAGCGTGCTATAGAGAATGAGCTACTAGCCAGGTAAGTAAAGGAGGGGAGACCTCCAGATATGGCCCCAGGATCATGAAGATCCATTCGGAACAGAGCAGCCATTCCTTCTGACCTTTGTCCATCTTTTCCAGGAATATCCATGTAATCCGTCGAAGGTTTGAAGATGTCTCTGAAAAGGGGTCTCTGGACCAAGACCGAAGGCTGTTTATGTAAGTGTTCAGGGAGCATTCCCCAAGGATCTGATAGAGGGCTGCTTTGGGAAACTCATCCTGTCAACCATTTCCTCCAGTAATCCTTTCTTCTGGGAGATATGATGGCTTAACTTTCCTCCTCTGAATTTCAGGGGTAAAATACCCCATCACCTCAGGGAAGTTTGGAGAAGGCTGGTCATGTTCTGCTTCTAAAGGGTCGTTTGGGAGGTACTGACTTTCTTGATAAGGGCCTTCTTAAAATAACCTTGGTTCGAGTGCCTGGGTGGGTCAGTTGGTTAAGCATCTGCCTTCAGCTCAGGTCATGAACCCAGGGTCCTAGGATTGAGCCCCTCATCAGGCTCCCTGCCCAGGGGGGAGCCTACTTCTCCCTCCCCCTACCTTGCTTGTGCTCTCTCTTGCTACCTCTGTCTCTCTCTCAAATAAATAAAATATTTTAAAAAATTAAATAACCTTGGTTTTCATATGCCCCTGGGTTCCTAAAAGTTTTCTTGCCCCTCTTCATAGCTGGTCAATTCAGGCCAGGGCAGTTGGGCTGGGTAGTCAGGGAGGAAGAGGAATAGCTCTTTCATTCTTCGATTGATCTCAGATCTGCTCTCTGAGCCCAGGCAAGACCTCAAGGGACCTCGATTTGTGTTCCAAGCCAGACCCTGTGCTTCTCTCCAGGGGGATTCCACTAAGTGACTTTAGTACCACTTAATTGGGTAGCATTGTTTGCAACACACATATTTAGACCTGGAACTTTATGTTTTGTTTTTTAATTTGTGATTAAAATTAAGAACCTCCATGAATTTCACAATACCACTTACTATTTTCAAAATATGATTTTATAACAAAGTCATTAATTTACTTTATAGATATATCAGACAATATTAAAGAAATCAAAGGGGGAAGATACTAAAAAAGACAGTCTGGGGAAAAAAAAGACAGTTTATGTCTTTTTTTTTTTTTTTTAGAATAACATTTATTTTACTATAGCATAAGATTTACAGACGTTTCCAGACACACCATACAAAATGGTCAGAAGCTTTTTCTTGAAGGAAGGTTTCTACACTTGACAGCAAAGTTACAATGTTATTAGTGAGGGCTGTGTGTTTAATATTCCCATATTGGTTCAGACAGTCAAACTTGTCTATCTACAGTGTCTAAATAAAGTTAAACTTGGCTAGAGAGCATATTCTGAAGAATTAGTTAGCTGCTTCTAACCAGTGCAATTAGATCACCATAAAAAGGGGGAAAGGAGCCCATAAAATTAAAATAGAGTTACTTTGGGGCACCTGGGTGGCTCAGTGGGTTAAAGCCTCTGCCTTCAGCTCAGGTCATGATCCCGGGGTCCTGGGATCGAGCCCCACATCGGGCTCTCTGCTCAGCAGGAGCCTGCTTCCTCCTCTCTCTCTGCCTGCCTCTCTGCCTACTTGTGATCTCTGTCAAATAAATAAATAAACAAAATCTTAAAAAAAAAATAGAGTTACTTCTCCCCCTCAAAAAAAAAGAGAGAGAGAAAGAAAAAGACTCACACCCTGACAACTACCTTCATTCACAATGCTTTCTACTTAAACCATGATGGGAGAAATAAATAAAAGCAGAGAAGGGCCACTGCTTTTAAACATTTCACAACAATCCAGATGGTACTTCTAGTCTCTGCTCATGTTTTACAACACTGAATCAAGACAAGACATAGATTTGTCTTTTAATCATAGATAATGTGCATTTACTCACCGAAGGACTTAAGATGTCTGCGTTTTTATTTTGTAGTATTTCTAAGACTGTGTCCATTAAATGCAAGCAAAAAAGGAAGAAGCCTTGGCAGAACAAAAGGGATGCACACTTGATGGTCAGATCGATTTTAAATATTATTCATGGCGTATAGCCTAGTCCGTGCTCTAGCTCCATGACTTGGGCTTTGTTGGTCTTCTGCTGCTCTGCTACACATTTGCTAATGGATCATCCAGATTGGGAGCCCTTAACAAAGCCTGGATTGATAATGGAACCGTGCAGATCTGCAGTGCTGGGGTACACTTATCTTTCAAAATATCTAAACATATTTTTCCCACTTCTCTACATTAGGATGATAAACTTTGGTCATGAAACATACTTTAGAGGCTGCCATCAGGTGTTCTTCTAAAAGAATAGTTCAAGTTTAAAAGTCCCTCCCTCAAAGGGGAAGTCCTGGGGGCCAGCAATGACCACATGAAAATCGTGGGTATTGTTCTCATCTGGTTCTGCTTTAATGCCAGGAACTGGTGGTGCCAGCAAACGTTGGGTTTCCTTGATAATCCTCGGGGAAGCCTGGCCATCTTGTCAGATCCCGAGTTTGGCCTCTGGTATCCACTCAAGGCAGTTTGTGTCTTGACTAGACTCATAACTTTGCATCTCCATACCCTCACATCCACCATTTCAAAGAAAATCTCAACTTAGTTTCAGCTATTTTAAGTAATATAAGCGTGTTTCACTAGGCATGACAATATGATTCCGATACTCAGTAATTTTTGGCCCTTTTTAAAAATTTATTTATCTGGTTTGATTCTAGTTGCCTTCTTATTTCCCTCTGGCCTTCCTAGAATGACTCTAGATCTGGAATATTCTAAAGCATTCCTTACTGCATATCTTCATGTTTTTACTGGAAGAAGTGGTGGTATGGGTAGCTATTTTCATTGCTTCCAGTGAACCCTGGTCTAGGCAAACTATGCAGACTGACTTTGAAAGAAACCAAACTCATTTTGATCCACCTTAAAATACACTGAACCCCTGAACATATCAGTTATAATTTAACACAGCAGCTTTCTCCATCCTGTGTTCTAGGGACGGCCAGGAAGTGGCTGTGGTTTACTTCCGGGATGGCTACATGCCGACTCAGTACAGTCCACAGGTTGGTATTTTGTTAGACCATTCTCTGCCTCCTAGGACCCACCACGTTCCTCAGAGACTGAGCTCAGGCATCACAACAACCTGGGTTTTTCCCTGAGCCCTGGCCTCAGTGATCCTCAGGGAAATTACAGGTGGAACCTCCTATTCTCCCATAAGTTTTTTTGCTACCTCTCATTCTCTATAAACACACTGTCTTCTAGAATCTGAATCCTCAGGAATCCATGTTGCTTCAGCCTTTCATACTGTTTCTAGGGATGTGCTGGCAAATGTCATGTTTCTCAGGGGGAGAGCCCCAATTTGTAGCATTTAGTGATTTCTGTGGTATACTCCCATTGTGGCCAATTTCAAGCTAACCAACTTAACATTTCTGGGCAGAGTTAAAAGGAGATGGGTACAATCAGCTCTGGCTAGCTAATGCAAACCAGTTCCACTGTACCACCGAACATTTCCTTCCTGCCAACTCTTACTTCTCTTTTATTTGTGTCAGAATATTTTTTTTTCTGTCCATTCATGTTAATGACAATAATGATATCACCTTATCTTGCTATCATACCATGTGGCTTCAAAATTACATTCCACATCCATTATTTGCTTTAATCCTTACAACCACTGTGTGAGGTATATAATTATCCCCATCATACAGATAGAGAAACTAGGGTTTGGAGAGATGCAGAGGCTTATCTAATATTCCACAGATTCCCAGGCTTTCTGATTCTCAGCCCAGAGGCATTTCCAGTATATCATTATTCTCCTCCTGCCCCAAATCCACAGCATGGAGAAGCTAAGAAGCTCTGCTTTCACTTAGGAGAAATAAGTTAGAAAATACCATGAGCGGCATGATAGGGATCAGGAGACTTTGGCTTTGCCTCTGTTATGACCATAGGCAGGTTCCAGACCCTTTCTGGGCTCAATTTCTGTAAGTTGAGGAACTCAAAAAATTGAGGGAGCTCCTTCCAGATGTCTAATTCTTTGAATATAGGATTCTCCCTAAGGCCTGGTTGTATAGGAAGCAGCTCCGTAGAGGTGGAAGCTCTGTAGAAGGTCCTTTCCTCTAGAAAGTGGTTAGGAGTGGGGGGAACTTGCCAACTAGAGAAGACAAAAACTGTCCATTGGGAAAATGGATCCAGGCTCCAGGAGAGGGCGTAGAGGAAAGGGCCAAAGAAAACTTTAAAAAGAGAGAAGAGGTTGAGCTAACAGGGAAAGGAACTTGAGCATAAGGAGGAGGAGATTTTAAGGGAATTGAGAAACTCAGACCAGGTGTAGAATATGAAGATGAAATCTGCAAGGCTTAGTGACTTGCTAGGTGACCTCAGGAAAGCCCCTGCTCATCTATGAATTTTGCTTCCTTGTTCCTAACATAATGGAGTACTTCTTTGGGTTTATCTCGGATGTTCTGGGCACCTGTAACTCTGCCTGGAACAACAAAGGTAGCTGAGATTATTAGTGAAGACCAGGCAAGGGGGTGGAGGTGGACTGATTGTATCAAAGGGAGGACAGTGTGGGTGGGGGTGGGTGTTGTTCCTCAGGCCTTAGCCTTCATCCTGCTGTGGGCAGTTTGATGTGGTCTGGAGTTAGGGACAGGCTATCCCTCCACTGTCAGAATGGGGACTAGAGCTGGGAGGCATGGTCCTCTGCTGTTAACCTGCCTCTGAAGCCCCAAACTCCTAGAAGCCACAGAACTTCTTACCTGCCTCTCACACCCCAAATTCCACAGCACATACAGCCTATGATTATGCACCTGCAGGCCTTTGCTCTTATTATTCTGCTAATCTGAGTACGCCTCCCTATTGAGTCTGACCTGTCTACCTGACTACTCAGATTTCACTTCGTTAAACAATAGCAAATAATTGTTGAGCATTTACAAAGCTCCAAGCACTGTGTTTTAGACACTGGGGATACAATAGGAAATAAGACAGACAACAAGGGCCGGAGCTCACATTTTGGTCGGGGAGATAGTCATCAGAAAGTAAGCAAAAATAGAAAAAAAAATTGTTTTCTAGTTGAGGGAAACTCTTTGAATAAAACAGTAGGGTGAAAAGATAGAGAATTATGGGGAAGCCCACATTAAATAGGGTAGTTTCAGCTGAGACTTAAGGATGAGAAGGATCCAGCCATCCACTGGAAAAGCCAAAAGGAAAAGAATTCCATGCAGAAGGGAAAGCAACAAATGCAGAGGTGGAAATGGTATTTGTGTGTTTGGCCTGTGTGACCGGACTATGAGAATGGGATGGAGGGATGTCAAGAAACTGACATGGTTGAAAGAGGGCAGGAGGCAGATCCCGAAGGTTCTTATAGTCTGTGGTGAGGAATTTGGATTTTATTTGGAGTACATTAGGAAGCTAAATTCATACACAAGTGCTCCCCCTCTTTCAAACCTCTTCATCCATTTTTCTATACCCTTATGCCTTTTGTTACTTCCCTTTTAATAGTCATGCACCATTGTGCTAAACTGTGAGCTCCCAGAAGGCAAGAATCCTACATATTGGAAGAATCCACATCTGTCTCCCAAAGATGTTGTGGTGACCCTGGGAGATAATGAAAGTGAAAAAAGAAAGCATGATACCTGGCACCTGACAGATGCTCGACAAAGGTCAGCCAAAGTAAAATAAGTAGAATTTCTTTTGTTTTCTTCCCTCTGCAGAACTGGGAAGCACGCTTGCTGCTGGAGAGGTCACGTGCTGTCAAATGCCCAGATATTGCCACCCAGCTGGCTGGGACAAAGAAGGTGCAGCAGGAGCTGAGCAGAATGGGCGTACTGGAGATGCTGCTCCCTGGCCAGCCTGAGACTGTGGCTCGCCTCCGTGCCACCTTTGCTGGCCTCTACTCACTGGACATGGTGTGTGGGTAGCCTCTTTCTCCTACTGCAGGCTTCCCAGGTGGCAGGAACCCAGAACCCAATGTGTTGGGGAGGCTAGAGCTGGTAGTGGGCTAGACTTGGGTTAGTGATGCTGTGTGAGAACCCCTAGAGCCCTGGGGAGGGGGGCTGGAATCCATTGTGAGCTCATCAGCAAAGGGGAAATGGGGTAGGAGGTGGAAAGGGGAAGGAGCTGAGCTGGACAGCAAGATTTGGGGAGTGTCTGTATGGGCTTTCCAGGCCTTCTGCTGCGGAGCCATGAACAAGCCAGAGGAAGCTTGTTCTCATTGTATTTGCTGCTTTAGGGGTCTTGTTGGGGGTCACATCCAGACAGTAGCATCTAGTCGGAAGGGGCTATCACTCTTCCCTTTCCTGCTCTTCCTCTGATGCTCCTCTGCATAACCAGGACTGCCTCTGGTCTAGAACTGCTGGTGATTGCTCTGTTGCCTCCTGCCAGGGTGAAGAAGGGGACCAGGCCATTGCTGAAGCCCTTGCTGCCCCTAGCCAGTTCGTGCTAAAGCCCCAGAGAGAGGGTGGAGGTAAGTGCTTTCACCTTTGTAGCACTGCTCAGTGGAAGGGGGCTAGCAGGCTGTTACCAATGCCAATTGGCACTTGCTATGGACAGAGTCCCACACTCTGGGGGACACAGGAGGAACTGACACAGGCCCTCATCTTGGACAGTGTCCCAGGAGACCCTGTGATCAAGTGCTATTGAGCACAGGGAAACCTGACTAACATAATTGGAGGGTTTGGACAAATTTGGTCTGAGATGCCTGTGGCTAAACGGTGGCGAAGTGGGATAGGGCAAATCAGGAGGTTGGATGTCTTCCTGCCTGTTTTGAACTCCTTGAGGGCAGGGATCATGGCTGCCTCACACACCCAGAGAAGATGAGTTTTGATCTTGGTCTTAAAGGATAAGGAGGAATTAACCAGGTGGGAAAGGAAGGAGAACATTCCATACAGAAGCAGCCTCAAGTAGAGGCACTGGTCCATGGAAGTCTATGTTTGGGGATTGATGAGTAACTGGTAAGGCTGGGGTATAGCATGAGAGATGGGAGGAGGCAGAGACTTGGGCTACAAAAGATGTTTTGAGACATCATTATGAAGGATATTGAAAATATATAAGAAATTGGATTTCATCCTGAGAGTGCTGGGAGTCCATTAGAGAGTTTTAAGGAGGGAAGGGACACATGATTGATACAGGATCAATGTTTCAACCATAGTGGAGCTTGTCCTGGATGAGGGGAGACCTTGGTAACAGAGACCACAGAGGAGGCTGGTATAATTTTCCAGAAGAGAAATGCAGAGGCCTGGGCTAGAGCTATGACATTGTGGAGTACAGACTGAAGAGACATGTCTGAGCTAGTGACATGTAGTGGAGAGGGAGGAGTTAAATATGACTCAGGAATGCCTTTCACCTGATTGGCAGTAGGAGGATTCAGGAGGGGGCAGGTTCAGGCAGAAGTAATTAGTTCTATTTGGACATGTTGAGCTTGTTTTGGGAGCCCATGGGATATCCATGCGATGTCTAGAACAGTGAACTTAAGTTAAAGATTTGGGAGTTGACAAGTCATAGAATAATAGATGGAGCCTTAGAAGAGATCGTCAAAAAAAAAAAAAAATTATGTACATAGAGCAGAAAACAAGGGTGGCAGATGGATTCCTTGGAAATCCCAATATTTAAGAGGAGCAGGAGTCAGTGAGTTAAGGAAAGCCATAAGCAGGTAGGAGGAGAACTAGGACAGGATAGTATGGTGGAAGGTGTGTTTGCTCGTGTAAGAACTCGCCTGTTAAAGTGACATTCCCTCCTTGGGAACCAGGCCTGCCCTGCTTCACTGAGCTGGTGTCAGAAACTAAGGCTGCTGCCTTGACCACAGAAGTGGGGACGCAGAGTGGAGAAGGTAGGCAGAGGATCCAGGGTGACTGCCCAGTGCCATTGCAGGTAACAACCTATACGGAGAGGAGATGGTACAGGTCCTGGAGCGGCTGAAGGACAGCGAGGAGAGGGCCTCCTACATCCTCATGGAAAAGATCGAACCTGAGCCTTTTGGAAATTGCCTGCTGCGGCCTGGCAGCCCTGTCCGAATGGTCCAGTGCATCTCAGAGCTGGGCATCTTTGGGGTCTATGTCAGGTAAGCCAATCAAGAGGGTCTCCTCCTTGTCAGAGGGTCAGCCAAGCAAACCTGGAGGAAGCAAAGGACAGGGAATAGGAATCCTGGGCTTCAGTCCCAGCTCTGCCAGTCCCTAGCCATGTTACCTGTTTCCGTAATTAATAAATGAAGTCAGGCACCCAAGACCATCCCACATCACAGGGCTATCAAATGGAGCCCAGATGGGAAGTGTTTTGTAACTATAAAGGAAATTATAAGTAGTATCAAGATGGATGAGAAAGGAGCCTTGGACTAGAAGGAGACCAAAGAGAAGAAGAGAATTTGGGTCCAGTTTCCAGGCCACCAGAGATTCTGCGGAAAGGTAGGTGGGGCCAGCTAGAGGATAATCAGTGCCTTCGAAAGGCTGAGTGGCCCCTGGGTTTGGATTTGAGCACTAAAGAATCAGGAAGAGAAGACTGCTTGGGAATTTGTAAGGAATAGTTCCTGGTCCCTTAAACCACTTCCTGCAAAATTTGTCCTTCAAGATCAAGCAAGGTAGGAATGGCAGATCCTACCATGCTCTTGACCATAGCTTTCTCTCTATGTAATCTTTCCCTCTAACCACTTATAGCAGCTCTGCCCGCCACTTCCCGCCCAAACCTACCACCACAGCCATCTTAAGAGAGAGGTAGAGAAGGAAACTTATAGCTACAGAACATGAAATGTGAGCCTGGGATCATGCTAAGTGCTTTTCCTGCTTTATTTAATCCTTGTGACCATCTTACAGAGTGAGAGGTTTTAACTCTATTTTAAATTGAGGAAATTGATATTTAGAAGGGCTGAGTGACTTGCTCAAAGGCTCAGAGCTAGTAATTTCCCAGCAAGGACACAAATCCAAATCTGATTCTAAAATCCTAGCACTTCCTTGGATGTAGTCAGTCACTCATACACTGCTCACGTGGGACCAGGGAAGGTTTTGGGTGTGTGGGCTGTCTTGGTAATGGAGTTGTGTGTCTCCTGCCCCCATTTCTATAGACAGGGAAAGACACTTGTGATGAACAAGCACGTGGGACATCTGCTTCGAACCAAAGCCATCGAGCATGCAGATGGTGGTGTGGCAGCAGGAGTGGCAGTCCTGGACAACCCATTCCCTGTGTGAGGGCACAGCCAGGCCTGCCCAGACTTGACTTCACTCAAGAGACCTTATATCCCTTGTACTTGTCATTCCTCTCCTAGCCCCTCTGAGGGGCTTCCCTCCCTGCACCTTGGGAGGGCTGGTCTCTTCAGTTCACAGAAGGATGAATGATGAGTACCTTCCCCCAGCTTTCCCATCTGAGGACCAGAAAAGCTGTGTTTCCCTTAGGTGAGATCTAGAGGCTCCTAAATCCTATGAGTGTGGGTATAGCTGAAAGGAAGCTGATTTGAGCTAAGGGTCCATAACCCTGCCACCCTCCTCTCAACCCCTCGCCAGCCTTTCCAGCATGTTCCAGTGTTTGATCTAGAATAGGACTGAGAGGTAGGAGGAGGGCAGTGAAGGGGCATAGCCTTTCCCCACTGCTGCCTTAAATAAAACTACATTGCTGATTCTGTGATTCCTTGGTTTACACATTTGGTGGGGTCGGCACACTTAGAGAGGATTAGAGCAGGAGAAATGATCTGGCTATCATCAGAGTCTCCCTAGCCCCAGACCGTAGGAGAGAACCCTGAAGTTCCAATCCTTAGTCACTCACTAATGCTCCCACAGGGTCATAGAAAATAATGCAGCTGTGATGGGACATCACAGGCATGAACTGGCGTCATTTGCTTTCCTGCTTAGTTCAGGAGCTTGCCAAAGGGCCTATGAGTGAAACCCCCTGCCTGCAGATGCCCAAACCAGAAGTTCTGGAAGGAGGATATTGGGACTATTCCTTAGGAAAACCACTCCCCTTCCCATCCACCACACAATTCAGAGCAGCTAGTAAGTATACAGTCTGTAAGATACCTAAGAAAACAAGTTACCACCTTTTTAAGGTCATAGACTTTATTCCTACAATCAGAGCCTGGGCATGACTGGTGCAAGAAAAGAAGAGTTTCGTCTGAGAGTATCTCTTATGGGCAGGACTGTTCATGGAAGGGTGGGAACAGAGGACAAGGAAGACAAGTTCTTCTGGCCCTAGGAACAAAACACATTTATTCCAGCAAAGAAGCAGGTAATCTGAAAACCGTCTGGAAACAGCCTGTCTGCACATCCCCTGAAGCAAATGGGTAGACAGACACTGCCATCTGGCACAAAAGAGAATTCAGATCTAGAACAGAAGCAGCAAAATATTTAAAAAAATAATAATCAATTGTTTTGGGACACACAGACAGGTGTTTCGAAGGGCAAATGCATACCCAGGGTAAGTACTGGTGCTTCCTGAGAGAGCTGATATAGGATTACAGCGCTGCCTCCCTGCTTCAGTCTAGACCCTCACTTGCCCTCTGCATACTTAACTTGGGTAAGGGACATGACCTTCGTGTCCCTGTTCTGGGCTCCAAGGGCTCTTGCAGTCTAGGGGCACAGCAATCTGAGGCTAAGCTGGGCCGCGCCTCATCTATCTAGGAGCCACAGGAGGTTGCCTCCACCCAAGGGCAAAGCTGGTCCTCGGTCCCAGACAGCTGGTCAAGGGAGGTGGTGTGGGTCAGCACTGGCCCTCAGCACTCCTGGGTGGGGGCAAGGGGAAGATGGGCAACACTTTGGAAAGCCAAGCAGGGAGAAGCCTGGGTAAAGGGCAGGTCTCGTTTACTGGATGGTCAGGCAGCGGTGGTTGAAGAGCTGGCAGATGACAGTTGGGTCAGCCACAGTAGAGGTGTCCCCCAGGTCGTGGTCATTCTGAGCAATCTTCCGAAGCACCCGCCTCATGATTTTCCCTGGGGGACCACAGAATTCTGGTTACCTGGTAATAGCACTGACCCACTCCAGCTTTGCCAAAAAGGCTTCCATCCACACACACTCCACCACCACTAGGCCTTGGCCAATCCCAAGCCCAATCCCTTGAGGCCTCTGAACATACCTGAGCGGGTTTTAGGCAAGCCAGGTGCATTCTGGATATAATCCGGAGTGGCAATGGGGCCAATCTTTTCTCTAACTGTAACCAAGAAATCATTAAGCATTTCCTCAGTACCCTTAGCTCCGCTCCCAAAACCAAAGTAGAGATGGCTTTGTTCCCCACCTATTTCCTCTTCAAGGCCCTGCCCACAGAGTAATTTTTACAATCACTGCCTGTCTTTCTCTCTTTTTAACACATTGTCTTTTACTCTCCCGTTTTATTTTAATCTACCTTCATGGAACTCAGACTCTAAGAATCAGCCTGCTAGAGTTTAAAATCCCACTTTACTAGCAGTGTGGCCTTGGGCAAATGATTGAATTTCTCTGAGCCTCAATTTCTTCATCTTTAGGATGAGAGTAACAATAGGATCTATTTCACAGCGCTGATTATAGGGATTCAATGGATTAATGCATTTAAAGTACTTAGCCCAGTGGTAGCACAGAGAATTCTATAAATGTCAGCCATTAGTATCCTAGTGGAGAGACTAGTGGAGACTGAGTGGGAAGAGGACAATCAGCCCCTAAGGCCCCCTGGGATCCGTTCGTAGTTTGCAGCTTGCTCTAGCCTCTCCCCAACACCTTGCTGTGGTAACTGGGTCGTCAGGTCAGACCCTACAGTTCCTGCTTAGGGATGCTCCTCACTCTGCTTCTTGAGCTCCTCGGTGAGGGTGGGGCTGAAGGTGTAGCCATCGCACAGGGTGACAAAGCAGTAGAGGCATTCGCCCTTCACAGGATGAGGGTGGCCGACCACAGCAGCCTCTGCAATGGCCTCATGTTCCACAAGTGCCGATTCTACCTCCGCTGTGCTCAGCAGATGTCCTTGTCAAGGGAAAGCAAGTGCCATGAGAGAGATCCCAGCCTCTACCCCAGCCCCTGTTCCATCTATGCCTCCAAGGCAGTCTTGGTCTGGTCAAATGGGGAAGCCCCTTCATTCATTCCTCACATGACCTGCTTCAGTGGTCCCACCAACCCAGCTCCCCTCCTTTAGGCACATTCCAGTGTTTATCACTCCTCCTCCAAATCCTGTATCCAGAACTGAATGCTGCACTCCAGGCACGGTTTGTCTAGAGGACACCCTGGCTGGCTCGGAATGCTTTGGCTGGGACTTGCTGGGAGAGTAGTTTTAACAAGAAGGAGAAATTGGGGCGCCTGGGTGGCTCAGTGGGTTGAGCCTCTGCCTTCGGCTCAGGTCATGATCCCAGGTTCCTGGGATCGAGCCCCGCATGGGGCTCTCTGCTCAGCTGGGAGCCTGCTTCCTCCTCTCTCTCTGCCTGCCTCTCTGCCTACTTGTGATCTCTGTCTGTCAAATAAATAAATAAAATCTTAAAAAAAAAAAAAACAAGAAGGAGAAATGGTCCCTGGCCCTCACCAGATACATTTAGCATGTCATCAATCCTGCCAGTGATCCAGTAATAGCCATCCTGGTCCCGCCGGCAGCCTGGAAAGAGAAGAAATGCACAATGTAATAAATATCCCACAGTAGGATACACGACCCACATCACCAAACTGCTACACTAATAGCCCCCTAACAAGTCTTCCTGCTTCTGAACTTGCCAATGTGGTAGCCAGGTTCCAAGAGATCAACACAGATTTCCACTTTCTGATATTCAGACTCCTCTGTAGTCCTCTTTCTCATTGTACTAGGGTTAGTCTGTGTAATCAGTAGAATTTGGCAGAAGTGATGGTATGTCATTTCTTAAATTAGATTCTAGAAGACACTGTGGCATTCTCTCGGATGATCTGCTCTGGGGGAAGTCAGTTGCCATGTCATGAGTAACCCTATGGAGAGGCCCATGTAGTGAAGAACTGAGGGCTCCTGCCAACGGCCACATGAGAGTGAGCTTGGAAGTGTATCCTCCAGGCTTAGTCAAACCTTCAAATGACTGTAGCCTCAACCAATAGCTTCACTGCAATCCATGAAAGACTCTGCATGAGAACAACTGGCAAAGCCACTCACAAATTCCTGATCCTCAGAAACTGTATGAGATAATTGTTTTTTAAGCTGCCAAGTTTTGGGGTGATTTTTTTCCATGGCAATAGATAATTAATACACCCACCTAAGGTCTGTTCTCCATAAATCAAAGTTATTTTCTAAACAAGAAATCAGTTCTTTTTTTTTTTTTTTTTAAAGATTTTTTTTATTTATTTTTATTTATTTGACAGAGAGATCACAAGCAGGCAGAGAGGCAGGCAGAGAGAGAGAGGAGGAAGCAGGCTCCCTGCTGAGCAGAGAGCCCGATGCGGGACTCGATCCCAGGACCCTGAGATCATGACCTGAGCCGAAGGCAGCAGCTTAACCCACTGAGCCACCCAGGCGCCCAAGAAATCAGTTCTTATCACTTCCCTGCTTACAAGCCCTAAAGATCCCCCCCACTGGACACAGGATAAAATCCAAAGTCCTCCCTGTGGCCCACAAGGCCCCACATTATCTACCTCTCCGACTTCAGGTAACATTCTTCCCTTTGCTCACTACACATCAGCCATACAGACTTTCAGTCTGTTCCTCAGACATTTCAAGTTCATGTCTCTGCACAGAATACTCACAGATTTTTCCCATGCCTGGCTTCCTTCTCACCCTGGAGGTCTCTGGTCAAATATCACTGAAGTGAAGACGCCTTCTCTCACCATCCCATGTATGGTGGCCATTCCTTCAGACATTCTTTATCAAACTGTTACCTATTTGTTTTTCTTCATAGCACTTGTCAGCAAGATAAGCTTATAACTTGTTTGCTGAATTTACTGTCTGTCTTCCCTTACTAGATATAAGCTCCATGGGAACAGAGACCTTGCCTACCTTATTCATGGTAATATCCCCCGAACTTAGATCAGTGCCTAGACATAGTACATGCTCAATAAAAAGCTATGCGTGAATGGATTGGTGGACAGGGATGCCTGGGTGGCTCAGTGGGTTAGAGTCTCTGCCTTCGGCTCGGGTCATGGTCTCAGGGTCCTGGGATCAAGCCCCACGTCAGGCTCTCTGATTGGCAGGGAGCCTGCTTCCCTTCCTCTCTCTCTGCCTGCCTCTCTGCCTACTTGTGATTTCTGTCAAATAAATAAATAAAATCTTAAAATAAATAAATAAATAAATAAAATCTTAAACAAACAAACAAAAAAAGAATGAATGGATTGGTGAACAGAGTCATGGGCAAACATAGGCTCCACACATGAGGATGCATATGACATAGTAATACACATTGCTACATGCCCCATTTCTTTTAGCACAGGAATGGTGGAAAGAAGAACCTCTTTCCTCATATATCACATCAGGTTGCACCATGGTGAGACCCTCTATGCAACACTCATTCCTGCTCTTACAGTCTTCTCTATAGCGCTACCTGGATATTAGACACTGACACACAGAATATGTTCCTCTGTTTTTCTTCCCACCAACCAATTCTTCCTGAAAATGGAAGGGTAAGGTACATGTCAAGGAGGGAGATACGGGAAAGGGATAGCCAAGACTCACCATCTCCTGTTACATAGTAACCAGGAAACTTCTTGAAGTAGGTGGCCTCAAAGCGTTCATGGTTCCCATAGACTGTGCGCATGATTCCTGGCCAGGGCTGCTTGAACACCTAAGGAGTGGGAATGGCACAATAGTGCATCAGCTATACTGTCTCACTTTAAGACAGGGGCTGGAGACACTGTCACACTCACAGGCTGGACAATCACAGTTTTGTCCAACCTGAGAAGAAATTGCCTGAATGTCCTTCCTGAGAAGTAGGACAAAGCACAGGCTTTGGAGATAAATAATCCAGACTGAGAATCCTCGCTCTGCTACTAACTGTGTGACCTCGGGTTAGTAACTTTACCTCTCTAAGCTTCAGATCTTCTGTAAATCACAGAAAATATTCTCAACCTCCCAAAGCTATTGTGAGGATTGGATTAATGGTATGTGGAAATTGCCTAG
Organism: Lutra lutra; assembly: GCF_902655055.1. NCBI lineage: Eukaryota > Metazoa > Chordata > Mammalia > Carnivora > Mustelidae > Lutra > Lutra lutra. The sequence goes on along the minus strand of NC_062286.1, from coordinate 120,327,182 downwards.
TACAATGTTCTGTTAGTGATAAGCATTTAGTAAATTTGAGTCTCCTCAGGAAACCAAGTCCAGTTTGATAAAAATGAAAATAGTCATATAAATGTGAATAATTATTGGGACACCTGGTGACTCATTTGTTAAGCATCTGCCTTTGGCGCAGGTCATGGGATAGAGCCCTGCATCAGGCTCCCTGCTCAGCAGGAAGTCTGCTTCTCCCTCTCCCACTCCCCATGCTTGTGTTCCCTCTCTGTCAAATAAATAAATAAAATCTTTTTTAAAAAGTGAATAATTGGGCGCCTGGGTGGCTCAGTTGGTTAAGCGACTGCCTTCAGCTCAGGTCATGATCCTGGAGTCCTGGGATCGAGTCCCGCATCAGGCTCCCAGCTCCACGGGGAGTCTGCTTCTCCCTCTGACCTTCTCCTCGCTCATGCTCTCTCTCACTGTCTCTCTCTTCTCTCAAATAAATAAATAAAATGTTTTAAAAAAAAAAAAAAATAAAAAAAAATAAAAAGTGAATAATTATTGCTCCAATCAATAATGTCCTGTGGTAGAAGATTGAAGAGACAGATGAAATTCTAGGCTAAGGTCAGAAGGTGTGGATTTAACTCTTGTCCTTGTTACTAACTAGCTCTTAGTAAAAGTAAAGTGGGATAGAAGTGGAAGGTGGGGGCTGATAATCTTACTCCAAGTACTAACATAGAAATCACAACAGCTAACATTTGTTAAACACTAACTCTCAGGTTCTATGCTAAATCCTTCAAATGGATTATCTAATTTAATCAATCTAGCAACTTGAGAAGAAAAAGGTACTATATAGCCCTATTTTATAAATGAAACTTAGATTCAAAGGGGTTGGCCAACCTATCTGAGGTGACAGAAGAGGCAGATCTAGGATTTGAACCCAACCAGCCTGACTCTGGAGCCTGTATGATTTTCTACTATGTTATGAAGACTCCTTTCACACTAGAATGTTTGTCAAAGGAAGAATTAGCACTAAGTCTTCAGACCCAAAAAGGCATCATTAGGAATCTTTGAGCAGAGCCCTTAAGAGCCGAAGTGGGCCAAAAGGCAGAGAGGCAGGCTAAATATCCAGAAGATTTCCTCCAGGGTCTCACAGAGAATAAACCCTCAACCATGGAGCTTTAGCCACAAGCACCTACCAGAAGAAATTAGGTTCTAAACTCTGAAGCAAAGTACAGCATCCCTTGCTGTACTCTTTCCTCCCAACTCCTCAAAGACATCCAAGGGTCAGGACCTCACCAGGTAGCCTTCAGCTTCACCTTCCAACTCTTCCCCAGACTCATTCAAAATTGCAGGAGCTACACCAAAGAACGGGAAGGTCTAGAAACAAACAGGAGACAGGACTCAAGGAGAGGAATGAGGCAACTGTGACTCAACTCTTTACCTCTCCCAGGGACCCTCAGATCCCCAGGTTCCTCAAACGTATTAGTCTAGTCCCCAACCCTCTACCTAGGCCCCGAGACTCTTACTCCTGTCTAGCCCAAGACCAGCCAAGGGAACCTCACTCACAGCAGAACCAGGCTTCATGGGTGTGGCACCAGGGAGGGGAGTCAGCATATGGCCACCCTGTGGAAGTCAGAAATCAGGGTTTTGAGTCAGTCTTCCCACACTGTCCCTCAGCCCCAGCCTTCTGAATCCTTTACTCACTGTCTCTGTCTGCCAGAAGGTGTCCACGATGGAACAGCGCTGGGCACCTACCACCCGGTGGTACCACAGCCAGGCCTCAGGGTTAATGGGTTCACCCACTGTGCCTAACACCTGTAAGGATGCCCGGCTATGCCTTGGGCAGGGGAGTGGGAAGAAAGGAAAGCTCTGAGTACCACTGGGTACCAGGAAGACATGCCCCAGGCTCTTCTGCCCCTTGCCCTATTCCAGGCCAAAGAGTTGAACAATGGAATGGAAAAGACTGTACACAGAGGCCAGCACCTAGCTCTGAGGGACACTCTGAGGGGCAGCAGCTGGGAAGGGGTCTCACCGGTTGACAGGCTCATCTCCAAACTTCATAAGCAGGCGGATAGCCGTGGGTGCTGTGTAGAACTTGGTCACCTTGTACTTGTCCACGATGCTCCACAGGCGGCTCACATCCGGGTATGTGGGAATCCCCTCAAACTGACCCCAGTGAAGGTTGGTCATTCCCAGTCCTTCCCAACAGTCCCTTACTTCCTCTGTCATTGCCCTTTCTGATACACCCATGTCTTCACTCCCTTACAGACAAGCCAACAGACCTTCCCAGTCAGTATATACAACCCCTCAGAATTTCTCTTTCTCCAGGGAACAGGTCATTGTGTAAGTCCCTGTGTCCCTAGACCAAATGGCCTTGGGAGACTGTCACCCAGGATCATCTTGTCCTCCCCTAAGTAGGCCAAGCAGCCATGGGTCCCAGCTCCCTTCTCACCAAAACACTGGTGGCACCATTGGCCAGTGGCCCATAGGTGACGTAGGAATGGCCGGTGATCCAGCCAATGTCTGCTGTGCACCAGAACACATCCTCCGCGTGGAAGTCAAACACGTACTTGAAGGTCGTAGCCACATAGAGCATGTAGCCTCCAATAGTGTGTACCACACCCTGCAGAAAGAATAGGGCCTTAGCTTGGGGACTTGGGCTCACCCCCACAGACCACCAAATGTAGGCTGGGCAGAGCAAGAAGATCCTCTTCATGGATTCTGGCCCTGCCAGCCCCCACCCCTAGCATCCATCTCCTATCCCCTTTTCTCCATGTTCCCATCTCACACACGATACACATGCAAAGTCATCATTCATATCCACACCCTAAGATGGTATTTCTGAGCCACCTGAAATACTCTCATACACACGAACAGAAATTCACTTCTAAACCCTACACAGTACACACACATGCACACTTGCCTTGGGTTTGCCTGTGGAGCCACTGGTGTATAGGATGAAGAGTGGGTCCTCAGCGTCACACCATTCAGGCTCACACTCATCCTCTGCCTCTTGCATGAGTTCATGCCACCACAAGTCAACCCCTTGGTTCCAGGAGATCTGCAGGGTTAGGAAGACAGGAATGGGCAGGGAAGAACTGTGAACAGCTCAAGACAAGAGCCCAGATATACCTACCTGGCACCAGGAGCTGGAGAAGTACTGCCAGGTGGAGGTGCTGAGAGGCGGAGGAGAAATGTGAGGGTGAATGTGACAGAGAACGGGCAGAACAGCAGGCTTCCTGGGTACTCCTCACTCGGCTCCAGAGCTCCCCTTATGTAGCCTCAGGCTGAGGAGGACACCTTGGTTGGTCCCTTCTCATCCTTTAGTTCTTAGCTTAAATGTCACCTTCATTGAAGGGCCTTCCCTGAACAGTATTTGGTAGATTCCTAAACCCGCCCTCACCCTTGCTATTATTCTTGACCATTACACCCTATTTTCTTCCTATACGGTACATATTTCTAGTTATTTAGTTGTTTGCTTAATTACTATCTCCCCAACTAGATTGTGGGGAGTCTTTTTCTTTCTTTCTTTTATTTTTTTTTCTTTATCCCCAACACCTAGCAAAGTGCCTGGCACTCAATACACACTCTAAATTTTTGGGGGTGAATGAATATGCACACACAGGCCTACATACAAACATATGTACTTATGGTACTAGTGGCTTATCAGCAGGGATGCGGACACCACCCAATTCAGAAATGCAAGATTAGTCAGAGCCTGCAGGTGAAGCGGGCACCTAGCCCTGTTAGTACTGAGAAGAGTCAACAGCTTTTGGTCCAAGCACCTTTTCCTGAATGTCTAGACCTCATCCATATCTGCAGGTTCCTCCTACTCTAACTCCGCCCCTACTTTCACACCACTGGTACCAATGGGTTTCCCATAGAAATATTTGCTTAAAGTTCCATTCAGCAGAAACCCTGCTTTAAGGTGGTGGAAAAGGACCAATATGGACTTCTTCTCCCAGTAGAGGGAGGCCCCCCCTATACTAGAGTATCTTTGATAACTACTTTTATATCTATCATCCTGAAATTTTTCTAACCTCTCCTTGAAACTATTTTACTTTCCTAGTTATATCACCTTTTTGAACAGGCAGTTTTTAGAGTCTACTCTGTGCTGAGGAAAGGTGGGATTCCCTGAATGTCCCCCAAAATTGTGCTGGATCTCAATCCCAGTTCTGCCACTTTCTACCTGTGTAGGTCCTTGGGCAAGGCACTTTACCTCAAATCGGTTGTTTTTAAAATAAGGATAGTCAATCTTTCCTTAATGGTCTCACAGGATTTGGAGAACATCAAAAGAAAAAGGCATTACCTGAAAAATATCATACCTCAAATTGTCCTGTGGGGTGGGAAAGACTGACGAATGACAGAAAGGACAGAATTTAGTTCGGTTCCACTGAACTCCTCTAGGAAATAAATTCAAGGGTGTGGAAATAGGAACTGTCTGGGTTTGCTTTAGATGTTACAAAGCCCTTTATATTCATTAGCTTCTTGTATGTTCAATGGCCCTGGCTGGCAGGTAGACAGGATAATGTAAGAGAAACACCCTACTCCCATTATATGGCTATATACTCACTTATTGGGTAGATATTTGGTTAAAAAGCTCCAAAGTGTTAAACACATACCTTGATAAGTTACAAAGTGACTCTCCAACCACTCTCCTCTTTCTGTACTATCTGCCTCTTACTTTAGAGAATCTAAAGTATCTGGCACACAAACATCGTAAGAATGACAAGCCCAGGGGAGCCTGGGTGTTAAGTTGGTTAAGCATCGGACTCTTGGTTTTGCCTCAGGTCATCATCTCATGGGTTGAGGGATTGAGATTCAGCCCCATGTCGGGCTCAGCGTGGAGCCTGCTTGAAGATTCTCCCCCTCTGCCAACTCCCCCTCTGCCGCCCACTTACGGGCCCTTTCTCTCTCTAAAATAAAGTCTTTTTTTTTTTTTAAAGATTTTATTTATTTATTTGACAGACAGAGATCACAAGTAGGCAGAGAGGCAGGCAGAGAGAGACAGAGAAGAGGAAGCAGGCTCCCTGCGGAGCAGACAGCCTGATGCGGGGCTCAATCCCAGGACCCTGGGATCATGACCTGAGCCGAAGGCAGAGGCTTTAACCCACTGAGCCACCCAGGCGCCCTAAAATAAATAAAGTCTTTAAAAAAAAAAAAAAATGACAAGTCCAAACCAAGTGTGGGCACTATTAAAAAAAAAAGAAGAAAAAGAAAGGCGAGAAAGAGAAAACACTAAAACATACCCTATTTTTTTAGTGGAATAGCCATATGGGTGTACACATACATGGACACAGGGATACTTTTTTTTTCCTGCCAAATGATCTACTTGAGATGAGGGCCTTAATGTATGTAAGCAGAAGAGTGTCAATATTGCTTTGGGCAAATGGTCTGCAGTACTGGTTTGAATTGCCATAGAAAAGGCACTAGGTACATATAAGGGCAAAGCATAGTTATACTGTGGCAATGAGGGGATTCTTGTAATCTTATAAGATTGTTTCCTTTGTGAGTATGTGGGTGAGAAGGGCCAGTACCCCAGGTGTGGAACTGATAACCAGCACCAGAAAGTAGGGTGAGTTCAATTAGAGGTGCAGACATTGGTTCTGAATTGGGTGTGTGTCTATGAGGGCCCACAGCTTTGAACGAGGAAGATTTTAATTTACCGAAATAAGAACTGATTTGGCCTTTGTCTTTGGACCAGGATAGCTTCACAGAGGGCAATTGCCAGGTGTGAGATAATGAGGAAGCCCACAGGTGACATGATGGAAGAGAGTACCTCCAAATTGTGCTGGGCCCTACCTTAAAGAATGCTTAAGAATGATGGGATGTGGAGCTCTCTCAATATTTCTGTAGCTTTGACAGCAATTATCAGACAAACCTGGACTTTGTAACCCTATTCTTATGGTCTTTGGTTTTTTGATAACTGATTATTTTCACTTCCAAGAAACAAAAATCTAGGAGTCTGTGGCCTATAATTAATAATTATAGGAGTTTATTTATTTTATGGTTTCCCTTTTAGAAATGCCAGGCTGCCTGTTATGTTAAAAGCAATAAAAGCTAACATTTATAGAGCAGTTACTACATGACAAAAACCTTATATATACTGACAAAACCCTATCAGGTAGGTACAGTTATTATCCTTATTCTACAGATGGAGAAACTGAGGCAAGAGAGCTTAAGTAGCTTGTCCAAGCTTCCACAGTAGCAGGTGACAGAGCTAGGATTTGAACCCAGGTAGTCTGGCTCTAGAGTCTACACTCTAACCGCTGAGCTTGTTACATCTTTCAAGAGAAATGTCTTAGGTCTCTGCCTGACTTTTAAAAGGAAAATAATGTCCCCTGGGAATCAGAGCTGTCTCCACCATGCTATGAGAACAGAGAAAAAGGATTATATTTACCATTAGCTGAAGAGATTAACCATAGAAGATTTAGAGTAAGCCAGCCTATGAGAATGGTAAAATTCAGAGGAACAATGGGTTTTATGTTTTGTTTTTATAAAGGAAGTGGTTTTCTTTTAAGCATGTATTATCATCTCTCCACTGCTGATAAGGTAACTGAGATTCAGAGAGGAGAAATAACTTATTTGAAGACATACAGCTAAAAAATCATTCTCTGGACTCCAAGCCCAGCCTTTTGCTAGTCTAACCTGCTTTGAGTCCCCACTTAGAAATCTCACATCTTAGAAACACCTACAAAGTAAATTTTATTCAATCTAGCACTTAATTATATCAGAGTTTATGTGCAGTTTATAAATCCCAAAGTAATATATAAATGTATTTAAATGTATTTAGGAATCTTCCCTGTTATCCTGTATAAAACTGAGGTTTTTCATTTGTAATACATATATAACTCCCCAACTTGATGGTGAGTTCCCAAGGTCCAAATTCTGTCCCTCCTCTACTCACTCTCCTCCTATCTCCTAGGGCTCTGCCCCAGCTAAATACATAGTAAAAACTTTCTGACAAGTCACTTGGTCTTCTCTCCCACAAAGGTTCTGAACAGCAGGAGTGCACTGGGATGCCTGTTGCTACCCCTCTGAGATCCATGCTCTATGCCAGTTCGGAGGGGTAGCAATAGGCATTTTGTTTCATGACCCTTCAGAGTAACTTAGATGGCAGAGGACCCAGGGGCAGAAAGAAAGGAATTAGGTCTGGCAGCCACCTCAATGGGGAAAACAGGCAAAGAGCAGACAGAAACACAGACAAGCACGCAGAGCAGCAGTACCCAAGGCAGTGCAGAGGTGGATACCTGGGGCCAGATGCGCTTGGGTTTCTCTTTCAGCTTACCCTGTTAAGAGCCCACGGAAAGGGTGGTGAGCAGGGTCTGAGTATAGGGGAGTGGGAGGGAAGGGTCAGCATGTCCCAAGCATCTGCTGCCTCCTTTACTTTAGGCTCCCCTCCCAGCCTACATTTTCCTGATCTTGTCCCCAACCTCTATACACTCAGAACCCCTAATGCTGAGTGGGGTCTCCACAACCTCCCTAGGCTAGACTATAGCCTCTCTAGCTCTGTGATCCCTCAGGGCCCCTCAAGTCACAAATCTCAGGAACCTTTGTCCTTCTGGACCCTGGAGCTTTCATTCTTCATGCCCCTTAGACCTTTGGGCTTTTCCACCATTTCCACTAAAAGTGCTGGATCCGAAGTTAATAAGGGCCATATCTTGAGGGCCAAATCCTGATCCTTCTATGGTGGGACCATACAGGTAGCCCACCCCAAGACAGAGACCAGTACACATAGTCCCCCAAATCATCCCATTTCTTTCTTTCTTTCTTTCCTTCCTTTCTTTCTTTTTTAATTAAAGTATAGTTGACTAAGTCGGCCCATTTCTAACCTAAGCCCAAGCCCTGGGGATCCCTTGTACCCCTCAGGACACTCCAACTAGCATGGAGTCTCCCTTAAAGTCTAAGGGAGACTCATACTAAGTTCCCAAGATATGGGGGGCTCCCTAATGACATTCAAGGTCAAAGTCCCCCAGCTCCCTACCAGCCCTGCCAGGGGAAGCATTCCTAGGATTGCTCCCAGATGGTCTAAGTGTTATGATAAGGAAGCACAGCAAGAACCTCCTGGGCAGGAAGAGGGAGACAATCTGAGCCCAGAGGAAAGCAGAGCAGTACCAGACTCACCTGCACATCCGGGCATGGCCTCTTAATGGGGGGGGATTGGCTGGGAGAGTCACCTGTGCCCAGCTCCGCTCGCCCCAGGTGCTTGACCACAATGCAGCATCTCACTTGGAAACCCCTAGAAAATGGAAAAACCTGAAGTGGTAGGCTGGTTGGCTCAAAAGAGAATTTGGCAAGACCCACCCACGTCCATCTAAGATAGAGGGGACAAAGGGAATCTGGTACTGGGGAATTGCTGACCCAGAGCGGTAGCCAACCAGCCAAACACACTTACTTCTCCCGACACTTCTCCAGGGCCTCATCAGCCAGCTCCTTCAGGTTCACAAGCTTTTCCCCCCTGTAGAAGGCATCTTTGGGGAGCAATAGACATTCCAGGCCTTAGGAAAGCACCACACTCCCAGCCCCTTATCCCTAGTGAGCACAATGTTCATTGAGCCCTTCCTGAGGTAGGCCTCTTGGCTCTAGCTCTTCCAGTTGATTTCAGCTGACAGAGGGCCAGGTGAGGTGGAATCAGGAGTAAGGGCAGGCAGTCCCTACCCTATATGCTGAGCAGTCGTAAATACCAACTAGCCGATGAGAGACCAAAACTTCGGGTATGGCGGTTTTGGGAAAGGGGTGAGAATTAGTCACCTGTAGTGATAAGAAGGCTGCAACTGGAATCCAGGATCCGTTCACATAGAGACTCTGCAGAGAAGCCTGCAAACTAGGAAAAGGAAGAAAGACTGAGGGAGAAGAGGACCTAGGAATTAAGTAAACAAGGAAAGGAGACACTCATAAAACCTTCAGGGTTTCTAAGCTATGGTCCTAGAAGAAACTGGAGAGCTGATATGGAACCTATGACCCAAACATTCTAAACTCCTTAGTCTGATTCTTAAGATCCTCCATCATCCAGGCCTAACCTACTTCTCCAGAGCCCTACCCCCCACTAGGTCTCTTTTTCCAGTCCAAATTCCTACCACAATGGAGTGCAGAGCCCCAAGACGGGCACACGCCAGCATGGCCACGACAAGCTCCGGTATCATGGGCATGTAGATGGCCACTCGGTCACCCTTCCGAATGCCTGCAAATAAAGGACACAGATCATGGACCATGGACCCTTCCTGCTGCTACTTGCTCCTTCTCATTAAGCTACTGCCCCCCAACGGCTGACCTTTCCCCTATACCATATTCCTTCCATTCCTTGTCTACTTCCCCCAAGTCCTCAGATACCCCAAGGCAGGACCCTGCAGTTCCCTTCTTATACTCCCAACACTCACCCTGTTTTTGGAGAACATTGCTGCATCGACACACTTGGACCAGAAGCTCACGATATGTGATCTGGGTGGTCTCCTCTGGTTCATTGCCCTCCCTGAGATATATCAGAAAGAATCAGTCATTAGGGAATATAACATCTTCCCCCAAGCAAAAAATAGGAACAGTCATAATAGCCATTCAGGAACACCAAAGCTCCTTATGAATGTCCTGTGAGGGTGAGCTGTCTGCCGTCACACCTTGAACTGACTGGTCAGACACTTTGGTCTTTTAAAGTATACTTTATATACAAGCTGTGTGTCATTGGAAGATGCAGTGTCCATCTGTGAGCCTTATTAGGTTTCTAAAATGGGATGATGGTCCCTTCTCTTCCATCCTAGGGATGTATTAAGGAGAAATGATACCACAGATGTGTTTCTTCCTGAGCACAGTGTCAAGACTGCACTGGTGTTATTCAAAGTGGGGGCTCCAGATCACTTGCACCCAGGGGAACTTATTAAAACGTAGATTCCTGAGCCCTAACTCAGACCTACTGAATCAGAATCACAGAGTCCAAGAATCTACCTCTTTATTACAAGCTGGTATAAAGATTCAGTTGGTGATTCTTTTTTATTTTTTAAGATTTATTTATCTATTTTAGAGAGAGAGAGAAAGAGCATGAGCAGGGCGGGTAGAGGGAGAGCAAATCTCAAGCAGACTCTGCACTTAGTGTGGAGCTGACGCAGGGCTTGATCTCATAACCCCGAGATCACAACCTGAGCCAAAACCAAGAGTCAGATGATCAACTAACTGCACCACCCAGGCGCCCCTCAGTTGGTGATTCTGATACAAATTTAAAGTTTCAGTGGTGACTAGGTGGCTCAGTCCGTTAAGCGTCCAACTCTTGATTTTGGCTCAGGTCATAATCTCCTGGTTGTGAGACTGACCCCTATGTTATCAGGTTCCATGCCAGGCAGGAAGCCTGCCTAAGATTCTTTCTTTCCCTCTCCCTCTACCCCTTCCTTCTTCCCTTCTCTAAAAAAGTTCCAGAATCACTACACTTTTATCATCTTATTTCTGTCTACCTCCTCAGCTTTGCCTCCCATTCCTTTCTAGATTTCAGTCTAGTTTCCTCCACATTGGCCTACTCAACAACTACTATGTGCTATATACATGTATAGAAATAAGGCACCGATGAACAAAACAAGCAAGATCCCTGACAACATGGAGTTTATATTCCAATGACAGTACAAAAATTATACAAGTAATTTGGGGTGCCTGGGTGGCTCAGCGGGTTAAGCCGCTGCCTTCGGCTCAGGTCATGATCTCAGGGTCCTGGGATCGAGCCCCGCATTGGGCTCTCTGCTCAGAAGCCTGCTTCTTCCTCTCTCTCTGCCTGCCTCTCTGCCTACTTGTGATCTCTCTCTGTCAAATGAATAAATGGAATCTTTAAAAAAAAAAATTATACAAGTAACAAATATAAGCATTATGAAGGATATAATGAATGATAGAAGAATGAGTGACTAATTAGAAATACTTTATTATTTTCTTATTAAAGATTTTTTTTAAAGATTTTTTTTTTATTTGACAGAGAAAGAGATCACAAGTAGGCAGAGAGGCAGGCAGAGAGAGAGGGGGAAGCAGGCTCCCCACTGAGTAGAGAGCCTAATATGAGGCTCAATCCCAGGACCTTGAGACCAAGACCTGAGCCGAAGGCAGAGGCTTAACCCACTGAGCCACCCAGGCACCCCTGGAAATACTTTGTAAAAAGACATTTTAAGGAACTTTCATGACTATATGTGACTATTTAATGGCCCCTGGTGGTTTTTTTCAATTTTATGATTATATATAATATATATATTATACATAGATGATTATATATATATGATTATATAATATATAATATATTATTATATAACATGATTATATATATTATATATTATATAATATAATTATATAAATAAATAAACATATTTATATATTTATATAATCATATTATTTAATTATATAATATTTTATAATTATATAATATATAATTATAATTATATAGTAAATAAACGTATTTATATATTTATATAATTATATTATATAATCATATAATATTATACAATATATAATATGATTATGATTATATAATATATGATTATTTATGATTATATATAATATATATATTACATATATACAAATGGTACCACAACAAAAGATATGTAATGAGAAGTGTCCCTCCCACCCCTAGTCCCCAGTCACCCTGCCAGCTGGCAACCACTGTTCATTCCATATTGTGTAACTTTCCAGAAATAGTCAATATGCAGACAGGACCACTTAGGAGTGGTTGGAGGGTTAGAGCAACAGAACTATTGTGGACTGACCAAGATAATCACTTTGGAAGAAGATTACACTGTTAACATCTTTCATAAGATCCTTTGGATATTGCTGAAGATGGAAATTTAAAAACCAAATTCAAAAAACTGAATTTTATTACTCTTCAGAAGAGAGATAAGCACCTCACAGTCCCCAACCAAGCATGGATGGGAAGAGGTAGGAAAGAGATGTCCCACGGACAGGCCTATTACAGAAGCATTACATATATGTATTTATGTTTACATATTCTTGGTTTTTCTATACAAATGATGGTATACAATACACACCATTGTGTATAGTGTTTTTTTATTGAGTATAATGTGCATCCAATAAACTATATGAATCTTAAGTATAGAGCTCAGTCATCTTGCTTTTTAAAAAATTTAATATACCTTGATATAATTCTTCATTAAGACTTATAGTGCCATTTCTTTTTCTTTGTCATCTGCATAATGTTCCACAGTTTGTATGTGCCATAGTTTATCTAACAAATAAATGCTTCAATGAATATCTTTATTCAAATGTCATTTTACTCACTTGCAAATATATCTGTAGGACGAATTACAAGAAATAAAACTGTTGGGTCAAAGGATATGTACATTTTAAATATTAATAAACATCAGAGGACAACTACTTTAAATAATGGTCCCAGAAGGCCTCCCCTTGGGGAAGTGATGCTTGAGCTAAAAGACCCAAGTAATGAGAAGTAGTCCACCATATGAATTCTTGAGAAGGGTATCCTGGGCAGAAATTTGGAAAGGCCATGAGGCAGTAAAGAGTTTGGCCTATTCAAAGATCAGTAAGGAAGCCAGCATGGCTGGAGCATAGTGAACAAGAAGGTAAGAATGAGAGTTAAGCAGCAGCCAGATCACATAGGGCCTTGTAGTATTGGTAAGAAGTTTGAATTTTATTTTAAGTGGGCTCCTCCTGGCTTCCTACACACTTTGGACCATGCCATCGCCTCTGCTCAGTATCCCTTCCCCTTACCTTCTGGCACCAAAACCACATAGCCCTCCCTAAACACTGCAGGCCATTGCTCTCCCTCTCTTTTCTTACTACCCAGAGTACTCAAGAAAGAGGTAACTAAAACCCAGAAAGAAGTAGTAGCTTGGCCAAGGTCAAATAATAAGTGGAAGAGCCAAGAATAGATCTTCAGGTCTTCTCATTTCAAGGCACAACTCTTTTGCCTCACAGTGTGAAGGACAGGGACTAGCAGGGATACTAGGCCTTGGAGGTTACACAGAAGATTATCAGCCTCTTTCCAGCTCCTGGCTTGATGAGTCAGTTACTATCCTCTCGTTGGCTTAGCTTCCTAGGGCTAAGAGAAGCCAAGCACAGAGAGCTCTCTAAAGTGAGAAGGAACACAGAGAGAGGAAGCTGGCAAATGGCCCTGAATGCCAGAGGCAAAAAGCCGTTTCCTTAACTGGCCCACTGATAAGTGCCACAGAAACTTCAGAATATCTCGTTATAGCTAAATGCCAACATATACCACACACCCCTGCACACCATATCCCCATATGTGTACCACATACCAGCTCACCTATGTGTACTTGAAAGCATAAAATCACATATACTAATATACAAAACACTGCACACATAAAAGCTGCCCATTTGTACACAGAGGCACAAATAAGGAGAAATATATGGACCTAAGACTCAAACACGGGCCTATCTGCAAGTACATGCACCATACTTATGTACCTATCTATGTTCACAGCTTGCCCCTCCCAAAACACTAGCAAATCATTGTTTTATTTGCTTCACATAACTGTCCATTATTTGAAATTATCTCATGTGTTTTATTTGCTTATATATTACCTATGTCTTTTATTGGAATATAAGCTCCATGGTAACAGAGAATTTGTCTGTCTTGTTCACTAATACATCCCTAGAACCTAGAATAGAGCCTGGTACATAGAAGGTATACAGGAACAGATAAGCACAAACCTATTTAAGAACTGCTTACTTAAGCCCACTTCTCATTACACACACACACACACACACACACACACACACACACAGTGTACATTCCTCTCCCAGGTTCTGGGCTCAAGCTATGCATTATTGATATAGGCACCTTACTTCTTCCAGTGTCTTCTTTCTCTGACATACACACCAAGCTGGGGCCCCTGGCTCATTAGGGGAAGGAGGTAAACAGAATACTAGCCTACTACAAGCTCCCAAGCCCTCTAGATTTTGAGAAAAAATTTTAAAAGATTTTATTTATTTATTTGCCAGAGAGAAAGCGCATGTGAGAGAGCGAGAGTACAAGAAGGGGGAGCAGCAGGCAGAGGGAGAAGCAGGCTCCCTGCTGAGCAAGGAGCCTGATGCCGGGACTCAATCTCAGGACCCTGGGATCATGACCTGAGCCGAAGGCAGGCACTTAACAGACTGAGCCACCCAAGTACCCTGGATGTATGTTAAGAATTTTTAAAAGAGGGGCGCCTGGGTGGCTCAGTGGGTTAAGCCGCTGCCTTCGGCTCAGGTCATGATCTCAGGGTCCTGGGATCGAGTCCCGCATCGGGCTCTCTGCTCAGCAGGGAGCCTGCTTCCCTCTCTCTCTCTCTCTCTCTCTCTCTGCCTGCCTCTCCGTCTACTTGTGATCTCTCTCTGTCAAATAAATAAAATCTTTAAAAAAAAAAAAAAGAATTTTTAAAAGAGGGGCGCCTGGGTGGCTCAGTGGGTTAAGCCTCTGCCTTCGGCTCAGGTCATGATCTCAGGGTCCTGGGATTGAGCCCCTCATCGGGCTCTCTGCTCAGCGGGGAGCCTGCTTCCCCCTCTCTCTCTGCCTGCCTCTCTGCCTACTTGTTATCTCTCTCTGTCAAATAAATAAATAAAATATTTTTTAAAAAATTTAAAAAAAAAGAATTTTTAAAAGAACATTCAGTTTAGTCTCCTAACTCCAAAGAGATCCAAAGAGGCCATTTAAGGTGCTCAAGGTCACATGGTGGTTTGTGGCACAGAAGATCTCACTTTCCTTATGATCTATCAGTACTATCTTTTTTACATTTATTGTGGCTTTATATTTCCCATTACACCTTGGGTTCTTGAAGGGCAGGATCATGTCCTCTTCCTCTCAATCTCCTCCAACCTCAGTTGGCACAATAAGTACTTTAGGTTCATGGTTGAACCATAGAAAACCTAATAACTGATTAATGACTGGGAAGACTGGGACTCCCCTTTTATATGAGGGACAGTTACTGTATTGGAGATTTTAGTTCCCTAGACTAGCAGAGAAGTAAAACACAGGACAGGAGGAAAGAGCTAGGGGAAAAATAGGTGGGAAAAGCTAGTTTCTTCACAGAAACAGAGGGCAGGATCTAACCTGGTGGGTTAGGCCTTCTAGAGGAGAAAAACCCAGATGAGAGAAGCAGTCAAACCTATTTTGAGAGGACACATAGAACTGAGCTGTTTAGCCTGGAGAAGAGAAGATACTGAGATACGTGACAGCAGTATCTGTATCTTTGTTGCTTCTACTCTGGTTCAGGCCACCTTCATCTCTTGCTTGTATGACCACAATGGTCCCAAACTGGTCTCCTACTTCATTCTTATCCTCTTCCAATCCATACATCATCTGGAATAATCTATTAAAAATCATACCACCTCCTGCTTAAAATCCTTTAGTGGTTTTCATTACATGTAGAAAAAAATCCAAACTTCTCCTATGCCTTGTATCTTCTCCAGCTCTTCTTGTCCTATTGTCCCATTTTTGCTCAATAGACTCCAAACACATTATTAGCCTTCCTACTGATAGAATATGCCATGTTCTTCCCCCAGTTTTTCAAATGGTTTGCTCTGTGTCATGCTTCAGATCACTCTAAGTAGCATCAGCCCTTCCTTTTATTCTTCATCACAACACTGTTTATTTTTTTTTTAAGATTTTATTTATTTATTTGACAGAGAGAGAGAGAGAGAGAGAGGGAGAGTACACAAGCAGGTGGAGTAGGAAAGGGAGAAGCAGGCCTCCCGCCAAGCAGGGAGCCGATGCAGGGCTCAATCTCAGGACCCCGGGATCATGACCTGAGCTGAAGGCAGACGCTTAACAACTGAGCCACCCAGGCACCCCTGTTTATTTTTTTCATAGCATTTTTCTCAAGTGATAATTGTATTATTATTTATTTTTCTAATTGTCCATCTCTCCTACTAGACTATGTTTCACACAGACCGAATTGGTATTGTTCATTGCTGAATCCCCAATGCCTTGCAAAGAAACCTGTATATAGTCAGTGCTCAGTAAATATTTGCTGAATAAATGAATGAACCTTAAGAATTATTATGGGAAAGAAGCAGACTAGTGTTACGTAACTATAAATCGAAGAGGTGGGTCAATTGGGAGATTTCCATATAAGGAAAGCCTTTCTGTCAGAACTGTCCAATGATAGAAGGTATTCCTTCAGGAGCTTCCTAACTCTGGAGATACATAGAATCTAGGATTTCCAGGGATACTAAAGAGCAGACTCCAAGACATGGCTGGGACCAATCAAGCAAGGCCAATGTGTCTCAAGGCAAGATCACACAGTGTTAATAATGCAAACTCCCCAAAGAGCTGCTGAATAGGATTGTACAGACTGGGCCAGGGAAACCCTGATACCTACTAGATCCTTCTCCAGGGAATGGGGACCTTAAAATTCTCATTTTATAAGCAACCCACGTGATTCATGTTTTCTGAAGTTTGAGATGACCTTTAAGGCTCTACCAACTTTGAGATTCTTTGATTATGTAAAATTAAGAAAACATATGAAATAATGTGTTCTCTGATCCATAAAGCGTTGCACAAATGTAAGGCACTCAGATGGAGGTATGCCCTCAAGTCACTTTCCCTTCCACCAAGGGAAGAGGGAGTGGGAGCAACATAACTTTACCAATTAGCAAGACTAATGTTCCCTCTGGGTACTCCTGCCCTAGTCACAGTGAAGAAGGAGAAGGGCTGGAGGAGGAGGTAAGAGGAGGAACACCCCAATGACTAAATCATAAATCACTTAGGATGCCAGAGGAGGACAGGGCTTTCAATGTCCACTACCCTTATTTACAGATGAGAAACCTAATACATAGATGGGAAGTGATGGCCTCAAGGTTACTTAACACATTAGTAGCTCCATTATTCTAAAGCAGTGCTATCTAACACAGTAGCCACAAGCTACATATAGCTACTGAACACTTGAAATATGGCATAAGAACTAAATGTTTATTTAATTTTAATTATTTTAAATATTAGTAGTCACCTGTGTCTAGTCATACTATCTAAATGTCTAGTCTAGGTAAAATAAATAAATAAATAAATAAATGTCTAGTCTAGGTAGTCTCCTCCTAAATGACATGGTCTCTAAAAGGAGGATTTTTTTTTTTTTTTCCAAAGCCAGAATTAGCATTAGGAAGAAAATCAAAGTGCAGGTGTCCTGAGAACTATAGAGCTGAAGTCCACCAAGGATGGATTTTAACTTAGAGTCACCCAAGTACTTAGAGTCACCCAAGAGAATTAAAAACATATACACCTAAAAAGCTTGTACACAAATGTTCATAGCAGCATTATTCATGATATTAAAAAGAGAAAACAAACCAGATATCCATCAACTGAAGAATGGATAAATAAAATATGGTATATCTATACACTGGAATATTATCTAGCATAAAAAGGAATGAAACATTAAGTCAATCAGGGAAAGACAATTATCATATGATCTTACTGATATGTGGAATTTGAGAAACAAGGCAGAGGATCACAGGGAAGAGAGGAAAAAATGAAACAAGATGAAACCAGCGAGAGAGAGATAAACCATAAGAGATTCTTAATCTCAGGAAACAAACAGGGTTGCTGGAGTGGAGGGGGATGGGAAGGATGAGGAGGCTGGGTGATGGACACTGGAGAGGTGTGTGTTATGGTGAGTGCTATGTATTGTGTAAAACTGATGAATCACAGACCTGTACCCCTGAAACAAATAATACATATGTTAATGAAAAATCTATTTTAAGGAATAATAAATAAATTATTATTTTTTTTAAAGTAATGAAGTAGGGGCACCCGGGTGCTCAGTCATTAAGCATCTGTCTTCAGCTCAGGTCACGATCCCAGCATCCTGGGATCAAGCCTGCATCAGGCTCCTTGCTCAGCAGAAAGCCTGCTTCTCCCTCACCCACTCCCCCTGCTTGTGTTTCCTCTCTCCCTGTCTCTCTCTCTCTGTCAAATAAATAAAGTCTTTAAAAAATAATAATATAAAATAAAAAATAAAAAAAGGAATGAAGAACTGATACATGCTATGGCACTTGTGAACCTTTAAAACATTATGGTAAGTAAAAGAAGCTAGAAAAAAAGGCCACATGTTGTATGATTCCACTTATATGGAATGTCCAGAATAGTCAAAGCCATAGAGACAGAAAATAGATTAGTGGTTGCCCAGGGCTACAGTGGGCAAAGTTGGAGGAAAATGAGGAATGACTGCTAATGAATATGGAGTTTCTTTTTCCGTGGTGAAAATGTTCTAAAATTGGATGTGACGAGGGTGCCTGCATGGCTCAGTCTAGGGTGCCTGCCTTTGGCTCTGGTTATGATCCCAAGGTCCTGGGATCGAGCTCCATGTCAAGCTCTCTACTCAGCAGGAGCCTGTTACTCCCTCTCCCTGCCACTCTCCCTACTTGTAATTTCTCTCTATGTCAAATAAATAAAGAAAATCTTTAAAAAATAAATAAAATAAAATAGGTCATGTTGGGATTGCACAACTCTGTGACTATACCAAAAATCATTAACTTTTACACTTAAATTAGGTAGGATGCAAGGTATGAATTGTACCTCAAATTTTAAAATTTTGTGATTTTGATTAGAATTGCAACAACAGACAGATTAATCTGAAAAAACAGACATCTTTACAAATCTTCCTTTCCAGAAAGTTTGCCTCTTAGCACTATTCATTTATTCATTCATTCATACTGTTCATTCATTCACTCATTTATTCTCTTTCTATTTGCCTCAATATTTGGCACTAATTTATTTTAACGTTATAGTCATATGTATGCATCTATTTACTTCACTGGACTGTAAGTTCCTTAAAGGCAGACAAGACATATTTTTATCTTTTTCCTCCTCAGTGCTTAGCGTATAATGTGACACACAGTGGGTACTTAATACATAATTGTGAAATAAATGGGTACAAGAATGAATGAATGAATGAATGAGGTTCTCTGCTCATATGACCAGCCAGATCCAGGCTAATCAGAGTGAGGAAACATGGAAAGAAAGGGGATTATAGAGGATACGAACAAAGTAGACAGATGCTAGACAGGCAGGGGGAAATGGCAGACATAGAGGGAGAAGAGGGAGAAGAATGTAAAACTCACAGAATGGGATTTGGAGAAATATCAAGAAAAATTTCTTGAGCCCCTAAAACTGGGCTCAGTTCTGGACTCTGCCATGGGAGAGACGGCAATAAGCCCCTGGAGTTAAGGTTCAGGTTGTGGGACTTGTGCTTTGCAATCTAGGCTATTACTGCATCATGTCCTCATGCCAGCTGTTTTCAGGCTTTGATCCAAGAACCTTGTGCCTGTTCCCCTCGGCCTAGGTGGCTTTGGTGCCAGCTGGATTCTGCAACTCTTCTCTGTTGACAAGGCAGACCTAGGTCAGTATAGAAGGTAACCCTTTCCCACTGCTAACATACCTACTTCCAGGAGGGAAATCATATACACTCATTCCTTCCATATTGTGCCCCTTGCTAGCCTTTCCCAAAACAAAGTGAATGAGGGCAGTCCTCTCAGATCCTTTATTATCAGAGCATTTGGCATGTGGCCTAAAACAGAAATATGCCTAGAACAGAAAAAGAAAGTGGAAGGAACAGCCAAGGGCACTGTTTTATATGTACATCAGGTGTCTCAATTTTGACACATGCAAAAATATTTATTACAATGGTTCTTTGTTATTTCGGTAAATAGCATGGTTGAAATCATTAGTTTTCATGGTAGGGTACCCTATTCCTATGGGTAGTTGAGCAGGAAAAGTTTTAAAAGTATCCAGATTCTCAACTTCGATATGTAATCTTTCCTAACACTGATCTGTCTGCGTTGGTTCTCCTTTCTCACTTTCTCCTTCACAAATATACTTCTCCCACATTATTTAAAAAAAAAAATGGGGTGCCTGGTGGGCCTTTGGCTCAGGTCATGATCCTGGGGTCCTGGGATTGAGTCTCGAGCCCCACCTTGGACTCCCTGCTCAGCAAGGAGTTTTCTTCTCCCTCTACCCCTCCCCCTGCCTGTGCACTGTCTCTCTTTCTCCCTCAAATAAATAAATAAAATCTTTTAAAACTAAAAATTAAAAAATTTTTAAATGCCATCTCTCTCTCATCCAACATTTTATCTATACCACACCAAGGTTAAAAAAAACAAAAAACAAAAAACTTCCAGAGTGCCATAGGGACAATTTGAGAACTGTAACCTCAGAGGAAAAAGCTTCCAAGAGAGCAAATCAGAGAGCTTTCTTAAGAAATCTATGCTGAAAGGAGTAACATTTTAATTTATCCAGGTGACAAACTCATGGTAACACTACTTGCCTTATTTGTCTTAGAATTATAATTCAGAAGTTAAATAGTTATCATATTTATTTTACTTGAAAAAGAAATTGGGCATTTTCTAACAAAGTAAATCTCATTTGGCTGATAGTTAGCAGTGAGAATTTGCTATGCAAATTAGGTTATATGGTGGACATTTTCTATAGATAATATGAGCTAAATTTGCAGATCCAAGCTTTCAAGAAAGACATATGAAATATATACATGTATACAATATAAAACACATTGGAAATTAGATTTTTTGCAGTTATTACTTTTTTAAAGATTTATTTGTGAGAGAGAGCACGCACGCATTTGAGTGCATGCACATGAGCCCAGGAGAGGGTCGGAGAGAGAGGGAGAAGCAGGCTCCCTGCTGAGCAAGGAGCCGGAGATGGGGCTTGATCCCAGCACCCTGGGATCTTGACCAGAGTTGAAAGGAGACACTTAACCAACTAAGCCACCCAGGTGCCCCTTTTTTTTTTGCAATTATTTTATCTTATGATAATGTTTAGATGTGAACTTTAAAATGTGTAGAGTTAAGTAATTTTTCAAAACTCTTTTAGGTATATAATTTTTAAAGTTTAAGACCACTAATCTACAAAATTATTTTTCTGGAGCACCTGGGTGGCACAGTTAGTTAAGCATCTAACTCTTGGTTATGGCTTAGGTTGTGATCTCAAGGTCATGAGATCAAGCCCCATGTTGAACTCCACGAGCTCCTCACTCACCATGGAGTCTGCTTGAGATTCTCTCTCCCTCTCCTTCTGCCCCTCCTGCTCATGTTCTCTCTCTCTAAAATAAAACAAAACAAACAAATAAACAAATATTTTTAAAGGTATGCTGCCACTGCCCACCACATCTGAAGAGGATATAAAAATACAAGTCAGAAGTCTTATCCTTTGGAGATTCTGATTTGATAGCCTGGTAGGGTCCAGGAATCTGGATTATTAACAAGATCCTCAGATAATTATTTGGAGTCACCAGACCTAGATTTATTGTTTACCCCTAATTCAATGTATGAATTTACACAAAATTTCCCCTCTCTCTGAGCCTCAGTTTCCTTCTCCATAAAGTATTAG
The DNA here is from genome assembly GCF_902655055.1 of Lutra lutra. Classification (NCBI taxonomy): domain Eukaryota; kingdom Metazoa; phylum Chordata; class Mammalia; order Carnivora; family Mustelidae; genus Lutra; species Lutra lutra. Next base: position 120,305,905 of record NC_062286.1, on the reverse strand, counting down.
AGGGGAGGAGGGAGAAGACTGGTATTAGACTGGATAATTTCTTTTTTTTTCTTTTTTTTTTTTTTAAAGATTTTATTTATTTATTTGACAGAGAGAAATCACAAGCAGGCAGAGAGGCAGGCAGAGAGAGAGAGGAGGAAGCAGGCTCCCCGCCGAGGAGAGAGCCCGATGTGGGGCTCGAACCCAGGACCTGGGATCACGACCCGAGCCGAAGGCAGTGGCCCAACCCACTGAGCCACCCAGGCGCCCCAAGACTGGATAATTTCTAATGTATCTTAGACTCCTCGATTCTCATTACTTCCTTTCAGAGGCAGGAGAATGGACCCTAAAAGGCAGCTGCAGAGAAAAGAGGTTTAAGTTACATAACAGGCAGGGGGCAGGGGGAAGAACGAACTTAGCCGAGATAGAGACAAACAGAAGTAAATAAAATAAAAGTAAGGGGCACCTGGGTGGCTCGGGTCATGATCTCAGGATCATGGGATCGAGCCCCACGTTGGGGTCTGCACTCAGCATGGAGTCTGGTTGAGATCACCTCTCCTTCCCTCTACCCCTCCCCCTGCTCATGCTTGCATGCTTGTGCTCGCAATCTCTCTCTCTCCCCCTCTCTCTCTCTCTCTCTGTCTTAAATAAATAAATAAATAAATAAAGTCTTTTTTTTTTTTTAAAGTAATAAGACCTGACCTGCCTGTCTCACATGGTATCTCTATAGCTTAAATAAGAATTCAGCTAATCCCTCACACGAGTATGGAATAAAATTACATTAGAGGATAATTTTTTAACCTGATCCTCACAGTTACTTTAGCAATACTTAGAGCAGGTATAATTATCCCCATTTTAAAGATCCAAGAAATCTAGAGGAAGTGGCTTGCCAAAGCTAACGGTGGGATTAAGGAAAATCTATAACTAGGTTCCAGGTTTCTGACTTCCAGGCTAGTGTTGGTTCAACTACACCAATTTGGAGTGTATCCAAATGGACATAGAAAAGATTCTTTTCTTTTCTTTTCTTTTTAAATTTATTTATTTGACAGACAGAGATCATAAGTAGGCAGAGAGGTAGGGGGGGTGGGGGAGAAGCAGGCTCCCTGCTGAGCAGAGAGCTTGATTCGGGGCTGGATCCCAGGACCCTGGGATCATGACCTGAGCCGAAGGCAGAAGCTTTAACCCACTGAGCCACCCAGGCATCCCAAGAAGCCTCTTTTCTAAGAATCTCCAGGAACACTATGAGAAGGAGTGAAGGAGACTCTCATCTACTTTGAGCTTTAGCCCATGGTCAAGATCATGCATACCATAGTCTCTTCAATATCCTGAGAACTTTATCAAAGACCTAAAACCTCTGGCAAGGATGCCTACATATGTCTACCTTCACAATCCTTGGCAGTGCTCAAGTGTCACAGAAGGACTTGTATGGTCATTTGTTCCTAGAGACATGACCCCCATTCGCAGAAATAAGGCAAAATACACTGTCTCCAACATTTTCTTCCTAAATAAAATTATAGCTCACTGGCAAAAATCTTGCCCCACCCTCCCAGAATGTGAGCTCCATGAGGATAAGGACCAGATCTCTTTTTTTTATTGCTATGTCTAAGCACCTAATATATGCCTGGCACATATCATAAATATCTATACACTAATTTTTTAAAAGCCTGCTGCTAGGAGCACCTGAGTGCCTCAGTGGTTTGAGCCTCTGCCTTCGGCTCAGGTCATGATCTCAAGGTCCTAGGATCAGGCCACGCATCTGGCTCACTGCTCAGCAGGGAGCCTGCTTCCCCCTCTCTCTCTGCCTGCCTCTCTGCCTGCTTGTGATTTCTCTATCTGTCAAATAAATAAACAAAATCTTAGAAAAAAGAAAAACTTGCTGCTAGAAGCTAGTAGATTGTCCATGGAGCATAGCTATCTATAAGTTGGATCCTTACCTAAAAGCATATACAAAAATTAACTCAAAGTGAATCAAGGATCTAAATTTAATACCTAAAACAATAAAATTCTTAGAAGAAAACATAAGATAAAAATTTCATGATGCTGGATTTGGCAATGATTTCTCAGCTATGATAAAAGTTTTAAAATTTTGTGTATCAAAAAACACTATCCCCATGGTAAAAAGGCAACCCCCAGCATGGGAGAAAAGATTGGCAAATCATGTATCTCACAAGGGATTAATATCCAAAATATATAAATAACTCCTAGAGATCAATAAAAACAAAAACAACACAATTAAAAAATGGGCAGAGGGCTTGAATAGACGATTCCCCAAAGAAGACATACACATTGCCAATAAGCACATCAAACATCACTAATCACTAGAGAAATGCCAACCAAAACTACAATGAGATACCAGTATTAACAAGTGAATAAGGGCAGCACTCTCAGATCCTTTATTATCATAAGTTCCCTAATGCATAAAGTTCATACTGTTCAGCCATGTCCTGGGTTCCTCCAGGGTCTGGCCCAATTTTAAATGATCAAATTCAGCCATGCTGTTCTTTTAGGCCCATCTTCAGCTCCAGATGAAGCTCTCTCAGCCCCTGGGCAGGAATACTGCAATGACAGGGAAATGAATGGACAGGGCAAGAGCTCAGGAAAACTGGGTTTCAAGTCAAGCTTTGCTACTTCTTAAAACATGAAAGCTTTCACAAATTATTTTACTTCTTTGGGCCTTAGGTGCTTCAACTGTAAATGAGGGAACTATTTCAGTAAATATGCTTTCTAGATAGAGGTTTTATTATTCATTACGGCTGAGAACAAGAAATAGGGTTGGAAAGTGAGAATTGGGAAAACCTTCACAAAGAAGATGGCATTTCAGATGGTTATGAAAGAATAAGCAGGATTTAGACTGGCTCAGATAAGGAACAGACCAACTCAGGGAGATGGGAACAACATTAATTAGCTTAGATACAGAAGTGGAAAAGCACACACCAGTCTACAGGCCAATACCAATCCCAAGTAATATTTTCAACTACTGCTGGTGTTTTTTCATTAAGTCACACATATTTGATTTAAGGACTCTATTTTGTGCTATGTGTTCTGCCTATTCTCATGCAGTTAAATTATCTTTATCCTTACTTGAGTGATAGTCATATTTGCAGTTTCAAAAAAAATTCTTACTTCATAAAAATTTTAAACTACAAACTCTTTGGGAGGTCCCTGTTGAAATATTTGTGAAATTTTTAAAAATCTCCATCATTTGATATAAAATTAAATAGCAAACCAATCCAGTTTAGACCTTAAGCTACATTTGGTGGGCTGTAAGACTGAAAAGATAAAATGTTGAGGTCCTGAAAGTCAAATAAAGATGACTCTAGATTGAAGGACCTTTATCTTGCCCTCATCCAGCACCTGGATACAGATGAATTGTTGCAGCAAGTGTTACCTTCAAATAGAGATGTGCATAAGCAGCTCCTAGGCAGCCTTATGGATCTTGGCCAGAGTCAAGTTAACCCTCCAGACCTCACATTTGTTCCAGAGCCCATACTTGCTAATCAGTTTCAGCTCTCTATTGAGGGGATTTCCTAGAGGGTCTCCATGGAGCCACATAGGTTTTTTTGGTGTTTTTTTTTTTGTTTTTTTTTTTATTTGACAGACAGAGATCCCAAGTAGGCAGAGAGGCAGGCAGAGAGAGGAAGAAGCAGGTTCCATGCTGAGCAGAGAGCCCGATGATGCGGGGCTCGATCCCAGGACCCTGAGATCATGACCTGAGCCAAAGGCAGAGGCTTTAACCCACTAAGCCACCCAGATGCCCCAGCCACATAGGTTTTGTGACAAACCCAGTTCCTGACCACTATTGAGTTGGCTCTACTCTCCCATCTGTACCTAAGCATGGGTCCCAGTGACTGAGAAAGAGCTGTACTTGTAACTTTTTTATAAATTCAGGTATGTTTCAAAACTTTAAAGATTGATAATATAGACTAGGGAGGGATCCTATATTGAATCCCAAATGCTGAATTTAAGTTTTATTCTACAAAAATAAGCCGGAAAGGCCACTAGATTAAAGGTCCCTCCTCCACCTCAAAACTTTTTACCTACTAAATCCCAAGCCATGAAGGAATGGAAATGATCTTTGCCAGAGTGGTCACTTGACAATCGGTGCCTACTGCTTGTCATATCACAAATGAAATGGAATGAGAGGCTAATCCTCACTTTCACAAGCTTAAAATCCTTTAACTAGAGAGATCCAAACCACCCACCATCTAAGGCCAGTCTTGGGGGACAGTGATCAAGGAAAACAAGAAAATGCCATTGCAGGAAAACATCAAAGGAATGCAAAAAGAAGTAAGTATGGTCAATCACCATTTCCCAGAAATGGTGGATTTTGAGCTAAGTTTGAGAAAAGAGGCTAAGTGTGCATGAGAGCAAAGAAGGGCATTTCAGAAAGGATAGAAAGGTCATCAGGTGGCCGCAGGTCTTGAATCTCTCTGCCTAACAATGCCCTTGGACATGTGTGATATGTATGAGTATTACCACCACTGCATAGTAATAAATCTTTTCAGATGTTTTCTTATCTTCCATCTAAGCTAATCCTCATGGCAATTTTTTGAGATAGGCAAGACAAGACTTGCTATCCCATTTGAAAGGTCTCAAAGCTGAGGCTCAGAAGGTTGACATAATTTGCCAAAGGGCACAGAGCAATGGTTAGGACCTCTGCCTGCAGATCCTCAGGCTAGCTCTTTTGTTTTTTTTTAATATATATGATCAAGAGATTGATCTTTTCAAAATGTCTGATACGTCATACTTCTAACTGAAATTCTTCATTGGCTCCTTAGCACTTGTCAAAGCTGCAATTTTATATCTCTGTGTATGAAATACAAATTATTAATCCTCCCCAAAGTTTCTCCTCCCAGTCTTCTTCATTCTCTAATTCAAACTAATGAAAATTCCATTTTTCCTGATGCTCAGACAAAAAAAACCTTTGAGATATTCTTTTTGTAAAAAAGATCTATTTATTTGAGAGCAAGAGCAGCAGAGGGAGAGAATCTCAAGCAGACTCCCACTGAGCAGGAAGCCTGATGTAGGCCCCATGATCCATGAGATCACAACCTGAGCCGAAACTAAGAGTCGAACACTTTACTGACTGAGCCACCAGGCACCCCAAAAAACCTCTGAGATATTCTCGACTCCATTCTCTTCTACCCCACATCAAGTTCATCAGCAAATCCTACTGGCTCTGCCTTCAAAATAATCCAAAATCTGACCACTTTTCATAACCTCTACCCTTATCTCCATTTTTATATTTTTCTTGAACTACTGTCGGTGCCTACTTACTGTCCCTTTGCCTTCGCCCCATGCCCCTCATCCACTTCTCTCAAGGTAGTGTGCAGACTACATATGGTAGATATCCAGTAGAAAATTGTTTGATGAGTGGATAAATGAGCACATCTCAGCTGAGGAGAGGATGTTATTTCTTTGAGGTTTGCCCTTTAACGTCTTTTTGTTTGCCTTTTAATGTCTTTTTGTTTGCCCTTTAATGTCTTTAGCCTTATCAATTATAGTCAACATTTCTAAAGCTAGCCCTAAAACCTCAAAATAAACTACTGGTTAGACAAATGGCTAATTGAGGCCTGACTCACCACAAGTGGAAAACTGTCAAAGAAGCAAAGGCTATGTAAATAAGCATAGTGTCTACAACAGAGAATATAAGTGTTCTGTCCAGAACAAGTTACAATTGCAATGTGACTGGCCATATCACTTCCACTCTCTAAGCCTCAAGTTCCTCATCTGTTAAACAGTGTTGTAAACCATAACCAGGTTCAAAAAAAGTGGGGGGGGGGACATATAAGTACAGTCTAAAGGAGACAGTTTATCATTAGAATAAATAAAAAAGTCTTAGGTATTGTAGGAGATTGTAAGTTGGATGGTAGAGTATGACTGTCAATGGGACTAATGTAATCTTAGATATGTAAAGTTAGAACAAAGAATGGTAATAGCTCCCTGCCCAAGGCAGACCATAGCTAACATAGCTAGAATACTTCACTAGAGATACTAACCAACTACAGTGTGTCCAGAGGAGACTGACATGGTTGATAAAGGAGTTGTTCAGGAAACCACATCATATAAGAAATTTGGGAATGTGGACTCGGTATTACCTCATCCATAAAATAAGAACACTAGACCAGATTAGGGGTTTCCAAACAGAGCTTTATAAATTGCTAGATGTTCCACATATATAGCTTACAGGGACCTCAGTGACACTGACAGCGACCTGGGGAAGAAGCCAAAAGAATGTGGTTCTGGTCTTCTCATTCATGTTTCAACCAGATTAACTCTGCTCTCGCCTGTTTCAGGTATAGGGCTCTTGGTAATAATGATAAAAATAGCTAACACACTGTTTACCAAGCAGTAAGCCCTTTACACAGATTATTCTAACTATTCTTCAAAACAATCTATGTCATAGAAACTGTTATTATTCCCATTTATAGATAGGAAAATAATTGAGGTTTAAAGAGGTGAGGCAGAGCACTTGGGTGGCTCAGTTGGTTGGGCAGCTGCCTTTGGTTCAGGTCATGATCCCAGGGTCCTGGGATAGAGTCCTATGTTGGGGCTCCCTGCTCCGTGGGGAGTCTGCTTCTCCTTCTCCCTCTGTTCTTCTCCTGCTCATGTGCTCTCTCAAATAAATAGTCTTTAAAAAATTAAAAGGGATGCAACTTGCCCAACTAAGAAGTATTAGATAAAATAAGGACTTAAATCCAGGCAGAGTCCAGAGCCTATTGTTGTTAATCACTATACATACAATTTTTATTTGAACGAAAGGATTCTAATGCCTTAAAAACACTGAAAATTACTGAATTAGATGATCTTCAAGACATCTTCTAGATTTAAATTTTTATAATTCC